>NC_073253.2:3117500-3435000 GCF_029289425.2 Pan paniscus | reverse complement strand
CGGAGCTTTCTATTAAATAAGAATTCGTCTTTTTTTTTTTTTTAATTTGTAGCTATTATTAAGATTTCCTAGGAGGGCTCTGCTTTTATATACAACCTCCATCAAGGTGTGAATCAGAACAGAAGCTTACTAATGAGGAGTTGCCCAGGCTGCGTTAGAATCATGGCCGGAGTAATCGGGGGACTTGCTCCCCCTCGCCTTGTTATTAGTGGCTTATCATGTATCACGAGCTGAGGCTAAGTGTATTTAAACCTCCTGGAAGTTGAAGCAAGTTTGCAAACTGCACAGGTCGGTGGGATGCTCTCGCCTTTGCATGCCGTCTACAGAGAGAACCATCTCCATTTATTCTGGCAAGTTGAACGGACCAGGGGACATGTGGGCAGTGAGAAATCACATCTTAATTCCTCACCTCTTCGTGGCGATTTATGAGGAGGGGCTCCCTTCCATTCCACTCCAACCATTACCTAAAAGGAGGGTTTTTAGAATGTCTCTAATGCTTGCCCCATTTCCACTCTACAAGACGATAACACTGAAAGACTTAATTGACAGAAAGGTTTGTTTTTTTGTTTGTTTGTTTTTGTTTGAGATGAAGTCTTGCTCTGTCACCAGGCTGGAGTGCAGTGGTGTGATCTTGGTTCACTGTAACCTCTGCCTCCCAGGTACAAGCGTGGCTCATGCCTGTAATCCCAGCACTTTGGGAGGCAGAGGCAGGTGGATCATGAGGTCAAGAGATTGAGACTGTCCTGGCCAACATGGTGAAACCCCATTCTACTAAAAATACAAAAATTAGCTGGGTGTGGTGCCATGCACCTGTAGTCTCAGCTACTCGGGAGGCTGATGCAGGATAAAAAGGTTTTTTTAACTATCCCCTTGGCATTCGTTAAAGATGATTCGACCTCTATAGAACCTAAAGACAATCCCAGGATGATGGAAAGAAAATGTTGTTCTTCTGTGTGGCTAATTGCTGGAAGTTTCAACATCCGCTCTGATGCTTGAGTCTTTCAAAAACCAGCAGAGATCGTTCTTAAAGGGAAAGACAGTGTAAGTGTTACCACGCTGTGGACATGAAGGACTTCACCCCCTTAGGAAAACTAATAATAGTATGTTACGTGGATGTATTTTAGGGACAAAGATTAAATCAGAATAAGCTTTGAAAGACTGTGCTGTCAAAATAATTGTGGATACAGTTTTATCTTTCTCAAAAATCTGAATATTAAGAATGAATGGTCATTAAATGTCTGCGTCATCCAGCTTCCAACCACTCGCTTCATTCACTTAGCACATTTTGAAAGATAAAATAACTGATTTCCTGAAGTCTGATCTACCAGGAGGGACAACGTAAACTCAGTTCCGAGGCCCGCAGGCAAATCGAAATTTTCATGTATTCTGAAGGTGCTGTGAGTTGGGATGGCCTCGGTCTCAAACATAGTTTTTGTTCATGGAACCACTGCAATATTCCTCATAGAATAAATGGTTTACTTTATTTTATTTATCTGATAATTAGCTCAGCTACACCTGTGACAAGTTGTGAATTGTTAAACTACAGAATGTCACCCCTAATTACTCTTTATTAAGAGACCTAACAATAATTTCCTTGTTCTTGAGCCACAAAATGGTGTAAGTAATTAAGCAAAGAAAAATCTCACGTGAACACATTATTTTGACAACATTACAGAAAGTAGCCGATACCTGTGATGCAGAATTTGCGAAGGGCATTTTATGAACAAATGCGGCATCCAGAACACAATGATGAAGGAGCATTGTTCACAAAATGCAACCGTGCACACGCCACTTGGATATCGGAGCACTGGTGGCACAACAATTAAAAACCCAGGTGAATCCATTTCACAGTGAAGTTGCCTGTCATGTGATAAAATTGTTCTTCTTCCCAACGAGTTTGTTTTGCTCTTAGTTAGCTAGGAAATACCCTGAAGGTCTTCCAGCCCATTGCTGAAATTAACAATGAGCTCTTCTTAGCATTACCGACATGGGCAAGACATCTATGGAAGCGAACTTACTCTATGCCTGAAGTCGACCTGCCTGTTTTTCATCCTCAGTGCATCTTTTTACATATATATATATATTTTTGTTTTTGTCTTCTTTTGCCAAGTAATGATTAACAGCAATTTGCTTTTATTAGTAAAGGGTTCTAACAGCAGAATGACAATTTTAATTTTACATATTCAATTCATCACATCATTAGATGAATGCAAAACTGTTCACCTTTGCATATTCACTGAATTTTGCACTGTGGGATCGAATGGTAAGATGAGCTTTAAATCTGCAAATTAAATATTAGGTGCCCCCTATAGTAATACATTAAGCGTGATTGCCTTAGGAGATGACAAGGAGAATGTGACAGAAATTATATCAATCCAACATATTTGTTCTTCAGTTTGCTCTCCCACATTTTATTGTGAGGACTAGCAGATAAAAAACACAACTGTTTGCTAATAGGACTCACATCTTGTTATGGGGGCTGATTTTCCGTTTCCCCTAACTCACCGTGATTACTTTTTTAGAAGCTCTCCCTTCTCCCCAGCTGATCCTCATCTAGTTAGGTGGCATTAATGACACTTCAGTCATCCCGGCTTTCAAGCCGAGTCCTTCCACAGCGAACAGAGAGTTGACATTTCCTGACATTTTCCCAACTAATTACAGGACAAATAATTAAGCATGTTCTCGTATGTAACAAATGAAGGCAAAAGCCGTCTGTCAAGGCTGGTGATTGATGACACTCCGGGAGACTTTATCTGATGGGTCCTGCCATGCAATGGAGGGGAAGCAAATTTATTAGAATGAACAATGCAAATTCTGAGTCATCTCATCCAGTTATGCACCAAAGCAATATCCATGTCAAGGTGAATGTGACAATGAAAGCCAAATATTTGCATTTTGTGGAGCAGGTTGAAGGGGAAATCAGAGCGAGAAGATGACAGGCCTAATTATTTTGGCTCATACAGGCTGGGACAGCTGTTTCTGGTGTCCTGAACAAGCCTGTCACACAGGTAACTAAATAGGTCTGCATATAAGTCTGTATCCAACACTGTACTGAGATGTCTACCGCTAATGACCAACGCTAATGTTACTGCCATCCCTGAAAAACAGAAAATGTGTCACCGTGCACCTTCTGCATGGCAGTCAACATTTCGCTACATAATTACTTGTTAGTGAATTAATTCCTATCTGTCAGTATCTATGCCAGTGTCATTTTTAGACCATTACAAAATTATGCCATCACTATAGCAACTGCAGGCACAGTTAAAAGGCAAAAGAGTTCAGATACGCAGGAAAAGTGCCTAGTTAGGAAAGAGATAATAACGTAAAACCCAAATCCAAATGCCCACGTCCACCACCCTCATTTTCTTTATTTGGACTATGCATCTGATCAATGATCATTAAACAATAACTTCAGGTTTCCAATTTCAATCCGCGGTTAATATTTCATGTAATTAAAACCGCAGTCCGCAGTAGTATCTCTCTGAAAGGAGGAAGCTCACCGCACCGTCAAGTCAATTAATTGGGTGCTTAAAAGTGACAAGCCCGACGCCGCGTCGGGGTCTGCGAGCCCGTATGCAAATGTGCACACGCCTGAGAGCATCGCAGCACCTCTCCCTTAGCTTGGCTTCCTCCACAATGGATCCCTATTGAGTGTGTGTTCAGATCCCTCCCTGTTTTCTTCCGCCTCCCTTTGTGCAGGTTTCGTTTGCTCCCACGCACTGCCAGACTGTGCCGCGTCCCTTTCCCGTTCAGCCCTGCAAGAGGCCATCACGGTAGGAAGAGCGTTCCTTGCTTTATTCAAATCAACACACTACAGGATTCAGATGCTCTCTGCACTAAGAACAATTGGCAACCTTTTGCACCCTAAATGCCCCTGGAGAAATACATTTTAAGATGGAGAGAGAGAATCAGAGGTGGGGCAGGGTGGGGGAATAGAGAGAAAGAGAGAGAACCAGGGAGAGGCAGGGAGACAAAAATTGTGACTAACCGAAAAAAATGTTAAAACCCTTAATTTTGAATAAAAGTAGAAAATATAAAATATCATAGGAAACAGAATCTTTGTTCATTGATTTTTCCCTTTTAATTAATTAAAATATTACCAAGCTGGAAATGAACAGCTCCACTAAGCCACCCACATAAATTCATCACGTTGGTGTGTAAAACAAGGTCACTTCTGGTAACTGCAAACATTTTACCGGTGAATTTGAAATGATGTGTCTCAGGCAGACATCTGACTGAGAATGGTATTGTTGGGCCCCAGTGATTCAGGGAAATGACGAGATAAAGAAGAGAGAATTTGGAAACTGAAAAGCTGCAGTTAAGGTTGGACATTCTTTAGAAACATCATTGTGTTTCCGATTGTCGCCCTCATTTTTGTGCATTGAGCTGGCTTATTTTTAATGCTCTCTGATGTGATGCGGGTGCGGTATTTTGGATGCATTGAGATGCATGTTAATGGGCAGTGAGGTTAAGAATGCAGACGCATGAAATGGGGTGACCTGGGGATTGCATTCAGAGCCCGACGTGCCACAGGTGATCCTCGAGCAGGTGAAGATGTGATCAGAAGCAGAGTCCATCCCGAAGATTCCTTGGGTCAATATGCGTGTTGGCGGGGTCCTATCAGAGAAACAGAAATACATGATGATCAGCTGGGGGAGGCTGCCGAAAGCCCTGACTTGCAAAGGTGTGTCACTCCTTAGTTCACCGGCATCGTCTCAGAGGCACAGCACGTGGCTTGGCCGCCTGTCACATTCTGGCAGATTCCCAGGACAAGGGTGAGTCCTAACTGAGAGAGCCGAACTTGCACTGCTGGTCCCGCCTCATGCTGGAAGTGGTGAGAGATTTAACTTGGGTTCCACTTAACAAGGTTAAGCTTGCAGTGCCGCTGGTTACTTCAGAATCCCGAACGGGCAGAAATCAATAATTTCCCTGGAAGGGTCTTGGCCATTGCTCCCTTCTTGACAGTGCCATCGTCAGTTGTTAACACAAAGGCAACAAAGAAAGGCGAGGACCCTTTTAAAATAATGCTCAATTTTACATATTTATGTGATTTCCCAGCACACCTTATACTATCTGAATGTTCGCAGCATGGCAAATTGCTAAGGACTGAATCTGGGAGGACAATTCTTAATTTGTTGGAGACTTATTTTGCTTACATTTCAGGCATAATGGCAAATCCCAAATTAATCAGTTTTAAGCAAAAGAATTAAGTAATTTGTAATTGGTAAAAGAATAGTTGGGCATGCAGAAAATGGCTAAGTCCACTCTCTGGTCAAGAAGCAGGTTTCTAGGCATGTAAATAATGCATTATCTTGGTAAAGATTGTATACAAATTTGATACAAGGAGCCAATGAGACAGTTTCTGTCTAATGATCCTAGTCAATCTAATTAATGCATTCTGCTACATTACATTTTAAGAAGTGACCATTGTGTAATACACTTTGAAATATGCACAAGCTAATGGGATAAGATACAAAAATTATTATGCTGACAGTAAATCATATTACATTCCTAATAAGCATTAACTAGATAACTAGGTCAAAGCAGTATTATCTTAATTGATTTTTCAAAAGAAACCTGACAGAAAAATGTCAATGCTCGAATATTTCTTCATGCATCATTAAAACAAGATTGGCTTTTAACAAAAGAAGAGCCCTTCACAGAATTGATTCTCGCTTCGGGCTGCCTGCAAGTAAGTGTATTACATAAAAATCTATACAGGATATTAAAACAACACCGCTCTGCAAGACAGTTACAATTAAAAGCTGACACCCCCCAATGTGTCGGACACAGTGGCTTGCCAGCAAATGTAAGAAAGTCTTCCTAGCCACCGGTGGAGGAGCACCACACACTCTGCGGTTGCAGGGAAAGGCACTGATTATAGGAGTTTCTAATTAAATCAGAACACCCATCCCTTCTCTGTTTTGAAACAGCATAGTTATTAAACAAATCTCACAGGATTACTCGGGAAACCCCATCAACGTTACCCGGAGTCTGTAATGGAAGTTGCAGGCCTGCAGATTCCAACAGAAGCTGTGGATGGGGACGCCTTACAAGTCTCCGGCAGCTCAGGTCAGGGAGGAGAGCAGGAAGGTCCCTCTGGCCCTCACAAGGGGAAAGTGTTGGAACTCTGCCTGGGTTGGGACCGCCTCCTGGTGGAGTGCTGTGTCAGCCAGGGGTTGATTTGGTTCAACTCTTGGGTGGCTTCTTGCCCTAGAAACCTTTGTGCTTTGTAGAAGTTCACACTCCTGATTGGGAACCTAAATTGTCACTGGCTCCAAGGACATCTGTCCCTGACTTATTTTCTGTGTTTTGCTTCCTCCAACTAAGAATCAAACCAGTTCCACGTGCCTAAAGCAGGTCCACAAAGCAAGACATAGATGAGGCTTGTTCTTAACCCCTAAGGTGCTGAGCAAGCAGGGCAGACCCAGGCCAGGGCTGTCCCGACAGAAGAGTCCTCCGGTAGCACCTGCTTTGGAAAAGCATTTTGTTGGTTACCCGGGAGGCTTCACCATCAGGACACTAGGCCTCGGTTGAGGGGTTTGTGATTCACCCATGGTGAAAGTTTAAACATTTCAAGAGAAAAATAAAGGCAAAAATAGGCACAGTCTTGTAGTTTTTAATTTTAGACAGAAGATAGCTGAAAAACATCACACCTTTCCTTAAACTACTTCTTTCCTTCCATTCTCTCTTCCCCTTTTTGCTTTTTAAGTTCCAAATCACTTTTGTTTAGCTGATTTATCCTTTGTACGTAATTATTCCTTCTCTCTCTCTTTCTTGCTCTCTCTCTCTCTCTGCATATTTATTTTCATGTGAAGAACAAGTGGTTCTTTGTGACTTGGAATGAAAACTGAAGACTCCTATAAAACAAACACTCTAGAATTGAGAGTTGGCTTATTCAAAGAACCACAGTCTTTAGATAATTGGCAAAATGAGATCTATTGGTGACTCTTTATGAAGAAGGAATTTGTGTTAATCAGACAAAACTAGGCTGTGTGTTTGACATGGTTTTGGATAATTCAGGACTTCACTGAGCAGACTTCTAATCTACCAACTCTGTCAATTAATATGGCTTTACCTATGTACGTCTCATTTCGCTAACAAAAAGGTGTTAAGTGTTTCAATTAATAGAAAAGCTTCCACCCAGGTACTGCCCCCATGACCCGGGCAGGTATTTCACTTTCCTGAGCCTGCCAACTGTCCATGCAAACAGTAATAGCACCACACAAAGGTGCTGGAGGCTGAATAAGGAGTGAGGAGTGCTGAATATTGGCTGTTCCCCGTACTCAGGGTCAGCAGGCAATCAACTTTTCTACCAGAAATTATCTTACAGGTGTCTATAACTTACCTTTTTAAATAACAATTTTGAAACTTTTTATAGTAATTTTCTTCTAAAACATATTTTATGATTCATTTCATTACAGCAGAATGCAGGAGACATAATTTGATCTCTTTATGGGGGCCGGGGCACCCCAAAATCCATGTGTTTATGAAGTGGCTACTTAGTTCCAAGCCCCAGGGATCTGATGGTGAGCTCGGCCCTCGCAGGAGAAGGGCAGGGGCTGGGGGCCTCTGAACGGTGCCCACCCAGTCTTGAGGTTCGGGCAGGCCTGGATATTGAGTAGGATGACCAGGTAGCCTGACTCTCCACGGAACAAATCAACTGAGTAACTCACTGTCTTCACTGCTTAATATCTGCAGCCCATTGCGGGCGCTTCACTGCATTGTCGATTGCGATCTCACGTGCGAAGCTGTGAGGGAAACGCGGTGATGCCCATGTGCTAGAAGAGGAAACGGAGGCGCACGTGTCACTAGCACGTGTGGAAGCCACAGCTGGCACTTGCCTTCTGGGACTTCTAAGCCTCTCACCCACAGGGGCATGGCCCTGGGACCTGACAGCTGTTTCCCATCTCCGGGTACATTGCCAGGAGGAACTGCGCGACCATAGGATCCCGCTCTATCTCCCGTCCCTCCCTGCTAGGGTCCTAACCTACCCGCTTTCCCTGCCCTGTCTCTCTTAGGTTCTTCCTCCTTCACGGTAACCAACAGAACCAAGTCATGCCCAGTCTCTGGGGAGGTGCATGGGGTGGGGAGACAGGCCGAGGTTTGAGCCAGACACCTTTGAGTTTTGGTCTTGCCTGGATTAAGGCTGCTTTGCTTCACTGTTTCATCACCTTGGAGATGAAGAAAATAAGACTTATTGCTCAGGATTTCTGGGGGAATCAGGCATTATGTAGAGCACATATTTAACAAATGGTGGGCGCTCATGTGAGATCCCTCTTGCCTCTTCACAACACGGCATTCAAATTCCTCCAGTGGAACCCTGGTCACCAACCCCATGGCTCAGAGACCTTCCCTTTCCTCTTGAGACACAGGCCTCAGCCTTAGTGATGGTCCCCACCCCAACCCTCCCCACCTTCCTGTGTCCTCTGCATGAATCATGCTGTGGACGAGCTGAGCCCCCGGGCTTCTCCTGGTTCTAGTTCTCGCTTTTCCCCGCAGTTTCCTGAACCTGTAAGCATCCCCTTCCTCTTTTTTACCCTCACTGCAGTTCCAGTGTAGTTCACACGCTGGCCCCAGCAAGACTGCTTGGTGACTTTCCTGTCCCTTGTTTGGATTGAATATCGATCACGCGTTTTCCTTCCCCGATAGTATGATTTGCATGCAGAATTCATGTCTGGCCCTTCACAGGGCTGCCCCTAATGGCCGTGACCCCAGCGTTAAGCAATTACAAGTGTAGGTGAGTTTTGAGTTTAATTTCTTAAGAATTTTTAGTTTTTTAAAATAAAGCCGTATTTTAAAAGCATGAAACAGATTTTTAAATGTCTACCAATTTTGAGTTTAGAAAAGTTGCCACCAATAAAATGGAACAGAAAAAAATCAATTGTATTCCTCTTGAAGCTTCCATTTATTTTCAAATTAATACAAAGAACATTGCAGGTCATTTATCTTTCAATTAAAATTTATTTCTTAAATAAGGCTCACATATCTTTAGTTGTTGCCAATAGAAACTTTTGGTTTTATTCAGTCATGTCTTAGAGGGAGACTTAGAGGAATTTTTAGAGTTGTCTGGACAGGCAATTGAGTGGGAAAGGCCAAGGAACAACCTGGAGTCTGATCACCTTTATTTGAAAGTCTGTATATATATTATTAAATCTATTATACTCATATATTTCTTATTTTAACAGAGGGTATATCTGTGGTGTTCATGTACCCATTATCATTTCAATCTCCGTCATCCACAAATAAGTTTTCTATGGCAAACATATCACTGGTTTAATTACGATTTAATGTACTCCCTTCCACATTTCAGATCTGGAGTCCACGTATTTAAGAAAGTGTCAGGAGGTCACCCGCCACTCAAGTTGATCTGAATTACAGCACTATCATATGTAATTCATAAAATATTGTAATACAGAAAAGGGCCCTGTACACTTAAAAATTGGGTATTGATATTGCGTGGCTAATCAAATATGGACAAGTGGTAGTAACTTAATAATATCCCTTAGGTATCACTAAAATAATAAATTATATCTGGGTTCACACTTCATTCTTAAAGTAGAATGTTTTTATTTAAATGGTGGTCACTGCTTACATGAGGTGGATTTGACATATTAACACTGTTTGAACAGCCCTAAAATGTCATACTTTGCATCGAAAGCTAATTGTTATTTTATTTCAATACTTCCATATATTTTAAGAGTTTTAGCATAAATTAGACTAAATAATTACAAGGTAATTGGTGGGCATTGTCAGTTTGTTCTTCTTGAAGTATGGCTTTGAATCAGTGATGCTAAATATGTGAGTTATTGCTGATTCGATGGCAACAAAATGATAGATAAGCAAAGCACACAGAGCAGGCTAGGAATCGAAGTAGCCTCTGGGGCTCCACACCCCTGTGGGTCGTGCTGTGCCGCTGCCTGCCCTGTCCTGGTGCTGCCCCCTGTGTCCATGTCACAAGGAGGAATGCCACAGCAGACTCGGAATAACCAAGACCGTTCCCTTCCTTTGGATTTCAAGTTTTTTGAGCCACGTTGCAGAAAATGTCCTGAAAGTCAAGAATGGATTCTTAAGAGCCTGGATTTTGAAAATTTAAGGTTATTTTTCAAAGAGTGAAGGCACAAACAATAGACTAGGGACTTCTGGAAACAGAGCAGTCCTAACTACAGTCAACTCTGCTTCTTCCACAGGTGGAGCATAAGTGAGATATAACCAGATAGACAAAGGGACAGATAAATAGACAGGCAGACAGAGAGAGACAGGCATAGATAGGTCGATGACAGATGATAGGTAGGTAGATAACTAGATAGACAGAAAGACATAGACAGGTAGATAGATAAACAGGTAGATAGAAGACAGATAGAGACTGATAGATAAACAGATAGGAAGATAGATAAATAGATATAGACAGATGATAGATAGACCAATAGATTGATAAATTACATATTACATAGATAGGTAGATAGATAGATAGATAGATAGATAGATAGATAGATAGATAGATAATAGATATATGATAGGCAGATAGATAGACACATACATACATAGAACAGATAGATTGGTTGATAGATAATAGGTAGGTGATTGATAAATAGATAACAGCTAGAATATAGATATACTATAATATAGGGGACTTTTAAAAGTTCATACAAAAAAAAGATAAAAATAAAAAATATGAACTTTATTTCTCAACATAATCACCATCAAATTCAAGACATTTTTGTAAGTGATGATGCCCCCATTTTGTCCATCCCTAAAGGACTGAGGGTCCTGGGAATTTAACCCTGGCAATGCAGTCTTTTATTATTATTATTATTAACTGAAGAAAAATGGATTCCCTTTACAGATATTTTAAAATTAGGAAACGAAAAGAAGTTGGAAGGAGCCAATTCAGAAGCATAAGGAGGATGCCTAAAGATTTCCCATCAAAACTCTCACACAAATGTCCTTGGTTGTGAGAGGAATGAGCAGGTGCGTTGCTGCATTGCTGTGATGAAGGGCTCTGGTAAAGCTTTCACTGGCATCTTTCTGCTAAAGCTTGGCTTTCTCAAAACAGTCTCCTAAGAAGCGCCTCTTATCTCTCTCTGACCCTTCAGAAAGTCAACAAGCAAAATGCCTAGAGCATCCACAAAAACTGCTGGTGAATTTTAAAATTGTTATCAAAGAATTAAATAGGCAATTAGATATAGATAAGTAAGAATTACTAAACTGAAAGACACGGAAGAAAATTACTCACAGGTAGCCCAGAAAAAGAAATAAATAGAGTATAAGAAATAAAGATTGAGAGATTGAAGACTATAATAAAAAAGACAAAAAGTAGAAGTAGACAAAAAGATTTTATTTAATCAAGACAGAATATTTACATTATCCCATCAGAACCAGGAGAATAGTAAAGGTTGTGCTTCAATTTTAAATGAGAAAGAAGATTTTTTAAGAGAGTCTACATTTTAAAAAATGCTAGAATTAAAGGAATACATAAATCTCCAATTTGAAAGCACCTAAACACTTATAAAAACAATTTTTAAAAAGTCTACACCTCAAAAACAGAAGACACCAAGAGGAAAGCTTTAACACAAACAAATAAAAGACATAAGACTTTCAAAATGACAATAACTAGTTTTTCAGCAACTATAAAATCTGGAAAACATTGTGCAGTGTGATATATACTGTGGGAATAATTTTAAACCTAAAATGCATGTCCAACTACAGTATCAGTCGCATCTCTTACTTGTGATTTTGCCAAATCTCGTAAGCAAAAATGTACAGATCTGGTGTTTCTATGAATATTGTTTCTATTTTACATGATTCTCTTTCCAGGCCTAGGTCTATTAAAAGCTCTCTCTTAAGACAATTTTTGTTGTTTTATATAAAATAATTATGTTTTGACCTTTCCTTTTTAGTTGGTAAGAATAGTCATTCAAACATAAAACGAGAGAGGTTTTTTTATTTAATCAAGACAGAATATTTACATTATCCCATCAGAACCAGGAGAATAGTAAAGGTTGTGCTTCAATTTTAAAAATACAAATACGGAAATAAAGAGTATGATAGGAAAAATGTTAGACAAAATATTGGTAAACACAGATAAACTTGAAAAAACATGGTTACTAAAAATAGTCATGTGTGAGGTGAAAAATAATATGAAAAATAATAGACTGAACAAAATGCCAATGAATATGAACAAGTGGTTGAGAGTTAAACATTTTTACACCAATAAAATTTTAATGTTGGTTAAACATTAAAATTTTATTGGTGAAAAAAAGTTAAAATCTTCACATAAAGCTATTGATTGGTTTTATACAATAAACAAATGTATTAGTCCATTTGCATTTCTATAAGGGAATAACTGAGACTGGGCAATTTTTAAAGAAAAGAGATTCAATTGGCTCACAGTTCTTCAAGCTGTACAAGAAGCATGGTACAGCCTCAGCCTCTGGAGAGGCCTCAGGAAGCTTCCAATCACGGCAGAAGGCAAAGTGGGAGCCAACGCCTCTTACGGCAAGAAAGGGAGCAAGAGGGATGAGGGAGGCGGCACACACTTTTAAATGACCAGGTCTCATGAGAACTCACTCACTATCACCAGGACAGTACCCAGGGGATGGTGCTGAACCATTCATGAGGGATCCTCCCCCATGATCCAGTCATGTCCTACTAGGCCCCACATCCAACACTGGACATCATAGGTCAACACAAGATTTGGAGGGGACAAACCTCCAAACCATATCAGTAAACATTTTGGTGTTTTTATATAGATAGGACATAAAAGTATCAAATTGATAATAAGGGGGAAATGAGTAGATAAGCCTAATTTAATGCAATTAAAAAAAAATGTAGACTAAGAAGAAAAGAAGAAATGAGAATACATGGTAAATTACAAACTTAACATACAGTGACAGAAATAACCCCGAATATGTTATCAATTAAAATAAAGATAGAAATAATAAACTATCTTTTTCAAAGTTGTAGATTATCAGAAAGAAGCAAGTAAAAATCTATCTACATCCATTATAAAAGAATAACTTGAAACACAGAAAGAAGCACAAATAGTGAAAATAAGAGATTTAAAAAATCTAACTAGTAAAACAAGATGGTATAACTGTCAATAACAAATGAAATAGACTTTTTAGCAAACAGAAACACCTGTGGAAACAAAGAAACTATATCCTTCATGTACACAATAACATAGAGTCCATAAACAATGACAAATAAGCAAAAAAAGTGGGCAAATCTGTCATTGTAATAAGTACTTTTAACAAAATATTCTGAAAATGAATAAAGCAAGCAAGTAAAATTAGTTACAATAAAAAATTTGAATAACACAAATTATCAAAGTTGATCGGATAAATACCCTAGGAACCTGTACTCAAGGATTTCAAAACTCTCAGTTCTCTTTTTAAGCGTATACAACTTTTAAAAATTTAACATGCAGTGGGATTCAGAAAAGTTTTTAAAAGCCAAAAAAGTTTATATTATTTTCTTTTAACAAAAAAATACCAGGAGAAAGTAACACAAAATAGTCACCAATACTAAAGCATTTGGAAATTAAAAACTAAGACCCAAGTAATTTATTACTCAAAGATAAAATTCTATGGGAAATTAGAAGATATTTCAAACAGAATAAAACCAAAGCTCTTGTAGGGTACATCAACATAATATTTAGGGGAAAAGTTACTACTTTATATTCAAAATCTACAAAGGGATAGGGAATGAACATTATTAATCAAATCAAAAATTTGGAAAAATAGAGGAAAAACAAATTTTAAAATAGCATAAAAAATAAAATCAATATAAATTAAATATAAAAGAGAGAGCATGTACAAAAAGCATTTTAGTTAAAGACTCATAAAATGTACTAACAAGCTAAATGGTTGTAAGGAAAAAAATCATGTTCACATAATACTTGTATTATGAAATAGATTGCAAGATAGAGTAGATATTTTTTAAAATCATACAAAATGAATTTCATGCCATTTTATTATGTTAGCCTAGCCTTGTACCAAGGCCAGAAAACAAACGTATAAAACATAATAATGATAACAAAATGATACCGAGTTTTTATTAAGCGTTTTAAGATACCAGGCATTGTTCTAAGCACTTCACTTTTATAAGTGTATAAAGCCCTGACAAAACACATTAAGATAAATAATCTCCGTTTTATATGTAAGACAACAGCAACAGGAAGAGTTGGGAATAATTTGTCAGTTTTTTAGTTATTTGAGTTAAATGACCAATTATATAATTATTGTAATATTTGTCAATATTTTATATGTATAATACATTACATGTCTTCACTGATATATAATATGTATGAAATGTATGTGTATTTGTACATATATGTATATGTAATATTTATATACTCATATATGTATATAATCCTGAATAAAATTTATGCAAACAAAACCTAGCATCCCAAACCTTGGTATGGAGAATAATTTATTTCACAAGACAAAATCTGTATGAATAATAAAGGAAATATTTGATAAATATGGCTACATTATCATTTATAACTCATATAATAAAACATAGTATAATCAACATTAAAATACAAGTAATATACTAAAAAATATTTTTTTTTCCAAAAAAGAGAATTGTATCCAGAGAATATGAAAAGACTTTCAAATATATAATGGACACATGTAAGCAATTGACAGATGAGAAAATCTTATGCATACAAACATAAACAGATGTTCAATCTTGCTAGCCAATGAGAGGTAATTAACAATGTAATGTAATGTACAGTAATATAAACTAAAATGACAAAGAATTACATTTTCTTCACAAATTTGCAGAAGAGTGGAGCTTCAGTCAATGCTAGTAGGAAGGGAGATAAGTACAGCACTTTGGAGAACTGCACAATACACAGTAAAGTGAAAAACAACCGTACCTGGAATACTCCTCAGTCATAAAAAAGAATGAAATCGTGTCTTTTGCCGCAAAATAGATGAAACTGGAGGCCATTATCTTAAGAGGAACAAGCCAGGCACAGAAAGACAAATAACGCATGTTTTCACTCATAAATGGGGGCTGAAAAATGTATTCATGTTGACACAGACAGTGGAAGGATAAATAATGGAGATTTAGGAGAAGGACGGGGTGGGAGAAGAGAGGATGAACAGGAATTGATTCATGGGTACAGCATACATTGTTTGGGTACTAGGTATTGTATGAGCCCGGATTTGACCATTACACAACCTATGTATGCGACAAAATTGCAGATGTAGGCTATAAATTTGTAAAAAAATATTTCTTTAAAATGTAAATTACCATCTTCCTATTTGTGAGGTGTTTATTGATCTTGTTCTACCTTTAAGATGGAGAATTCATGCTTCAGAAATTTCAGTCATTCCGTTTTTTAAATATAAGCATTTAAAGCTAAACATTACTTCTCAGGTATGTTTTGCTGCATTTCATGACTTTTGATACATTTTATTTCTATTACTTAGTTTTAGCTTTTTTAAAAATTCCATCATCATTTCTTTAACCCATAAGTTACCAAATGTGGGTTTTTATATTTCCAAACAGAATTTTTCACTTAACTGTTTATTTTCTTCTAAATAAATTGTTCTGAGTGTTTTCACTTTAGACTAATTTCGCCTGCTCTACAGTTTTGTGTAAATTGATGTATATTATATGTAATTTTTAATCCAACTTCTTCCACTCAACATTATGAATGTGAAATTTATCCATGTTGTTTATTGCAAGAATAGTTAATTCATCCTTATTACTCAGTGATATTCTATTGCATGAATACATCAACTCGTTTGTCCATTGCTTGTTGACAGACATTTGGGTTGTTTCCAGGGTTTAGCTACTGTTAATAAAATGATTATGACCATAAAATATATAACCTATGACCCAGAAATTCTGTTTCTAATAATATGGGTTTTTCAATTGTCCATTGAAAGAACTGTAGAATCATATTACAGATACAGATTTCTAATCTTATGCCATGTTTACACAATTATAAATAGGTCATTTCTGTTGTATTATAAATATGTATTAGAAAATAAATTGTCACACATTTTTAAAATATGTTTAATGAAATAAAAATATATAATGAATATCATCATCAATGATAAAATATATGAACAAGCTGTCTAAATCTCATAAATATTATATTGTTTCTTTTAATTCTTGAATTCATATTTCTATTTCACTTCTAAAGAAATGTATGCTGGCTGGGTGCAGTGGCTCATGCCTGTAATCCCAGCACTTTGGGTGGCCAAGCAAGGAGGATCACTTGGGGTCAGGGGTTCCAGGCCAGCCTGACTGACATGATGAAACCCATCTCTACTGAAAATACAACAAAATTAGCCAGTGTGGTGGTGAGCACCCGCAGTCCCAGCTACTCAGGAGGCTGAGGCAGGTGAACTGCTTGAACTGGGGAGACAGAGGTTGCAGTGAGCCAAGATCACACCACTGCATTCCAGCCTGGGCAACAGAGTGAGACTCTTTCTCGAAAAAAAAAAAAAAGAAATGTATGCTCATTATTTACTTTGTGGAAATTGGTCACCCTATCATACATTCCTGCAAAATATACAAATAAATTAGAAATTTTAAATATTTTGTGCTTGTAGTGACCTAGGCGATAAATTTACATTATTCAATAATCATTTAGCAGAATTAATGACAATGATCAAATAAATAGAAAATGCTAATTTATCTCCAATATGTGATTCTGGTATTGACATGTCAGAAGAGAATATAGAAACTTACTTTCTCTTCCTTGATAACATGTAGAGTGTGCAACTGAGACACACATCAGATTCGGGTGCTATATTGATTCTCATTGCTAAGACTGGAGAAAATGAAGAAGGCACAGAGAAACTGATTTTTCAGAGCATGCACTTTACAAATCATAAAATAAATAGGGCAAAAATAAATGTAGATCAATGATAGGTAAATAGATACATAGATAAACAGACAGATAGGTAAACAGATACATAGATAAACAGACAGATAGATGGAGACAGACAATAGACAAGGTTCAAAGCCTTGCCATGTGCTTTTTGCTGTGATGAATTAGGGTTCCACAACCTTTAACAGTATTTATTGACTATGTTTTCATGGGAAGGTCTGTCTTAGTTCAAGTTGCTCTAATCAAATACTATAAACTGGGTAGCTTCAACAGCATAGTTCTGGAGGCTGGGAAGTCCAAAATCAAGGCACTGACAGATTTGATGTCTGGTGATGGTTCACTTTCTGGTTTATAGATGGCCACCTTCTTGCTGTATCTTCACGTGGTGAAGAGGCTCTGGTCTCTTCCTCTTTTTCTTTTTTTATTTTTTATTTTTTATTTTTTTTAGAGATAGGGTCTCACTATGTTGCCCAGGCTGGTTTAGAACCCCTGGCCTCAAGTGATTCTCCCACCTTGACCTCACAAAGTGCTGAGATTTCAGGTGTGAGCCACTGAACCCAGCCTCTTCCTCTTCTTGTAAGGGTACTAATTCCATCTTGGGGCCTCTACCCTCCAGACCTTATCTAAAACTAATCACCTTCCAAATCCCCACATTCTAATACCATTACATTGGAGATTAATACTTCAATGTATAAAATTTGGAGACACAGACATTCATTCAATAGCAAGGACCTCAGGAGCATTGTATCCTTGACAATAGTATGGACATAGAATAAACAAGATCATAAAATAATGTTCATCATGTCTGCTGTTCCTTGCTACTTCAGGAAGCCAAACACATTCAAACACACCTCTTTTATAATTTCATTTTGAGTGTAAGTGGGTGAAAGACACAGTATTTCAAAGTGCCCCTTTGTTTGTTTTCCTAGAGAACTTCACATTGCAGAAAAGTTCATTGTAGTAGGATTGAGAATGAGAAAAATATATACCCTTACTTGTAAAGTAGAGGATAGAAAGTTGTAGAAGAGAAGAAAAAAAAGCAGGAAAGAAAATGGTAAAAAAGAATAGAATAAATAGAAAATAAATGGCAAGATTGTGTATTTAAATGTAGGCATATAGAAAACTATGTTAAATATAAGTGGCCTAAATCTTTAGTTAAATGACAGGGATTATAAGATTGCAAAAAAAGAGCAATACTCAAATACATGTTGTCTATAAAAAATCTACTTTACTTCAGCCTGGGTAAAAGAGTGAGACCCTGTCTCAAAACACACACACAAAAAGGAAAGAATAAAGAAAGAAATCCCCTTTAAAAAAGAAATACATAATTTCAGAGTAAAAGGGTAGAAATATATGTATGATATGTATCATGCAAACACTGAGCAAAAAGCTACAGTGACAATATAGGTAATAAAATAGATGTAGAAAACTAAATAGTAATAGGGATTTAAAGAGACATTTGGCAATGATAAAGAGGACAAATTATCAGGAAGACAAAGCAACCATAAACACATATGCAGCAAATAACTGACTCAAAATATAAGAAGCCCTGACTTACAGAACTGAAGGGAGAAATAAACAAAACTCTATAACTTTGTAGATTTTAGTAGTCATCTTGTAATAACTAATAGAACAAAGAGACAAAAATGCCATCAACAACACTATCAACCAACTTGTTACATGATGGACTTTCATGACTCAATCCGTTCCCCAAAGGCCCTACCTCTTTTTTTTTGAGATGGAGTCTTGCTCTGTCACCCAGGCTGAACTGCAATGGCACAATCTCGGTGCTCACCACAACCTCTGCCTCCCCGGTTCAAGCAATTCTCCTGCCTCAGCTTCCCAAGTAGCTGGGATTATAGGAATGTGCCACCACGCCCAGCTAATTTTGTATTTTTAGTAGAGACGGGGTTTCTGCATGTTGGTCAGGCTGATCTCAAACTCCCAACCTCAGGTCACCCACCCACCTCTGCCTCCCAAAGTGCTGGGATTACAGGCGTGAGCCACCACGCCTGGCCAGGCCCTACCTCTTAATTCCACCATGATGGAGATTCAGTTCAACATGAAGTTTGGAGAAACACATTCAAACCATCGAAATTCATAAGGCTGAGACATTAAAAAATGTCTACCAAGATATTTTTTGAACCCATTCCTCACATGTACTTTCAGCAAATCATTTTGCCAAATATGGGGATGTTGGCCAAAGTAGTTCATTCCACAATCATCAAGATTCTATGTGAAACACACACAGATCTTGGTGGTGAATCCAAAGCCACCAAGTTGTCTTCTCCGTGTGCTCTTTCTGTGGAGATGGGCCGTGTGGTCGTGCACTCCTGATCCCGGTTACTGTTCCTGGATCGACACGCTGTGACCAGGTACAACATTGAGCAAGTCCCTCCTGATGGGCTCTAAATGCACCATACTTACATATTCCACAGATTCCAGCAGCTTAACTTGTAAGACTCTGGAACATGTAACAATTTGTATCTAAAGACAGAAATGGCACATCTTCTCGTAAATTATTTGAGTCAATTTTGTCATAAAAGAAAAAAAATCCCCAAAATCAATAGCAACTTTTTGCCACTCTGAAGGAAAATAGAAAAATATGGAAAAGGGACACTTTCTAAAATGTCCTTCTGCTCCCTTTGATGAATTATCTTAAAAGTAGGCTCTTCCTCTCCATTTTCAAGATAATAATGCATATCCACTGTGCAATGGAGTTGAGTTTAGGGTACACATGTTTATCTCTTATCTGGGTTTATTTTCCTTTGGGTACGGATGCGTAGGCTGCAGCCTGGTGTCTATGCACTACAGAGGGTCTGGTGCACAGTTGACCTCTTCCTCTCCACCTGGAGGGGGGCAGACGCCACACTTCACATCTAAACCAAGAATGTAGATTGATATGCACGTTTTCTAATGCAC
Source organism: Pan paniscus (assembly GCF_029289425.2). Classification (NCBI taxonomy): domain Eukaryota; kingdom Metazoa; phylum Chordata; class Mammalia; order Primates; family Hominidae; genus Pan; species Pan paniscus. Next base: position 3,415,220 of record NC_073253.2, on the reverse strand, counting down.
TTCTCAGGGCCTCTTATGGCCTGAATTGGGATCTATTCTAATTCCTAATGTTATTTTTCCTTTATTAACTCTTTCTTCTTGTGCACCATCTTGATTATTTTAGTTGCATAGTAGAAAAGAAAATAGTAGGCTCTGATGGTTAAGTGTCAATTTAAATCAGCATTTTCTTAATTTTATTTTTAACAGCAACAAAACACTTTTGGAAAAAAATTTTTTTTGAAAAATCCCAATCTAACCTCTTTCAGGTGGCTATCTTAACTTTATTTCTAAAGTTAAGTTCTAAAACTTTATTTCTTTATAAAGAAAATAACCAATAAAAATAAAATTATTTCTAATACTCAAATGAATTTTTCTAGTCTAGGGTCTTGCAGACTTTGAGAATTGCATTTCCTGTTGGAACCCAGGAGTGCAGAAACCACCTTCCTCCCTTCACTCCTCAGCACTCCCGTTCACAGGCTGTTTACGTTTTTGGCCATGCACTGGCCAAGGCCACCTGTGGTGTCTCCAAGATACAGTTGACCAATGTTGGCCCTTACAAAATAAGAGGACAGATTGTCTTCTATGTGTGTCCTGAGAATCAGAAATACATCTGTGATGCTAGATCATACACACTACGTTTTGTTGGTTTTGCTTTTTTTTTTGAGGGTTCATATATCACATCGATGTATGCAAATATTTTGTATTTCTGACAATTCGCAGCTCTGTGTTGGTACACATGAAAACATCCTCCCACTTGAAGCCCACTGCTCAGCTGCAGATGCCTGCTGAGAACCTGGTGCCCCAGTGATAACACAGAGCACCCAGTGAGAGCCCATTATCCCAGCAGAAGCTCCTGTAAGTTTTAATTTTACCTTAAAAATGCGGAACTCTTATTTAATCTTCTTTGTTTAACTTTCCCTTGGACAGGCAGAGCCCATCTTATGGTAAAGTAGAGCCTTGTGGAGCCTTCTATTGGGGAACGTTAGCTATTGGTCTTGGAAGTAAGATAAAATTTCTATTCAGCTGTAAAAAAATTAAATCTTTAAATATATTAGCAGTGAACACGATTTTCACAGAAGTTGCTTAAACTAGCTTAGTTTACATAACAGCAATGTGCCTGTCATAGTTCTCTACATATATTTAAAGGGATACTATTTAAGTACTTCTTATAAATTAATCACTCGTTTTATAAACCAGTAGACTTGTTTCGTGAATCTGATTCTCGAAGTATGTATGTACAGTGAAGTGCATTTATAGAAAATTGACAAGTGAAAATTTACCCATGTTTTAGTCATGTTATTATTTTTATTATTATTTTGCTGTGGAGTTATAGCAGTTCCTAATATATTTAGGATATTAACTCAATCCGAATTATAACTTGCAAATATTTTCCCCATCCTACACGCTGCCTTTTCATTCTGTTGATTGTGCCCTTTGCTTGCAGGAGCTTTTTTAGTTTGAGCAAGCTTAGTGTCACTTGCCTATTTTTGCTTTTGTTTCCTGTGCTTTGGGGTCATATCAAGGAAATCATTGCCAAGACCAATGTCTGGAAGATGCTTCGCTATGTTTTCTTCTAGGACTTTTGCAGTTTGGGGTCTTATGATTAAGCCTTTAATCCATCTGGAGTGGATTTTTGTGTCTGGTATAAGGGTCCAATTTCATTCTTTTGCATGATCCAGTTCCCTCAACCATTTGCGGAAGAGATGGTCTCCTTGCTGGTGCTCTGCCACCATGCCTGTGTTCCCCGGGATGATCTACTGGAGGATGGCACAGGCCCCGAGGGGGTCACCCAGGGTCCCACCCAGGTGGTTTACCCAGGGTGGTTTACCACCCTGCCCAATGCCTCCACCCAAATAAAGATCCACACCCTGACTTGTTTATTTTTGTGATGAGTATCCCCACATCTGCAGTCACTCTTGCTGCCTGGCTATGCAGTTTGAAGGTTTTCTCACCCTAGATGTCTTGAGGCTGTGTCCAGTGTACAATCTGCAGTCAGCCTTGAATTCCGTGGCATTTTCAGGACTCACTGTCTGAAACTCATCACTCTCCAAATGATACAAAATGAAGCCTCCTCTTCTTCTTACTAACCTGTAAAATGTGCATTCATTCATCAGCAGCTATTTATTACAGGGAGACTTGGCGTGGGGCTCCTGGACAGAGCTTTTCCTTGATTTACCAGGGGCTGGGCTTTTCAGACTCTGGCATGGATCCCCCAACCCCCAAAGCAGCTGTTAAAATGCAGACTCTGAATTGGCAAGTCCAATCTGGGTCTACTTTTCTAGCCAGCTCCCAGGGTACACGTGTGCCATGAGTCTGCGGGCCACACGTTACTTGGTAGGGCTCCTGGGTGGATGGATGAGCTACTAAGGAGCTGCAGGTTCCCCAGGCAGCCCTAGTGTGGCTCCAACCTCAGGACAGGTGCTTCTCTCCCAGAGTAACCTCCTGTGCATCTCTTCAAGGGAAGCTAGTCCTATCAGGGCTTAACTGTGCTCCCACGACGGTGGTGCGTGAGGGAGAGAAGAATCCCCTGGGACTCTGCACCCATCCTCCCAGGTGGTCTTATCCTCTTGAGGCCTCTGCAAGGAGCACACTGCTGATCATGGAAGATGGCTGGGGGCCAGCAGGGCTTCTGCCCATGGGTCCAGGAAAGCTGTGGCTGACCCAGGTGGAAAGACGAGGACCTGTGGGCAGCATCGCTCCAGGCAGTTGGTCCACATTGGATGCTCCTCCGTTAGGAGTGCACAGGTGCCCTTTTGGTAGTGGACTGAGAGCCACAGGCAGACTCTGCAACTGGAGACCTACATGTAAGCGAGTTCCATCTAATACTGACTCTGTTCACATGATCTCAAAAGAAAGCCCCTTACATGCGTCCATGAAGGATAAAGAACAGCTGCCAGACACTTTGAATACAATTGTGAATGTTTCAATGGTTGCTTTAAAGAACAGTGTTCAAAATTTTGTACTTATTTGTGCAAATCAACTTTCAACTTAATAACTGTCCACAATCCAAAAAAAAAAAAAATCACCAGGACATAAAAATAAATTGTGCATAGTCATTTCATGCAAGATATTTGATGGTTAAAAATATTCTATAACAAATTATTATTACCAATAATAGAAAATACTTTCATTGGAAGTTATACACAAACCCAAAATGCAATATACTATCTAATAAATTTATTTTTTATTTTATACAATTTTTAAATGGTAAAATTTTCACTAAACTCTACACACATTCTTCTAAAGCCTCCTTAATTTAGTCTGTACAGTTTAACATTTCTACCCGTGATATGTCATTTACAGGTTTGAGAAGTGCTACTCGGTGGCCCACAAAGGCAAAACATGGCGGCTTCACTCAAGTCATTTAGAATGTCATTGCAGAGGGAGCTGCATGCCCAGGGAGGCAAAGTGGGAGGCATCAAGCTGCAAAGTGCCATACAGATGTTCCAGTCACACACAGAAAAGTCAGCCCAAGCAAGGCAGACCACTTTCAGTCAGGAGGCCGTGCAAAATGGGGCTGAGGTTAGACACCACCCTTGAGAGGAAACACTCTTTGATTTGAGATATGATAATAAAGGACAGGAAGAAGAAACACAGATATTAGAAAATACTAGCATGTTTGGAAAGTAGTAGGATGACCTCTCTAAAACAACAAACTTGAGGTTACAAATTATGAAGGATACTGAATTCTAGTCTTGGACTGGCTCATACATAAGGTGATGCTATATATAGTTTTTCTGTTACATTAGAATAACATTATGTAATATTTGCAATATGAAGGTTAACTTATATACAGAATGCAAAACTTAACAGGTTTTATGCAGAAATTATAAGCAGTCTAAAATATGTATGGAAATGTAAAGGACCTAAAATAGCCAAACAAATGGGAAATAGAGCAGAATTGCAGAGTTTATACTTTCTGGTTTCAGAATTAGCTATGAATCTGTAGTGATCAAAGTAGTGTGGTATAGGAGTGATGGCAGACTAACAGATCAATGAAATAGAAAGAGCCTAGAAATAGACTCACACATCTGTGGTGAAAATTGACTTCAACAATGGTGTTGAGGGAATTCAGTGGATGAAGAAAGGTCTTTTCAACAAATGTTGTTGAAATAGCTGCCTATTGATATGGAAAAAAAATGTATCCCTTACCTCACACCACACTCAAAAATTAATTTGAGATGGATCATAGGGTTCTATATAATTGCTAAATCCATACAGCATTCAGAAGAAACTATAGGAAAAAATCTTTACAAATGTGGAATTGGTAAAGATTTCTTAAATATGATACAAAATATTAAAAGTAATATATTTCTGTGTAATATATTTTCTGTATATTTTCTGTATATTTCTGTAATATATTTCTTCCTGTGTAAAAAGAAAATAAATGAACAGATTGGCCTTTACCAAAATTAAAAAATTATGCAATTGAAAACACCATTAAGAAAATAAAAATGCAAGCCACAGAGCAGAAAAAATATGTTTACAATATCTGCATCTGATGGAGAACCTGTATCTGAAATATCTAAACAAACTGTCCAATTTTTTTCAGAGATGGGGTCTTGCTCTGATGCCCCAGCTGGAGTGCAGTGGTGCAATTATAGCTCACTACAGCCTCACATTCCTAAGCTCAAGCGATCCTCACACTTCAGCTTCTCTGGTAGATATGATTACAGGTGCAGGCTACCAAAGCTGGCTTCAAACTGTACAATTTCATAATGCAAACACAGGCAACCTAATAAAAACAGGCAAACTATTTGAAGATATACGTGAAAAAGAAAAATATGTGTGAGTAGCCAATGAGAATAGGAAAAGGCGTTCCACATCATTTGTCAATAGGAAAGTGCAAATTAAAACCACAAGGAGAAACCACTAAGACCCAGCAATAACTAAAACGAAGAATACTTAGAATACCAAATGTTGGTGAGCACGTGGAGCAATTCAAGTTTCAATATTGTTGAAATTCTCATGTATTTCACTTTGAAAACCTTTTGGCATTTTGAAAATAAAGTCAAGCATATACTTACTCTAAGAATGAGCAATTCCACTCTTAGTAATTTACCAGAGAAATGAACACAAAAAGGTTTTTATGTACACAGAAACCTTGTATAAAAATGTTCCCAGACCTTTATTTACAATGGCTCTATGCTGGAAACACTCCAATTGTGGATTCGTTAGAGAAAGAATAACCCTACTGATATGATTTGACTATGTCCTCACCCAGATCTCATCTTGAATTGTATTTCCCATCATCCCCACATGTAGTGGGAGGGACCAGGTGGGAGGTAGTTGAATCATGGGGCCAGTTACCTCCACGCTGTTCTGATGATAGTGAGTGAGTTCTCAGGAGATCTTATGGTTTTGTAAGAGGTTTCCCCACCCGCTCTGCTCTGCACTTCTCCTTGTTGCCGCCATATGAAGAAGGACATGTTTGCTTCCTCTTCTGTCGTGATTGTAAGTTTTCTGAGGCCTCCCCAACCATGCTGAACTGTGAGTCAATTAAACCTCTTTCTTTATAAATTACCCAGTCTCAGGTATGTCTATTAGCAGTGTGAGAATGGAATAATACACCCACTGTGGTACATTCATTATTCAATAACAAGGAAAAGGCTGCTGAACACACAACAGCATTGATGGATCTCACAGACATGTTAACCTAAAGAGAATGGGCACAACAGAACAATTCTGTATGAGTCCATTTATATGAAGTCCAAGAACAGAAAGGCTAATGTGGTGTGAGAGAAATCAGAGCAGCAGGGTCCTCAGGAGCTAGGGATTGATTGGAAAGGGCATGAGAGACATTTCTGGGTGATGGAAACGCTCCTTTTCTTGATTGAGGTGTGGGTCACATGAACTAAGCCATGCCTGTGTAGAAATTCTGGAATCTGCTCTTCCTGAAACCCCTACTCTCTCCACATATAGCATTCATTTGATCGCCATGCTAATGTAATGAATACTCATTAAGTTATTATCATATGCCTGACATGACATAAGAATGGATAAAGCAAAAACGAAAAGTCCTTCCGTCTTTTGGAAGCCCCTGGTGGCTTTCTCTGTGACCTCACCGAGGGGCTGCGGGGTTGTAAGTGTGAGTGGAACAGCACCTTGAAGGAGAATTACATGACAACTATATGAGGGGACTTCAGAAGTGCCAGGCACAGCAGTCTCACATTGCCATCGTTATTGTTATTACCCAGCAAAACCAAGATCGCAGCCAATTCTGCCAAGGTCGGGGCTGGAGGGAGCAGACCGAGGTCTCATCAACAAGGTGGTATCTGGCCATGAGGAACCCAGAGGCTACGGTGAAGATGGCAGGGCAGGATGCTGCACCCTGGCTGTGCCCGCTCTGGGCCAGCGCCTCTGTCATGGTCTTCAAGCCCCACATAGCCTCGAGTGCCCCATCCACCCTTCCTGGCTGATGTGTGGATGCCTGAGACGCTGAGTCCAGAGCCTCATGACAGGCAAAGCCAGTGCCTGGTGGGCAACGGCACTGTGATCAACTGGACCCTGCGCTTGCCTCAGCTTTCCCGATGCTCCTCTCTGAGGGGGCAGGGCTGGTTCGTGCAAGGCGGCCCTGAGAGTGTGCCAGGGTCTGACAGAGCAGCCCCAAACAGTGCTCCTCACAGGCATTCCCACCCAAACACGTGGGTTAAAAGACACACCACCGCGCTGAGGTGTTGTGACGGCTTTGGCCACTTTTGTGAACTGAAGCACTTACTACTGCGCACAAGTAAAATGACAGTGAAAACCAGGCAAAATGACAGTAAAAAGCATGTTTTTGAAAGGAGGCTGACTCTAGCTATGCTGTTTTCACTTTCCATGGGTAGACTTCAAAACCGTATATAATTTTGCCAGACTGTGTTTCCTCTGTGGAAACATAAGACAACACTGCCCAGTAAGGGGCTCAAGAAGCACAAGCGTGGGGCATCTGAGGCTGTGGGTGGCCACCCAAGGGGAGCAGGGCTCAACCACACTCCCGAGACAGTGGCCTCCCACAGTCTCCTTCCCAGCCCCGTCAGCAACACAGGCCTCTCCCTGGTTTTCTCAGAATCTCAAATTCCTGAATGGATACCGGCATTGGGAATACCATGGCAAGCAGGAAGTGGTCTGAAGCTGGATCGCAGAAGCAATACAGAAACAGTAAATATTAATGTGGGCCTCAAAAAAGAAAGTCTCCGCGTTGATTTTCTCCAGTAAAAAGACACAATTTGTCCTTCTAACAAACCCAAAGAGAGTTACAGAGTATGATGTGATGAAACACACTTAAAGGGAAAAATACAGAATTACTCTCAAAATTTACATGATGTAAATAAACCCTTCAGAGAGAGAGAGGAGGGAGAGAGAAATGAGATCCTGAACTATGATCCCATCTAAATAAAGAAATATTGATTAATAAAAGAAAAAAGTATATATGAAAATATGCAAGAAATGAAAATAACTCACCACAACAATACTGTTGGCAACATTTAATAGGGCAAGAAACTATTTAATTTAAAATTCATGCACCATGCAATACCATATAATCAGACCAATTTGTTCCACGGATTTGTTCCAATCCGTTCAAGATCTGATCTATATTCAGTTTTGGTCCAACTTGCAGTAGATGTTAGATTGAAGCTACACTGCATTGTCAAACCAAGATAAATACCACAAACTAAAATTATATAAGCTTTTTGAATCTCCGTTTAAAAAATCAGATGGCTACTTTTTTCTATTTTATAATGTCATAGTTAAATTGCCTAAACCTTGGCTATGTAGAGAAATCAAGAACAGTGCTGATGCTTAAGAATTAAGTTATTTTATTTTCAAAGAGATCAAAGTAAATTCTGAGCCACCAAATGAAATAGAAGCATTCATGTGAAATCACCATGGAAGAGCTGGGTGGTTACCAGGAAAAGGATAATGCTGGCTGTATATGTGGGTGTGTGCAAGTGTGTGCATGTGATGAGTGCATTTAATAACATAAAAGTACATGAAATCCCTGCCTTTTGTCATGCTCTATTAATTGGAAAATAACTCTTGATATCCTAATCTTATTCAACAATCTTAGATCAACAAATTTAGCCTCCTGTATGTCTTTCCCACTTTGTGTGCTTGCAGTTGTATAAACGGGGAAGCAGGAATGTTAGTTTAATTGAGAAGGCAATAGTCACAGCCGGGTCAAGGCCAAGTTCTCTTTGAGTCACTGATTTTGAATTTGAGGAACAACCTCTGACCATAAAAGTCTCCCCTGATTCCCAGTTGGCATTGCCAAATACAGACGCCAACAGCAGATGAACAGAGAATGCAAACCTGCAAAGGAACACGCTGGGCGAGGTGCTTCTGAATGGAGAACTTTCCAGGGTCAGACATTAAGGCTTCTTGATGCCCCGCCTACAAAAAATTCTTATAATTTAAATGGTCAGAAGGAATATCACTTACCATAGCACTCTCTCAGCAAAAATGCACCAACCTCCCAGGGACCCAGAGAACACTGTTGGAGCCCCTGTCCCTCCCCTCACTCCTCACTTTGGCTGGGCTGGGCAGATGGTGCTGTGGGCTCTGCCCTGTTTATTCTATCAGGGATGTGGAAGCACATTTTAAACTTCACAGCCTCATGGCTTATCAGTGAGCTAAGAGCACACAGCACGCACAGCTCAACCAGAGGAACCAAACTTCTGTAAACAGCCAGAGTGGTTGTGCAAATGCCATTTTCTTGACATAAATAACAGGCACATATGGCCCGCGACAGGAAGTGGAGGCTACCTGGACAGATTGATGTCCTGCTTGACAAGTGACTCTATTTATGACTTGATTCCGCCCGACAGCATGAGAGGATGGGAGGCTGATGACTTTCTCATGAACTCCCCGACAATGCACGTCGGCCACGGGAAACAGTGCTCCTGTTGTAAACATGGCCAGTGAGGATGAAGAAGAAGCGTCTTCTAAAGGCAAAGAAACACCACCTCCGTTCCACTGGGAGTGGGTGGGTCTGTCCCACAGCAGCAATGAAGTACAGCAAATTCTCCCCCAGCATGGGTAGCTAATTTTAAACAAACTTCATGCCAACTTGATTCAGAAAAACTGTTGATGTTTCTAACTCTCTTTGCCATCCCTACGATGTATTACTGGGTGTGTGCTTAGATCACATTGCAAGCCAGAGACCAAATTTACCTATTCCACAGCTCGATGGAATCGGTCCTACATCACCTGCTCCTGTGTGGCTGCAGACCCTCATAAGCACAGCCAGGCCAAGTGTCCCGTGTGTGGTGTTCCTGGCTGTGAGCTCTACCTCTAAATGCTATTGGCCTGTACTCCACCAATGCTGTGGTCCTCTAACCAACAAACGCCATCTGCACCAGGCACTCTTGTTCAGATACCCAAACTTGAAGAGCAATGCTGTTTTAATTGAGCTTCATTCTGCAAATATTTGTTGAATGTTTTACATGCAGTTCTTCAAGGAATTCCAGGCTCAGTAAAGCAAAGTGCTTCCCATGGAATGTGGGCATGCTACATGGGTCCCAAAATGGCAGTAACAGAAGGATGAATCATACAGAAATGCACCTCACTCTTTTCTTCTCTCTCTACAGAATCAATCGCCTCAGCCTAGAAACACATTGCTTTTGTCATTGTAAGATAAAAAAAAAAACCACGATGTTTTAAAAGGAACTTCCCTTGGCTGAGCATAGTGGCTCAAGCCTAGGTGGCTCCCAGCACTTTGGAAGGTCAAGGTGTGAGGATCGCCTGATGCCAGGAGTTCTAGACCAGCCTGAGCAACATAACGGGACCCCTTCTCTACAAAAAGTTACAAAATTAGCCAGGGGTGGCGGTGCAGCCCTGTAGTCCCAGCTACTTGGGAAGCTAAGGTGGAAGGATAGCCTGAGCTGGGGATTTTGAGGCTGCAGCCAGCCATGATTGCATCACTGCACTCCAGCCTGGGAGACAGAGCCAGACCCTGTCTCAATAACAGCAACAACAACAATAACAACAAAAAGGAAATAAAGAAAGTTCTCCTACCTCACAGGGCTGTGTCCAACGCCTCACCCACATACGTCTCATACTTCATCCTCACTGTCTCCAGTTTTTCTTCTCACGCTGTCCGTAAAAGGCCCTCCATCTAGCCATGTGTTCCATAAAGGGAAGTCTTGCTGTCCTGAGCCTTCTGCGAGAGGATCCCTGGCGCCGGTCCCTCCGTCCCCGCATACACCTCGGCTCATTGCTTCCAGGGCTCTGCGCTGTCACAGCCTGCCTTGGGTTTATCCAGGAAGCATTCCTTCGCTGTCTGCTACACAAGCACCTGTTCTTCTCCCTGATCGTGGAACATCTGAGGGCTCCAGCACTCACTTCGTCACTTTGCTGTCCACATAAAATCTCCCAGGGCAGGGCTCCTCACATCCTAAGATAACTACAGATCCTGTGGGGAGCTTATTAAAATGAAGACTGAGTCCAAGGTCGGGGTGGGACCAGAGATTCTGCATGTTTTTTAAGTTTTATTTTAAGTTCAGGGCTCTTGTGCAGGTTTGTTGTGTAGGTAAACTTGTACCCCAGGGTTTTGTTGTACAGGGTATTTTGTCACCCAGGTATTAAGCCTGTTACCCATTAGTGATTTTTCCTGATCCTCTTCCCTCCTCCCACCCTCTACCTTCTGGTAGACCACAGTGTGTGTTGTTTCAATGATAGACTGAATAAAGAAAATGTGGTACATCTAGATAGTGGAATACTATGCAGCCATAAAAAAGAACCAGATCATGTCCTTTGCAGGAAGATGGAGGAAGCTGGAGGACATTATTCTTAGCAAACTAACTGAGGAACAAGAACCCAAATTCCACATGTTCTCACTTATAAGTGGGAGCTAAATGATGAGAACTCATGGACACAGAGATTCTGTGTTTTTAACAAACATGAGTAAGGCTGCTGGGGCTGCTGGGGGGTTGGGAGTGGGGACGTGCACATTTTAAGTAGTAAGGACAAGAGAATCTCCCTCTCATCCTGATTTTAAGTGTCATCTTTATGCTAACGACTCTCAAAGGTGTATCTGCAGCTCCGATCGTTCTCCTCTACCCCAGTGACTAGGTTAACAGGTCCACCTGGATGTCTCATCAGTCCCTCAAAATGTGCTGCCTGCAAATGAAGGTCTGCTTTTCCTGCCTGGCCCAGCCTGGCCCCCGGCTTTCCCCATCTCAGTTGATGGGAACCGCACCCTTCTTGTGGTTCAGGCCAAACCATGAACCTCCACCCAACTCTTCAGCACTTTCTCTCAGCTTTATTTCTGAGATATCCTCAATTTGACCATTTCTCTTCAATCTCCATGGCTGCCGCAGGGATTGAGCCACCACTGATGACCTGCCCTGGGCTCCCTGTGGGGCTGAGACCTCATGTAGCCTCCTGTTACCCAGCAACCAGTGGGATTCTCAAAAAACAGGAGCTGGACCCTGGCCTTGGCGGTGCCAGGTTCCCCACCACACTCAGCAAATTCCCACAGTGGCCTCTCTGACTTCTTCTGCCCCTTCCCTCCCCCTCACATACCTCCCTAGAGTCTCTCTTAGGCTCAGCCGCAGCCACGTTCCTACCTGGAGGTTTTGCCATGGCCGGTCCTCCAGCCTGGAGTGCTCTCCCCGTGGGCTCCTCCTGCCTACAGCTCCTCTCCTCTCCCTCTGAACTCATCTCCAATGCTGTCTTTTCAGTCCTCCTGGCCTGATTAAAGTGTTAATCAGTGTTCCCCCACCTCCTTACCCCCTTAATACTGTCTTCCCACTGAATTCACTGCATTCTGACGAATCTAGACTTTGTGGGTTGTGCGTGATTCCCGTACACAGTTTGTCTCCCATTCGAGGCTCTCGGGATCACTGAGGACAAAAAAAATGTTTTAAATATAAGTGAATTCAAGTAAGTAGTTTGATGTGTAGTCTGACAAGCCAAACTAGTGGAGATTATTTTACGATGCTAGTTCTGCTTTAAACTACATAATTATTTCAGGAAGAAAAGCCAGAGGTGTGACCCCAGAGCCAGCAGGCAGGTGTGCTGACAACCTTCCCTCTCACCCTGGATAATTCCGACTTCCATTCTGCCTCCTCCCTGCCCCTCACTCCTCCTGACTTGTTCTCCCCTGCCTAGGTGAATGGCCTGCTCCTCACGTCTCTTACCAAAGGAGAGCAGGCAGAAGAGAGCACCTTCGTCTCCCTGCCACCAGCCCTCCAGGCCCCTCTCCTTGGCTCCCCGCCTCCTGCTCCCGTGGATGAGATCCTGCCTCCTAACTAAGCGCAGCTCCCTTGGGTGCTCTGATTCCGGGGTGATGCTATGTCCAGGTTTGCACGGATGTTTCAGGTTTATGTCTGTTTCCACGAGTACCCCCTTTCGTTCTCAAGAGTGTCCTGTTTAAAAAAAAATATGCTGTAAAGAACATTATTAGATAATTGACGAACTTTTAATATTAATTAGAAATAAGTTTTCGCATTGCATCGATGATCGTTTCCTGAATTTAAAAATTGTCCTGTGGTTGTGCAAAAATCAATAGAAAATGGACACTGAGGTGTATATATATCGAGATGGCAGAGATGTCGGAGTTCTCTGATGAAGATTTTTAAACCGTCATCATAAAATTGCTCCATCAATCAACTACAAACATTTGTGAAACAAATGGAAACAAACAAGTGGGAAAAATAAAAAGTCTCAGCAAGTAAAATCATATACATAGAGAAGAACCATTTGGAAATTTCAGAATGGAAAAAAATGCAGTGAGTGAAATTTTAAAAATAACAATGGATAGGCTAAACGTCAGAATAGAGAAGATAGGAGAATTAATACATGAACTCAAAGGCTTAAAAATGCAAAATACCCAATCTGAAAAACAGAAAGCAAACAGACTAAAAAATAAATATAAAAAATCCCTCAGACATGTTGGACTATGTCAAAATACCTAAGTTTTCTGTCACTGGAGTGCAGGAAGGAGAGGAGAAAGAGAGCAGGGGTAAAAACATAACCTAAAAAAAAAAAAAATGACTGAAAACTTTTCAAATCTGGCAAAGCACATAAATACACAATTTCAAGAGACTAAGTAAATCTCAAACAGAATAAATCCAAAGAAATACACACCAAGACACATTGCTATGACTGAATGTTTGTGTCCCCTCAAAATGCATATGTTGACGTCCTAATTCTCAATTTGATGGATTTGAAGGGGAGCCTTTGGGAGATAATTAGGTTTAGGTGAGGTCACGAGGGTTGAGCCTCATGGTAGGATTAATGCATTTATTAGAAGAGGAAGAGACACAAGATCTCTCTTTCCTTCTGCCTGTTTACACCAAGGAAAAGACATTTGAGGACCTAACCAGAAAAACTGCAAAGATGACCCTCATCAGGAACTGAATTAACTGGCACCTTGATCTTACACTTGCCAGCCTCCAGAACTGTGAGAAATCAATTTCTAATATTTAAGCCACCCAGTGGTTTTTTTGTTACTGTAGCCCAAACTGACCAAGACACACATCATAGTCAAACTTCTGAAAATTAAAGACAAACTAAATTTAAAGCAGTGATCAGAAATGACACTTTACCTACAGAAGAAAAACTTGAATGATAGAGAGTTTCTCAGATGAAACTACAGGGGCCAGAAAAAAAGGAGTGCATTTTTCAAGTGCTGAAAAGAAAAGAACTATCATATCCAGTTAAGACGTATTTTGCGAATGAAGGAAGGAAATCAAAGCTTTCTCAGTTGAATAAAATTAAGAAAGTTTTTTACCAGCATCTACACTTAAAAAGAATAGCTAAAGAAAGTTTACTACCAGAAAATAATAAAAGTAAGAATCTTGGAACCTCAAGAAGAAAGAAAGAACAATGGAGAAAAGTAAATATATGAATAATACAACATATCTTCCTTCACCTCTAGAATTTTCTAAATCATGTTTGAGGACTTAAGCAAAATAATATAACACTGAATATGGTTTTAAATGTATATAGCAGAAATGCAAAATAATTGTATTATAAATGGGAAAAGGTATCAGAACAGATGGAAGGTTAAATTTCTACAACTCATTTGAACTGGTAAAATGATAACACCATTAGGCTTATAAGTTATGCATATTTAATAAAATACCTAGAGCAACCTGTAAGCAAGCTATATAAAGAAATAGACTCAAAAACACTACAGATGAATTAAAATGATACTCTAAAAAGTGTTTAAGTAACCCATTGAAAGGCAGGAAAAAGAAAAGAGAACATTAAACCAAAGAGAACAAACAGAAATAAAACAAAAAGTAAAATTGCTGAAAAGTGCTAATATATTTATAATTTCATTAAATGTAAATGTTCTGGACACACCAACTAAAGGATAGAGATTTCAGAGTGGATTTAAAACAAACGAACAAACCAAAAAATCACACACATGATCAAATTGTATTGTATATGATGTATAAGAAACTCACTTTTGGCCAGGCATGGTGGCTCACACCTGTCATCCTAGCCCTTTGGGAGGCTGAGGTAGGTGGATCACATGAGCTAAGGAATTCTAGACCAGCCTGGCCAATATGATGAAACCCCATCTCTACTAAATAAATAAATAAATAAATAAATAAATAAATGTAAAAAAATTCAAAAATTATCCAGGCATGGTGGCGGGTGCCAGTAATCCCAGCTACTCAGGAGGCTGAGGCAGAAGAATCACTTTAACCCGGGAGGCAGAGGTTGTGGTGAGCTGAGATCACACCACTGCATACCACACTGGGCAACAGAACAAGACTATCTAAAAAAAAAAAAGAAAAAGAAAAAAAATGAAACTCACTTCAATCCTAAAAATATAAATAGGTTAAAAAAAAAAAGAAGAATTAGTAAAAACAGATGTATCATGCAAACAATAATCAAAGAAAAACAAGTATGAATGACAATATTAATATCAGGTAAAGTAGACTTCAGAGCAAAAAAGTTAACAGGGACAGAATGGTAACTTACACAATGATAGAGGGTAAATCTATCAAGAAGACACAGCAATTCTAAATGTGTATACACCAAACAACATAGCAGAGAAATATGTGAACCAAAATTGATAGAACTGAAAGGACAAGTAGACAAATTTACAATTATTTGTCTTTATTATTTGGGTTTCCCTGAGACAAGGTCTCGACTACAGGTAGTTTACAGGGAAGGTGGTCCCAGGAAGGGGAAGTAAAGGAAGTATTAATAAAATAACTTAAAAATCCAAATGAATAAACAACTGATACAGAAAATCAACAAGGATATAGAAGAGCACAACAACTGAATCAATCAACAAGATTTAGTCCACATTTATTGAATACTCTACCCATCAACAGCAGAACACACATTATTTTTAATTACCCACAAAACACTTACCAACATGAATGATATCCTAGTCATAAAACAAACCTGAACAAATTTAAAAGAATTTTAGTCATACAGCGTACATTCTTTAATTACAATGGAGTCGAACTATAATCAATTACAGAAACATAAGAAGAAATTCTCTCAAACTTGGAAACTAAACCACATAAGTCTAGATAATCTATGAGTCAAAAAAGAAACCTCACAGGAAATAAAATGTACATTGAACTGAATGAAAAGAAAAATACAATATATCAAAGTTTGCAGGACGCTGGTAAAACAGTGCTAACAGAGAAATTTATAGCACCAAATGTTTATATTAGAAAAGAGGAAAAATAGCTTGGCAGTTTCTTTAAGAACTGTGCATGTAAATACCGTGTAAACCAGCAGTCCTGGTCACTTATTCCAGAGAAATGAAAACTTGTGTTCACACAAAAACCTGTTACAAAATGTTCATAGCAGCTTTAATTGCTATAGTAAAAAACTAGAAAGAATCCATGTTTTTCAGTAAGTAATAATTTCAAAATATGTGGCCAGGCATGGTGTCTCATGCATGTGATCTGAGCATTTTGAGGGGCTGAGGTGAAAGGGTCTCTTGAGGCCAGGAGTTTGAGACCAGCCTGGGCAACAAAGTGAGACCCTACCTCTACAGAAAAAAAAAAAAAAAAAAACTCATTTATATCATGAAATACTACTCAACAATAATAAGAATGAACTGTTAATACACACCACAACCTGAAAGAATCAGCAAAGAAGCATACCAAATGAAGAAAACCCAGTCCCAAAGGACATATGCTCTATGATCCTACTCAGAGAACATATGCTGTGTTATCCTACTCAGAGAACATCCGAGAAGTGAAATTGATGGTCAAGAGCGACTCTTGGCCAGGTGTGGTGGCTCATGCCTGTAATCTCAGCCCTTTGGGAGGCCTGGTAGAAAGACTGAGGCCAGGAGTTCGGGACCAGTCTGGGTAACACAGTGAGACCCCATCTCTATTTAAAAAATAAATAAATAAATGTTTTTTATTTTTATTAAAGGAGCAACCCTCAGTCAGTGGGATGGGGCCAGGGCAGCGCCACTGACTCCAGTGGGACTATTTTAAGGTGTGAGCAATCAAGTACTCAGGACACCAGTGGTCCATGGCAGTCAACCAGCTTATTTACACACACTTCATTGGGTTTCCCTTCTCTATCACCATTCCACTCCTTTACTTCCCCTTCCTGGGACCACCTCCCAAGTAAACTACCTGTAGTAGACACCTTGTCTCAGGGAAACCCAAAGTAATCCTTGGGCAAAACAAGAGTTGCATTTTTGGCATCAGGGACAATCTGCACAGGAGTGTGTCAACCACACTAAAAAATGAAGAGGAACAGAGATGAGTACAGGCCTTTCTGACTCCAAATCCTTGCCTTCCGGTCATCACAACTTCCATGAACCCAATGCTCAGTGGCCATGAGTCATTTCTTCTTCCATTTCTCTCCTCCCCAACATTTTTCTATAAGCAATAAAGATAAACAGGCTGAGCCTTCAACACTTTGCCTAGAAATCTCCTCAGCTCAGTGTCAAAGGCCATCATTTTCAAAGTCTAATTTCTAGGAAACACTCAAGCAAAATTCAGCCAAAGTCTCTGCCACTTTATGACAAAGATTGCGTTTTTTCCATTTTCCAATAACATGCTGTTTATGTTCATTTGACATCTCACCATAAGAACCTTTTATGTTCATATTTCTACCCATATTATGTTCATGATGATATTTGTGTTCTCTAAGGTGATGGAAGCTTTCTCTACAGTTCTCTTCTTTTCTTTCTGAGCATTCACCTAAATGGCCTTAAACATCTATATTTCTACCAATGATCTCTTCAAAGTGACCTGAGATCTTTCTAACATGCACCTCAGGTCTCTTCCACACACTAACTAATGCCCAATTCCAAAGCCACTTCCACATTGTTAGACATTTGTGACAACAGCCTTCCACTTCTCAGTACCAAAATTGCACTGGTCAGCTCAGGCTGACATGACAAGGGGCCGCAGCGTCTATTCTGGGCTAAGCACAGTCTTTGCCATCAGCACCGGGGCTCATCCTAGAACCAGAAAGCAAAGAACCTCCCTGTGGTCAAATGCGTTCAATAACTGTGTGTTTCTTGGTGGCCTCGGTTTTACAAATTTTATAAATTATAAATGTATTTTAGAACATTTGAAGGCTAAAATAAAACAAACAAATATGCATTTTCTGAGAAAATATCAAAACACTATTGGTACTGTAATTTTTCATGTTATCACTGATACCAACTCTGCAACTTCAAATTGTATAAAAAGAACCACCACACCTTACATCCATTAGGATGGCTACTATCAAAAACAAACAAATAAAAACAAAAACAATTGTGTTGGCAAGGATGTGGAACCTCTGGAACCCTTGTGCACTGCGGTGAGAACGTAAAATAATGCAGCCACAGAGGAAAACAATACAGTGATTCCCAAAAATTAAAAACAGAATTACGGCTGGGTGCAGTGGCTCATGCCTGTAATCTCAGCACTTTAGGAGGCTGAGGTGAGAGGATCACTTGAGCCCAGGAGTTTGAGACAAGCCAGGTCAACAGCGAGACCCTGTCTCTACACATAATAAAAAATTAGTCTGGGCATGGTGGCTCATGCCTGTAATCCCAGCACTTTGGGAAGCAGAGGAGGCCAGATCAAGTGAGGTCAGGAGTTCGAGAGCAGCCTAGCCAACATGTTGAAGTCCCATCTCTGCTAAAAGTACAAAAATTAGCTGGGTGCAGTGGTGGGTGCCTGTAATCCCAGCTACTCAGGAGGCTGAAGCAAGAGAATCGCTTGAGCCCAGGAGGCAGAGGTTGCAGTGAGCTGAGATCGTACCACTGCACTCCAGCCTGGGTGAGTGTGAGACTCTGTCTTAAAGAATAAATAAATACAATTAGCCAAACATGGTGGCAAATGGCTGTTCCATGTAGGTTCCAGCTACTCAAGAGGCTGAGGTGGGAGGATTGCTTGAGCCTGAGAGATTGAGGCTGCAGTGAGCTGAGTTTGTGCCATTGCACTCCAGCCTGGTCGACAGAGTGGGAACCTATCTGAAAAAAAAGAGAAACAACACAGAATTCCATATGCCCCAGCGATTTCACTTCTGGGTAAATATCTAAAGAAACTGAAAGCAAGGTCTCAGAGAGATATTCGTACACCCATGCTGGTAGCAGTATGATTCACCATAGCCAAGATGGGGAAGCAGCCCAACTGTCCATCGATGGATGAATGGATAAACCAAATGAGGCGTCTCCATATGGAACATTACTCAGTCGCAGAAATGAAGACAATTCTGACACACGCTACAACATGTTTGCACCTTGAAGACATGATGCCACGTAAAATCAACTGGTCACGGAAGGACGCAGGTTGTAAGTTTCCACCTATTTAAGGTGCCGAAGGTGGTCAAATTCATAGTGACAGAAAACAGAATGGTGGTTTCCAGCGGGTGAAGAGAAACGGAATGGAAAATCATTGTTTATTGGGCAAAGGTTTCAGTTTTGCAAGAAAAAAAAAAACATGTGCAGAGGAACGATGGTGATAGTTGCACAACAATGTAAAATTAAAAATAAATAATAATAAAAGCAAAAGGGTCATTAATAAGAACATTGAGGGGTGGAATTGGTGTTAAAAGTAGCGGAAAATGAACTCATGGTATATTCAAACAATCCAACTATAATCCCAAACACAAGATGTTTGTAGAGTAAAATATGCTAAAAATCCATGAAGGTCTTTGTGCATTATTTATCCACACAAAAAATTCCTTTCATGGCTGTTTTATGTGATAATTTAATGTTGATTTTCCTATTTGTCTGTATTTAAAATAAAGTGTAAATTAATTAAGTATGAGCGTTGACGTGAAATATTCTTTCTCTTTAGGAGTGGAAGGAGCACTTTAAAACCATTAGCAGAAGGTGGTTGAGGCTTTGGTGGCCTGGGTGTGGCCCTGAACGCTTAATGGCTTGTGGTTTGCAAGGTAAACATTCCGGGCGGGGGTCGTGATTAGTCTCAAACCCGGGAAAAGTGGAAATGTAAAATGCCCAGCCACAGGCAGACACTAAAATGAGGCAGCCACAGCCGTCCGCCCCAAGGATTTTCAGACCCATGGCTGTGAGTCCGCTCGGCTCTGGGCCACAGTTCTCCGGGTTTTAAGGAGAGAAAGGAGGACTTGGAAGTCAGGGGAGAGCTTTCTCCGTGTTTTCTCATCTGTCAGGCTCGGGCTGGGGCAGTATTGATGGGAGGCGGCCAGGTCCTTTCTAATGTACTGGAAAGTCTTCCGCATGCCTCGCTCGACTTCACGTCTCAGGACCCCGTGGGCCAGGGCCCCGGCCCCGCAGAACAATATGGCCTTCTCAAGGCAATGCCCTGTGGGCTGACCGTTGTCAGGTGATGTTATGTTTTCATGGCAGACACTTCAATGCCGGTTTTGTGCGCAGTTGTATCAGAACAAGAGCACTGAACAAATAGGGGGCCCCTGGAGCCTCCATTCATCAAGCGGCCCTGACACGGCCCCCACCTAGGGCCTACCCAGACGGTCACTGCGTCTCCTTTCCAACTCCTCCCTTTTATTATTTTAAAGTATCTCCTCAAATGCCTTCCTTTCCAAACACGTGAAGTATTCCCCAATGTTCAAAAAGTCATTTTGAGAAATTAGAGTGAAAACAGGAATGACAGAAGAGTTTCAGGGTCCTGGAGACCCTGAGCCACAGTGGCATCTCTAGCATGGAGATAATGTGTCATTCCAGGTAAAACAATACCAACTGCATCGGGGAATATTTACGGCTCACTCAGGAGCTGAGCTTCCACACTGGATAGATTTAGCAGCATTCAGAAAGGCCAGTGCAAAAGAAAAAGGAAGTCTGAAGCCCTAATATTTAGTTGGAGTCTATTGCAGAAAAAGCCCAAAAGGATGGCACTTTAAAGCACGTATGAAGCCTGTGTGGGCACCCGAGGATGAGCAAATGTCGCGCAGGTGGGAGGGATCCGATGCTTACAGCCTGAAGCTGGCTGCTTATGGTTAAAATCTCATGTCAGGGGTTCTCATCCTAGGGCCATGTTGCCTTTCAGGGACCACTGCCATGTCCTTCCAGACATTTTTTATTGCCTACTGCGCACCAGTGCTGCTGGCTTCTCATGAGAGAGGACAGCAATGGCACCAAACAGCCTACAACCCAACAGGACGGCCCCAGGACAAAGACAACGCAGCCCCAGTGTCAAGAGCGGCTGAGATGGAGAGATCAGCTCTAAAGGAACAGGGAGAGATTTTAGTTTTTAGCACAAGGAGACTGACTATGATGTCTTTTTCTTTGCATTCAACCACCTATTATAGCAAAGCTTTAAATATTTCCTTTCCGGAAACATGATAACATTCTTAAAGAGTTGCAAAGCACTCATTAGAACTTCTGAAAATGTTCTAACAGGCTAGCCAGATTTTAAGTCTTGCAAATGAGGTGTCATAAACTTTCTTTTTTTTTTTTTTTGAGACGGAGTCTCGCTCAGTCGCCCAGGCTGGAGTGCAGTGGCGCGATCTCGGCTCACTGCAAGCTCCGCCTCCCGGGTTCTCGCCATTCTCCTGCCTCAGCCTCCTGAGTAGCTGGGACTACAGACGCCCGCCACCACGCCTGGGTAATTTTTTTTTGTACAGTAGAGACGGGGTTTCACCGTGTTAGCCAGGAGGGTCTCGATCTCCTGACCTCGTGATCTGCCCACCTCGGCCTCCCAAAGTGCTGGGATTACAGGCGTGAGCCACCGCGCCTGGCCGAGGTATCATAGACTTTCATTCGATAGATTCTAAGCCAGCTCATTCTTATCCCTGGGCTTGAGACAAAGGGCGCTTGCTGTGGAGTCTACACAGGAAAGACAGAAGTGAAGCAATCACGGAAACAGTGGATGAAGTGCAATGGTGCAAAGCGTTTCAGTGAAGGCCATAGGAAGAGGGGATTTCCCCTGGTCTGTGACAACTGATATCCAAACCGAGACCTGAAGAATGAGAAAGCCTCCCTGGGTGAGGTGGGGAAGCGGTGGCCCCTCCAGGGAGGGAGGAGAGCATGTGCAAGGCCCCAAGGCAGGAGGGACCTTGGCCCAGGTGCATCCCAGAGTGAGGCCCCCGCACTAAACCATCAGTTAAGTGGGGAGGGATGGGAGATGGGGCCAGAGAGTTGAGCAAAGGCTGGATCACGCAGCACCGCTTGAGGACCAAGAGAGAATTCTGGATTTTCTCCAAGGGCAGTAGAGACCCATATGAGAGGGTTTTAGGCAAAGGAAAGAAATGCTCAGAGTCCCATTCTGGAATTCCCCTCTGCCCCTGGTCTGGACCGGGAGAAAAAACCTGTCTAGTCCAGTTAGAAACCTGTTTAGTTCAAGCCTGAGAAGATGGTCACTTGGGCCATGGAGAGGGCAGGAGGTGTGAGTCCCACATGCAGACACGTGCGGGCTCCTGAGTTGCTGGGACTGCGAGCTCTCGGAAGTCCATGCTTCTGAAATCGTGAGCTGCATGTGCTCACAGTGTCCCCTCTCAGGTGTCCACCCACAGGTTTCTGGAATAAAAGATATTCCTGCAGTCTACAGAGGACTTGCCAAACTGCATTCAACAGAGTGGTTGTCACCCAGACAGTGTGCATTTTTTTTTTTTTTTTGACACTTGGTCTCACTCTTTTGGCCAGGCTGGAGTGCAGTGGCTCAATCACAGCTCACTGCAGCCTCGAACTCCGGGCCTCAAGTGATCCTCCTGCCTCAGCCTCCTGAGTAGCTGGAAGCACAAGTGTGCACCACCATGCCTGGCTAATCTTCTGTTTTGAGTAGAGATGAGGTCTCACTATGTTTTCCGGGCTGATCTCAAAATCCTGACCTCAAGCAATCTTCCTGCCTCAGCCTCCCACAGTTCTGGAATTGCAGGTATGAGTCACTGCGCCTGGCCTACTATTTTAAATGTGGATCTCAGCACACTGACTCAGGCACAGACAGACCCACGCAGAACTGGTTGTCTTGGCTCTGAGAATACCTATCACAGGGTGGGTCTGTGGAAACCACAGCACCTCCCTCTGGTCAACAGGGTCACAGAGAGCAAGCCTGTGACAGTGAGGATGAGGACCTCAATCAACAGGGAGTTGCACAGGCTGGGAATCTGGAGGAAGACCACGGAGCAGGAAGACACAGGAAAACACTTACCCATATGTGGCTTGGAAGCCTGCCCCCACTAGTATCACACTGGAAAAGCTGGCAGCCCACGCACATTATCCACTGAAGTTGGCCTTCCAGGTAGGCTCCTGATTTCTGAGGGTGACTTCAACATAAGCCTTCAGCAGAGAAATTCCATCTGGATGTCATAACAGCAGATCTGAGTTATATGAGTCAATAATCAAGGTATGGAAAAATGATGCCCTAAGGATTACAAAGATACTATCTACAGACTGTAGTTTAATTAACAGAGATGTGTGTGTGTGTGTGTGTGTGTGTGTGTATGCAATTTATTCATGTAACAGATAATTATTGAGTACCTACTATGTGTGCATAATGTTTTAGGGACAAAATCATGAGGTTTTGTGGTGAGCAAAATTATAGGGTTTTGCAGTGAGCAAAATCATAGGATCCTGTCTGCAAGGAGCTAACAGCCAAACAGGATGACAGAAAAGACTTAGAAATGAACTCAATATGTTCGGTCAGAAAGCTCTTTGATGTTAGTTTCAAACAAAATATGGGTCTACACAGGAAAGCTTCTAAAACCTGATGTTGCTCCAAGTTCTGGAAGGATTTGCCCTGGCCTGTTACAATGAAGTCCGTGGAGGAAGAGGGTAGTGTGGTCCAGGGTTCATCCTGCTTCCTTGGAAGCTTGGGTGGGAGGAGGCAGCGCCTTCTCCATCCTTCTAGATATACCTGATGGAGGATGCTTGAGCTGTCTCGATGCACTGCTCCTTCGAGTGTGTGGATCACCACAAACACCTAAAGATCCTTCAGGGCCTTGAGCTCTTAGCCGGTGTGAGATGAGTAGACAGAGCTGACTTAAGTGATGTGTGGATTGGGGAACGTGGTTGGTTTAGGGGTCAATCAAGGTCAGGTAGGACTGGAGCCAGGGAGGGATTGAACTGGTGCTGGGTGTCAATGTCAGAAAAGCAGCTTTGAAACAGAAGCCTAAGCCCAAGGATGAAGGGGCCTTGCTTCTCTTGGCCTACAGCGTAGGGAGGACTTGAATAGAGGCAGTACCTGTGGGAACCGCAAAGAGCTGTTTTGCTGCACTGAATTCAATAACTCCACTTCCCAGACCTCACATCCTCCTCTGTGGGGGCTGCTGCCCTCCCCACCGAGTGCCTCACGGCTGCCGGCCTTAGCCTCAAACAGGCCCCCCTCCTAGGACTCATCTCCTTACGAGTTGGTTTTCTGCATCTGAGGAGGGAGATACATTTTTCTGACATCTGTGGGGTCCCTTCAATGTAGGTCTTTGCAGGCTTGGCAGAAGATAGTCTCATCATAGTTCACTTTCTGCAATTCTTTTCTTCCTTGGGGCTGGGGCTGGGGCTTGTCTGGTTTTGGGGCAGCCAGTGCAGAAAATGCTAAATGTCATTTGTGTAACTGCCCAGACCTCATTGACAGGCTCCTCAATTCTAAATAAAGCTTTCCCTTACACGGGTTTCAATTATGCTCAGTTTTGGAGGGTTTTGGAAGTCTTTTCTAAAACTACTTTCAGCAAGCCTTGAAAGTCAATGATATATTGAGATTCCTAAAAAGTCAACATCATTGAGACATAATTTGCATATAACAAAGCAAAATGTTATACGCAAATTATGTTAACAAAAATTGTTAAGAACACAGCTTGGGCAAATTTATACACTGCAGTAATCACCACCGCAACTAAAATATAGAACATTCCCATCCCCTAAAAAGTTCTTTGTGCCCCATTTCAGCCACGCCCTGCCCTCACCCCAGTAACCACTGACCAGATTTCTGCTGCATTAAATAGACTTTAAAAACACAAATATAAACGCATTATTAAAAGTCTCATGGCTATAGCTCGTAGGCTCTGTTTTGTACCTTTTTTTAACACAATGTAAGTTGCATTTTAGAAGTTTGGTTGCAATTGCATTTGTTTGTTTGTTTGTTTATTCATTCAGACAGAGTCTTGCTGTGTCATCCAGGCTTGAGAGCACTGGTGTGATCACAGCTCCCTGCAGCCTCGAACTCCCGGGATCCAGTGATTCTCCCACCTCATCCTCCAGAATAGCGGGGACTACAGGCATGCAATACTATGCCCAGCTAATTTAATTTTTTTTTTTAATAGAGAAAGATTCTGTGTTGCCCAGGCTGGTTTCAAACTCCTGGGTTCAAGTGATCTTCCTGCTTCTGCCTTGGATTGCAGGCATGAGCCATGGTGCCCTGCCCAACTAATGACAGTTGGAACTAGCACCGCTTAGTGGATGCTCACAGGGCACATGGTGTCCCCAGATTGCCACCTTGTTGTCATTATTGTCATACACCCCATAACACCCACCATATATGCCACGATGTTCCCGTAAGATTGGAGAAGAGCTGAAAAACTTCTATCACCTAGTGATGTGGCCATCGTAAGGTTGTAAAACAGTCACTTTATTTCTTCTTATAAATGTAGTGTAGCCTAAGTGTCCAGTGTAATGTACAGGAATGTCCTGGACCTTCACCTTCACTCCATACTCATTGACTCACTCAGAGCAAGTTCTAGTCCTGAAAGCTCCATTCATGGCAAGTGCCCTATACAGAAGCACCATTTTTTAATCTTTGTCTATTTTTACCAAAGCTTTTCTATGTTTAGACCTATTTATTTTTATTTTTATTATTTTGAGATGGAGTTTCACTCTTGTTGTCCAGGCTGGAGTGCAATGGTGCGATCTCGGCTCACTGCAACTTCCGCCTCCCGGGTTCAAGCAATTATCCCACCTCAGTCTCCTGAGTAGCTGAGATTATGAAATTACAGGCACCCGCCACCACTCCGAGCTAATTTTTTTTTTTTTTTTTAGTGGAGATGGGGTTTCACCATGTTAGTCAGGCTGGTCTTGAACTCCTGACCTTAGGCGATCCACCTGCCTTGGCCTCCCAAAGTGCTGGGATTACAGGTGTGAGCCACTGCTCCCGGCCCTGTTTAGTCCTATTTAGAGACACAAATACTTGCCTTTGTGTTAACAGTTGCCTGCAGTATTGAGCACAGTCTCATCCTGTACAGGTTTGTAGCCCAGGAGCAATAGGCTATGCCACATAGCCTAGGTTTGGCATAGGCTGTACTGTCTAGGTTTGTGTAACCACACTCTACAATGTTCGAACAATGATGAACTCACTGAACCACACATTTCTTGGAACCTATACCTATGTTTAAGTGACATGTGACTGTACTAGTATCCTGGAATGCATTGACGATTAGTTTAACTGAGCACTAGCTAACTCAGTGAGGCCAGTATGGTGGCCCTGCAGGTTATTAATATCCTGATGGGATGCACTTTGTAATCTTAAAAATTAACTTTTTTCTAAAAGTTACACAAATACTTTTTAAAAATACCTCAAGAAAAGTAAATAGAAGGTTAATATCTGATGGGCCAGTGGCATATTTTGACTAAAAGGCCAATAAGAAAAGCTAAAATATATTAAAAAAATTAGACTTGAGAAAGAAAAAATTGATCACCTCATAGTAGATCCTGTTGGTAATTTTTTATATTATTTCTGAAGTTGTCCATGTATAATAGACATGTAATTTTGCTTTGAAGTGCCATCTTCTTTGCATATCATTGGATAAGTTGATGGTTTATGTAAATATATGACCAACTTATCCAATGATATGCAAAGAAGATGGCCCTTAGAGGCAACATTATATGTCTATTATACATAACAGACATAATGTGTATTATACATAATACAGAAGATATGTATGATACGTACACAATTAGCAGCATAATTGAAGGGAAATACCATCATAGCAAAATGGTGAGGCCAAGGCACCGGTCCCACTTGAGTTGCCTGTGATCACACTCTCACAAGCTCACCTCCCGTGGGTCAGAGGAGCCATGAAAGCAGGTTCCCAACATGCAGACACACAACTGTGGTCCATTCTGGACCAACAGCCAGCAGGGAAGTCCCTGTGATCAGCCATTATTGGGTTTCTCAAGCAAGCTTGGCTGTGTAGAGGCATGATGGTACCATTAATGTCAACTGGTCTTTCAGCTCCCTTCTTGTACCATGAGGTGAAAGTTAGATGTAAGGAAACAGTCTTGTTTTAATTAAACTAAAGTGTGTACAGGCTAGAATTATTTAATGTAATTAAGAAAGTGCGAACATATAAGAAGTACTAAATAGTGGCCTAATGGCATGTATTGTAGTTCCCATTATATCTGCTTATGAGTGACTCAAAATAACCGAAAGGACTTTTTAAAGTGGCTACATAGCCATGATGGCAAAAAACTTAAGCAAAGTTGACAAGAACACAAAGCACAATCTTGGTAACCCGAAAATGTCAATTAAATGGAGATTTGGAAACTTAAGAGGCTGACTGTAAATTAAACCAACAGTAAAGGGACCAGCCATGCACTTAAGAGACTCTGGCCTTACCATTCAAAGAAGCTGCACCCAGCAAGGATGCCCATTCTAAGAGGCCTATCCTCATTTTGAAAATACACCCTTCTCAATTTTTAGCAGAAAAGGCAAGAAACATGGATGTATTTTGATTTCTGCGTAAAGAGGCCACAAATACCCAAAACTCAGGCTGTGCTGCCAACAAAACATTTTCTACTGCTGTTTTTTGCACATGGAGGTGACTCACTTCCAAAAAGGATTCCTGAAACACAGCCCCAGGAGGAGGTCACATATCTGAAGGCACTTTACAAGTCTCGGAAAAGAGTCCCCTCCTATCTCATCCTCAAACCATCATCCCTGTTAACTCATTTCCCTTGAAAATCCACCCCAGGAGAGAACTGCACCCCCCGTAAACATGCACTTATGCATCTGTCTTCTGTTGTTCAGTTGGTGTTTGCTTGGTTATTAATACAGGTCATGGTCTTCTCTTCCACACAGAACCTTCCTTCTAAATCGTCACACAACATTGCACTGGACTTGGTTTTATGTCTGTCCTGGCCTTCTTAACCACGACAAGAGCAAGACCACACGGCACCCTCCTGTGTGCTCTAGGCCTAAAAACCAGTGTGAGCCCAGAAAATGTGCACAGACAGGCAGAAGGAGTGAATGAATGACCTTTGTATCCTCCCCTGAGAACAAGATTTTAGAGACATTTAAGAAAGGCAGGACATTTCCAGCCTCTGGTCCAGCAGGAAAAGATGTTGGACATCCTCACTCCCATGCACTCAAATAAAAACCTATACAAACTAGAAATCAGCAACTCCTGGGTCCCTCAGAGAAGTGAGGTCACAGGCAAATTGCTGCTTTCAAAAGTGGAGAGACAGACAGGCAGACACACAGCGTCACAGCCTGTGGGAGCACGAACCCATGAGCAGAAGTGGAGACTGGAACCAGCGCAGGGTAGGAAGACTTAATCCTCCTTGATGAGCTGCCAGAGATTCAATGTGGACAAGCCTTAGAGATCAGTCTCAGGGGGGCTTATTCCTAGGGGTCCCCAAACTCATGAGAGAAAAATAAGATTAGAGAAAAACCCCTGGGACTCCCAGCAGGGGGAGGGAAAAAGGAACCATCTTAAAATATGCCCAAAATACTCTGTCATGAAAAGGCCAGACCTCAAACAAAACTATTTTATCAGCGCCTAGCCTGCTGGGATTTTATCAGAGCCTAACCACCACCCCCACCCCCACCCCAGGGGAAGGAGGCCATTCTATCTCACCCAAGGGGAAAACCAAAACAGAACAGAGAAGTGTTTGGGAGAGCCAAGAGCCCAGGGCCAGGCTTGCTGCAGAGGGCAGAAGGGGAGTCAAGCCGGTTGTGAAGGATGCTTTGATGACGAGAAGCACAGGAGCGGGATGCAGAGGACCCTGAATGTGAGCTTCCCTTCCACAGAGCTGTGTGTGCTGTGATGTTCCCCAACCCTCTTGTGAACAAGCTCGTGCCGCCGGTGCTGCCTTTTCCTGACCCAGTGCCTCTGCTGACATTAGAGGGAAGAGGACACCATCCAACAAGAAGGCAGCACAAACCCCTCCTGGCCAACCCTGGGAGCTATTGCTCACTGCACCCCAGGCCAGCCAAGCAGCCACGCGGCCTTCCCACTAGGCCTACGGGAACTGCCCCAAAGTCAACACACAGAGAACAGAGCTTCAATCACTCCACAGTCAGCCCAAATGTAAGCTAGACTCTGCCACTCATCAAACAATAGGAAACCCAGTTTTGTCTTGTCTCATGATTACCGACTTCCATGGGCTTAAGAATCATCCGAAATCTCGTGACATGAGAGCCAAGAAAACCTCAACAGAGGGAACTGGAGACTTGTGCAGAGTGTACCACACCTTGAGTTTCTTTCTCAGGGCTGCTTTTGATAACCCATTGGATGAGGGGACGTGTTCAGCGTTGGGAGTAGGCTGCTAGCAGAATGATTCAGTATGTGACGGTTTAATAGTAACAACACCCAATGTCCAGTAATAACATCGGGATCTCCAAGCATCTGACAGCTGGGTCACAGAAATTTTAATATTTCCTTCACACTAACATCTTCTGCTTGCAAGGGTTGCCATAGGATGGGGGCTCTCACATCCAATATGCAATCGGAAAGCACAGAAGCTTCCTGTTTTTATACAATGTGATTCACTGAGCATTCCAAGTTCATTGCTGGCCAGATTACAACCAACAACGGTGCCATCAGGATGAGGCACAGGTGCACCTGGGACTCTCAGGTCACTCTACAGTCAGCCCAGATGCAAACTGTTTACCTGCCCCAGGTTACGACTCCCCTGTAAACCCTGCACCTTCTCAGTTGACCTGTGAGCACCACCAGGTAAGCCTGGACCTGGGATTCCAGCTTCATTGAGATGGAGAACAGTTTCGAAAAACTTCTCAGAATGGAGTTATGAGTGATATGGGGGTTAGGAAATAGGAAAAATTATTCTGACGATGTCTTGCAGGTTGGCTGAAGGAGAGAGTAAAGGGAAACTGAGGCCATTAGGGATGAAAGTTGTTTTCCATTGCACCTTTGTCAGGGCAAAAATGAGACTTTGCATCTTTGCAATGTCATGCTGCTCCCAGAACACCTTCTTGCCCTTTGGAGAACCTCCATGAACATTCATTCTGTTGAAGAGAAACCGCCTGGAGAGAAGGTCCCACCTGGCAAAAGCCACAGGCACTCTGGAGCGTGCACACCACCTGCAGGTCACTGTCACTGCCTCCACGTCCAAAAAGGTAATTTAATGCAACCTTTTAACCGACCTCTCTACTTTGGGACTGAGGTCTTTCTCAGTGAGGTGAGGTGATCTTGGTGTAACAGCTAGAAAGAATTGGCCTCCTTTGGTCAGCCATGCAGACAACGCATCAGATGCAGAACCTATCGCAGTGCCAGGAGTCATGGAAGCAAATCCAAGCTCATTGGTCTGACTCTGCCAGGTTTGAGGGCCCAGGACCACAGCCTCTCTGCTGCTGTTGACTTTGATGGGGGCCACAGCGAATTGCAGCATCTGTATTGGGTCTGATTAAATGCATCCACAGCACCTAACATCTTGGTTCTGGAATCCCAATTTCCGGGCCAGTTGCTAAACCTAACAGTGCAACAGTTTCAGTGCCTAACAGGTAACCAGGCCACGGTGGCTTTTCAGTCCTTGCTGTCTGCAACCCCAGCTGTGCAGCCCAGCAAGCCAGAGGCCAGGCTGGATCTTCCCCATGGGCTCCAGGGCATTGGAACTCCTTGGAACCAGAGACTTATAACACGCATGTGTGTGAACAGATTCTTAGGGGAGAAAGCCCTCACTTTCCTCGGAATTCAAAGTTGTCCACACCCCCAAAAAGTGCAGCCTGGCTCTGGGCTTCTCTGCCCTGCAGCCAAGGTTTGTTGTCTGTTTGTTTTTGTGTAGATCTGATAACGACACTCCCTCCCGTTGACTGAAAGACTTCCCAGACCCTTGGTTTTCCCCCAGTACACCTACCAGCCTTGCATCTGTCACTCCCCAAACGCTCCCACTGCCCGAGAACAGCTGGCGTTTTTGTGTCTGCGCCATTGCACAGGCTCTTTTCTTTGCCTGAATTGTCTCCGCTGGCTGGCCAGTATGGCAAGTCCTGCTCTCCACCAATGGCTCACCTAACAGGGAAGCTCACTGTGAGTCTTCCCATCTTCTTCAGGGCTTGCATACTCTCTAATTGCCAATTTTATTTTACCATCAATTATATGGCTATAATGTCTTGATTACACTCAGTGTTAGTCTGGGTGCTCCAGAGAAGCACATAGATACACTCTCTCTACACACATGCACACACACGCACACACACACGCACGCACATATGGACATAGAGCTGGGAATTGGCTCACAAATTACAGACCCGAAAGGGCCGTCATCAGGCTGGAAGCTCGGTAAGAGCTGACGCTGCAGTATCAAGTCTCAACTCCACCCGCTGGCAGGCAGGGGAGCCAGGCGGGCTTCCTGTGCTGCAGTCTTGACGTGGAGTTTCTTCTTCTCAAGGAAACCTCAGTCTTCCCTCTTAAGACCTTCAACTGGTTGGATGAGACCCACCTACATGATGGAGAAATCTGCTTTACCTCAAGTCAATTGAGGTAAATGAGAATCACATCTACAAAGACCGTCCATAGCAACCTCCAGTCTGGTGTTTGACCAAGCAACTGAGAACCACAGCCAAGCGAAGTCGACACACAAAACTAACCATCACACTCTCCTTCCCCATGAAGACCAAGAGCACCACAATGCCCTGAGTAGGCACTGAGCACTGTGCCTCCGTAACATGTAACATACTTTCCAGCACACAGTCAATGTCTGTTATGTGAATTATTGAAAGTGACAGATTCAGGCACTGACTAACTCCATCACTAATATTTTAAAAATACAAACAAGAGTTTTCCCAGTTTGTTAGCATGTGTGTGTGTGTGTGTGTGCATGTGTGTACCTAATTTATCAGTTTCCTAAAGCCCTTTTGAAACTTCTGTGCATTGGGACCTTATACTCCACAATGGCCAACGACAAATGCTTCCAACTCCCCTTCCTCTAAGTCTCTGAAGTCACGAAGCTGTGCACAATGTCGCGATTTAGAGAGTGACAAAGTGCAACTAAAAGCAATTAAGTGATTTGGGGAAAACTGTAGAGTGTATCAACAGCAAATATGAGGGCAGAGACCACGGGCCCCAAAAGCAGCTGTCAGCAAACCAGGCTGCTCTTTGGCCGTGATTTAAAGCCCCTGTTTAGACTGCTATCCACATCCATCTCAGGAAATAAATGGCCACAGTGCAGACTCCAGTATCTAATCCAGATGGAAGTGTTCATCCTCCTTCAGAAAGTTTAAATCACCTCACAACGTGAGGTTTAACGTTCTTATCAACGTCAGGAAATATCTCCAACAAGGCTGTACGATGGATGAATGTGGAAGACTGTAACCAAAAACAAACAAACATATGAACAAATAAAACCAATTGTGTCTATCAATATACCATAATAACCAACACACATAGTTATACAAAGAGACTTTGCTTGGCCCCTCAAAAATCAAAATGTCTCGTAATTATTTTATGTTGGCGTTTTGTGTCTTATATTATCCACACAAGCTAGCTCAATTCATAGTTTTGATACCTCACTTTGTGAGGATAACAGCAACAAAAATCTCTCATTCTGACGCATATTTTTGAACGGAAGTATCTGGCCAGGTGCAGTGGTTCACACGCCTGTAATCCCAGCACTTTGGCAGGCCAACGCAGAAGGATCACTTGAGCTCAGGAGTTTGAGACCAGCCTGGGCAACATGGCAAAACCCCGACTCTATAAAAAAATACAAAAATTTATCTGGGCATGCTGGTATGCGTCTGTAGTCTGAGCAACTCAGGAGGCTGAGGTGAGATAATTGCTTGAGCCTGGTAGGCCGAGGTTTCAGTGATCTGAGATTGCACCACTGGACTCCAGCCTGGGTGACAGAGTGAGACCCTGTTTAAAAAAAACAAAAAAGACAGAAGGAAAGAAAGAAAGAATGTATCGAGTTCTAATTCAAGGGCTAATCTTTTGAATTATAATTTATTTTAAATAGATATAATTTTTAAAATAAGTTTTTGTTGCCTCTATATTAACTTATTACCAAATTTCATAAAGGTGTATCAATGGCTGATTTGCTCTTATTCCTTAATTTATAAGACATCGGTCTAAATAAGTATTTGTGAAAAAGATAAAGGCAGCACAAGAATAGTTATGCATGGAACTGTTTGAAACACTGAGTCATGTGACTGGCACCTGCATTCTTGAGCATGTCACCAAGACCATTCTTCAAGGCACCACAGAAACTTCTCTTCTGCCTCTCCGTCTCCACCAAAGCATTTTCTGCCATGTCAGGTTTTCACTTCTTTACTCTTCCAGAATAACTTACTCAACACACTGCAGCTGCTCATGTAAGAATAAGAAAGCCCAATGGGAATATCTTAGAAAAGGAAGATGCATACGGGTGTTCCCTCCATCCTCTGGGCACCCACTGGGTGTCCAAAGGAAGGTTGGCAGGTGTCCCTTTTTTTTTTTTTTTCTTTTTTGAGACAGAGTCTCGCTCTGTCGCCCAGGCTGGAGTGCAGTGGCACAATCTCGGCTCACTGCAAGCTCTGCCTCCCGGGTTCAAGCCATTCTCCTGCCTCAGCCTCCCGAGTAGCTGGGACTACAGGCACCCGCCACTGCGCCCGGCTAATTTTTTGTATTTTTAGTAGAGATGGGGTTTCACCGTGTTAGCCAGGATGGTCTCAATCTCCTGACCTCGTGATCCGCCCACCTCAGCCTCCCAAAGTCCTGGGATTACAGGCGTGAGCCACCGCGCCCGGCCGGCAGGTGTCCTTTTAAACAGAAATTGTCTCTTCCACAGCTGAGGTTTTACTCAATGGCTTTCTGTCACACCTGTCGACAAGGTCCGTCCTCCCTCCTAGGGGCAGCCCCCATGCACATGTGGGGCCTCCATCATGGGCACAGTTCACATGGTTTCCCACCAACTCGGGCTGCCTCCCCTCATCCCTTCACTCTGCCTGATAAATACAGTCTCCTGAATGAGTGTGTGTTCTACCTACCTACAATTTGTTCTCTGAAACTACCATTTTTAAATTTGTGTCTATTTCGATAGAACTATTTCTAAAGGTTTTGCCATACATACTGTCTTTGTCCGTGGCATAAGCTAAGGGTGATTTGTCACTTTCCCAGGGACCTGGGTGTGACTGAGACACTGTCTCCTGGACTTTGCCCTGCAGAGTTGACACCTGAATTAAAGGAGCACCGTTTATTTGTTTCACTGGTGTCCTTTGTCCGCGTTTCTCTGTCTTATGTTGCTTCTCTGAATCACGCATCCTTTTGTTGCGTCCTCTTCTTCTGCTATTTTTAGTCTGTTCTTGCTCTGCATGTAGATAATCCAGAGTTTCCGAAATAAACAGGACACCAACTTGCCAAATCACTGGCCTTACTCTTGTAGTGGTAGATCTATGGAAAACGACTGAACGTCCCCACCAAAAGTGCCCGCGGTGGTGCTGGGAGCTCTCTCCCCGCGGCTCAGAAGCCAAACTGCTCGTGGTGCGTGGGTGGTCGTGACACCCAGCGGGCTGATTTGTTGATAAGCGGCACCCTCTGTCCATTGTGACACTTCAACATTTCATAAACAAAAAAGTCACGTGAAGAATCAGGACACATTTTTCTTCAAACTCAGGAGCAGGAGGTGCTTTATTAGCAAAACATCAGGGAGAAAGTCTCAGTGATTGTTGCCCCATCTGCTACCAGTGGCTGGGTCCTTGTCGCTGAGTGGTAGGAACTATTTTTACCCCTCGGTCACAGGCCTTCCTTCTATAGAATGGCACTCAAAAAACGGAGAAGCACAATATGGGATGCGGCTCTGCCCCTTTTCTTACCAAGACACACTTGCTGTCTTGCGTTCAGACTGCCTGGACCTTGGGAGCCACACTTAAGAAAGTCCTTGAGTCAAAAGGGCAAGGAGTCCTCCCTGGGGGCTCTTGCCTGATAAAACCAGGGTTGCAGCCCCTTTCCGGCTCCGCTCCAAATTCAGCACCAGATCCAGCTCTCAGAGCCACCAAGTCTGAGGCCAAGCTGGTTGTGTGTCTTGCAAGTCAGCAAGAAGGTAAGGTTCATGCTGAGCTGATGGAGTCAGTCTCTCCCAGCCCTGCAGGGCATACGCCCTGCACCACCCAGCACTGCAAAGAGGGCAGGCAGGGTGATCCCTGCACTGTTGACATTCCCAGAACCCAACTCCAGTCCCTGTTGTTCTGAAAGTTTTCTATTTGAGAGTCTTAATGCATATTTACACATATGTTTAAAATATTAATATTTAAAATGTAATTAAAAGATTTAAACCCATTTTAATACCTAAGGGAGACAAACACGATGCCTGTCTGAGGCATTCACATCCTTAGGAGAATTGTTCGTTGGCATAATTCATTAATATTGAGGAGTAATCCTGATGTGCCTCATTTGGTTCTGGGAAGATCAAATGGGGTGATCTGAGAAGTGCCGGGAGGCGGTGGTGGCACAGTGCACTGCTAGTGCGTTCAGCCCTAGAGCTGGGGACAGGGGCAGGAAAGCCTGTGACAGCAGGACCTGGCTGAGAACCCCCCGGAGATGAGGCCTGAAGTCTGATGGCAGCAGAAGCAGCAGGGGCTGGTTGAGGGTGGAGTCTCACCTCTTTGTCCCAAGGCAAGGTCTCCTCCAGGACACCATTTATCAACTTCAGCCCTACTGACATCTGGGGTCAGGAAACTTTTTTGTTGGGGGCTGCCCTGTGCTTTGTTGGGCACTTAGCAGCACCCCTGGCCTCTCCCCACTAGTTGGCACACTTCCCTCCCCGGGTGTTAGGACCAACACTGTGTCCGGGCACTGTCAAATGTCACAGGCGGCAGAGTCATTCCCAGCTGAAGGCCACTGATGTAGGAGGACGTGGGTCCCATGATCTGGCTTCGTCACTCATCTGTCCAGCTGGCTGGGGGGAGACGGGGCCTTTCTCGGGGAGTTTGGAGACAGCCAAGCTCTCCTGAGGGGCCCCCTAACAGCCTGAAGCTAATGCAGTGAGGCACCACTGCCGAGCTCCGTGTTGAAAGTAGAACAGGTGCCCTTTGCCCATTTTGTTAAACTAAAGGACAGAAAACATTTGTCTAATTTTGCCTTTCTCACGTCTTTCTACCAGGAAATATTAAACTCACTCGCTCAGTGCATCTTTGGACTGATTGTTACAGAACAGGAGCATTTCAGTGGCATGTTTCAAGGCAATCACCAGTCTCAGAAAAAGAATGTAGCCCATGTACATCTCTGAGCAGATTCAAAGTGTCCATAACTGAATCGATGTATTGTGTCATGGAGGGTAAGACATCCAAAAAATAATACCCAATCCAGATGTCGTTTGGTGAAGATGGAGAGGAATCCGTGACCAAAAGAACTCCCATTGTCAGGCCAGGAGCGGTGACTCAGCTTGTAATCCCAGCACTTTGGGAGGCCAAGGTGGGCAGATCACAAGGTCAGGTGTTCGAGACCAGCCTGGTCAACATGTGGAAACCCCATCTCTACTAAAATTAAAAAAATTAGCTGGCTATGGTGGCAGGCACCTGTAATCCCAGCTACTCAGGAGGGTGAGGCAGGAGAATCACTTGAACTCGGAAGGCAGATGTTCCAGTGAGCCAAGATCACACTACTGCATTCTAGCCTGGACAACAGAGCTAGATTCCATCTCAAAAAAAAAAAAAAACAAAAAAAAACTCCCATTGTGTCAAACCACTCCCATTGTCAAAACTCACCAGTGCTAAGCTGAGGACTGGGCTGGGCAACATTCTACACACTGGCTTACTTAATTTACACCCCCAAATCCACACTATTACAGTATTTTACCAATTTAACAGTACCATGGACAAAGAGATGTTTTGTGGAAATTAAAAGATTTTTAAAAATTAATAAGAAAATATAGAATGTACTAGAAAAGAAAAGAACAAAAGATGTGAACTCAGAGTTCACAGAAAAGAAGCACAAAAATATCAGTAAGAATATAACTATGAGGCTCTACTATACAATTTAGTTCATAGTTAAATATTGCAGATCAAAATAACACATAGGTACCCACTTTTCCATTTGAAAACAGCAACAACAACAACAACAAGAAACAAACAACAACAACAACAACAAAAAACTTTTAAAACCCTATTGCCAACCACAGTCTAGAAATCCAGGCCCTGTCCTACATGATTGGGGGCATGTAAATTTCATAAGCTACCTGGGGAGAATTGGGTTCACAGCTAACAAAACTTAATTCTACCAACTTGCTGATGGTATAATTTTACTATCAGAAATGCTCCCTAAAGTCATCCAAAAGCAGTAAGTATGAGGAAATGCACAATGAAGTTTTAAAAAATCAGAACCGACTAAAATGGCCATTGAGGGGAGTTGCTGAATAAATTAAGGTGTGGGCCTGGACGCCTGGGAGCCACGGGAAAGACAAGGACCCTGTGGGAGGCAGAGGAACAATCTCTCAATTATAGGTGATTAAACATTACCACATAGAGAAGTTTCTGCATGATTCCATTGACTTCATGGAAGACTCAGGTGCCTGCAGGAGGGATATGGATACATTGTTTCTTTGAAAAGAAATTGTTAAAGAGAGACTGTCTCTGGGTGAAGAGGGAGTTGGCAAGGAAGACTTTCATGATCTATTTTAATGATTGTGCAAATTTCTTTCTTTAATTTTTGAAATAAATTAATTAAAAATGCAAATGAAACCAACTAAATAGCAAAAGGGAAAGACCGGCTCATTGATGGATGAAGAAAGCCTTACCCCAGTGTTTCCCAAAGTGGGTTCCACCGGGAACACTCATTGTTCAGGCAAGGAAAGATCCGGATTTGAAGCGTGTTGTGCATCTACCCCCAAGACCAGGGTCCTGCAGGAAAGAAATGACTTGCCTCTCTACGACCTAAGGTAAAGGATCCACTACTGCACACTCAAGGCTGCTGCCTCTTTTGTTTAAGGAAGAGGTGCTGCATTCCCTCTGACGATTGCTCCCAGCAGGTGTCCACAAGGCAGACTGGACTCAAGGACATGCAGGAAGATGGCTGCAGTGTCCAGTGTTATTCATCCACAAAATGCAGCAAGTGAAGTCGTGAGCAGAAAGCACGGGCCATCCAACCTACATGTGGGCGAACCGTGGTGACTACAGGGAAACAAATGCCTTTGCAAGAGCCAAAGCTCCCAAGTGGTCTAGTCCACAAGTGGGGATCTTGCAAGTCTGACCCTACAGCTGTGCTTTCTGTACTCAGGTCTGGCTGTTTCTCCATCATTTTAAACATGTTGCTTCCGTGAAGCACCAGTTTGTGGTTTTCATAAGACTACAGCAGCCTGCCACCCTCTTTGAGAACCAGGCCACTTCTGCTCCTCTATTTCAAAATTAACTTTAAATTACATATTGATTCCAGCCCTATGAAATTTAGCAAACAGTGCATTACATTTAAATAAATTATAATAATCAAGCTCCAGTGTTTGAATTAAAGCTTTTTGTTGCATGATTTGACTGAATACTGTAAAAACCTCATTAATTTGTATGCCATTAATTTGTAATTTGTGATAAAGCAAAGGCAGGAGAATTGGAAAGAAAGGGGTGACCTGACTAAAGGGTTTTCTTTTTTTTTCTTTCTTTCTTTCTTTCTTTTTTTTTTCTTTTTTGCCCTGCAAATCTTTTTCATGAAAGTGCAAATCAGTACTGTAAACAAGGTTGCAGGGGGTCTTATTTAAAATACTTAAGAAAATAAACTTTTCAAATACCTTTTAGAAGCATCATTTACATGCATACAATTTATATGCTAATTACAAATCACCCTGGTCTATTCACTGGAGTAATTCCCTTGACAACATCTACTGGGCTTTTTGGGGTTTTTTGCTTTGTTTTGTTTTTTCGCCTGTGTTAAGTTACTATTGTACTTGAAATTTACAAAATGTGTGTCCACCAACACATTTTATTTAAATGATTTTGTTTAATTAATTTAAATCAGTAAAAATTTCGCTGCAGCTTCTAAGGGTCACTTTACTTTTTTTCTCTTGCTTTCTAATGTGATCCTAAAATGCTCAGGAATTTGCTGTTCTCTAAATCAGAGTTCCTAACAGAGGTGAGGAAACCAGCTTCAGGGTGGAGGCCCTGGGGGGCCACAGACTCCAGTCATAGCCTGGAGCTGAAATTAGCTTTTATGAGAATTTTTTGAGTTTAGGTGTGTGTGTGTGTCTGTGCCTGTGGGTGTATATGTAGATATGCACATACACATATATAAAAAAACACAGCAAACTTGTAATCCTGGTGTTCGTTTTAAATTTCCAAATCATTTACTATCAGAGGTCACAATCCACAAACAAATCAAAGATTTTTTTCCCCCCAATCCAGGGCCATCATGCTCCCTGTGCTGGAAAAATGGAATCCAATATTGAGGTCATATCTGCAAAAACAAACAGGTTTTCCAACTATCCACAAAACAATAGGCATGTAGCTCTGCACTCCGTCCCCAGCCACCCTGCCCCCAAAGAGAGTGCTGAAAAGCCCCGTGTTCTGAAAACAGAAACATTTTGGAGTGGGAAGGTGGGAAAAGCAATGGAATCCATTTGATCCCTGGCTTGGCTGTGTAGCACAGCCCTGATGCACTGTCAACTGATAAGCTCAGCTTCTAATTTATTTACTTTACTAATTGGTTTACAAAATAAAATTAACATCAGCAACAAACACCCTCCTTCAAACCATGTAAATTACATATTGCACCTCTCAGAATATAACTTTAGGTAGTAATATAATTAAGCATACAAATGCTCACAAGAGGAAGACTGGAATTCACAGAATTTAGCAAACGCCTTGGAATTTCAGTCTTACACAGCATCATTATTCTTATGTGAAATATAATTAATGAAGAAAATGCCTCAGATGTGTGGGCTAGGAAGGCAAATATAACCATCCTTTATTGTGCCTTCAAGGTTAGAATTATTATAGCACTTATAATTTTATTTTAATTACCCATAATGAGACTCCACACATGTGATATAGCCGACATGCTTTTGACAATAGAAGTTTTTGAAATGCCTCATTAAGTATTTTAGTATATATTTATGTGATTTTCACTCTGCCTCCCGGTTTTGGTGGCACCACAGCCCATGTAAAGGCATATGTACATATTTTAATAAAAAATACTACCATTAAAGATCATAAAATGATTACGATGTATAGATATTAAGATGTCACAGCTGTATAACCCTTTCTTTTTATGTACTCCCATGCTGAATTGTTTTATGACCTATCATAAACCTATTAAACTACTAGTGATAAAGTATTGTAATTAGTGATAAAACCGTGTTGCTTAGTGAGCCAAGACAGTCATCCTTACTTTGAATTTTATTGAAAGTAATCAAGACAAAACCTTCAGCAATGTCAAATACCAGTCTGAGAACAAGGTTGTGCTTTTACTGGGGACTGGTAACATTTAACCTTTCCTGGAGTTTTGACTCTAGCTTTATTTTGCTGGTTGTGGAGTTTTTTGGCTGTTTAGCTTGGTGCGGTTTTATTTTGTTTGTAAACAGGAGGTGCAAGAAAGCACATTCCAAGGGGAAGGGACGCCGGCAAAGGAACCCCCTGAGCTGGGGCCCATTGTCCCTGCTGCCTGGCGCTGGGGCACTGTGTGTCGCCCACGTGGGATGCAGCCATGACCCAGCCAAGACTATGGCAAAGAGAAACCGCGCTGCCATGGATCTGGGGCCGAGCGAGGGAGGAAGGGGCTGAGAAAGGGCTGAACAAAACATACGACCTTTTCGCCTCGCAAATCAAATTAACTGTTTCCTGGCCATCCTCGGCTGAAAGTGAACATTGTCACCAGAGGCACAAAGCCCCCTCGCGAATCCCCAGGGCATGGCCAGGCCCCGTCACCTGTGTCTGTTGCTTCCTGGAAGGCATTAGCTGTGCCCACACCCTCAGAAGATGCGTCTGGGTGGATGTGGTCTACTGAAAGAGGTCATTTTCAGCTCCCTTAATGTACATTTCCCATATCTTCACCCCAAAATTCTGGGCGCTGAAATTTTATCAGGGAATCAGAGCCCGGAATATGTCTTTGCAAAGCCTAAAAGCGGAAAGCGCCCTTTTGTGCCAGAGTGGAGAGCGCACTCAAGCCCTAGGCCAGGGCAGCAAACGAGGGCATCAACCAGTCTAGCGGCAGCCCCTGAGCTCACCGAAAACGGCCACGCAGGGGAAGCCCCGTGCGTCTGGGAGCTTCACTTAACTTCGAAAGTAAACTTAATAGAAGACCCCTTTAAGTGGCAAACAATGACCCAGCCCTTCATTGTGGGTCTCACAAACCAAACCCGAGATTATCTCAAAGAGGGAAGACCAGGTAGAGGGGCGTTTATTCCTCTTCTTTCCTTCTAACTGGACTTTGCAACCCACTGCGCTGGGCTTTTCACAGCCCTGAATTGAGCAATAGGGAAACTATAGTAACCAATAATCTGCTTCAGTTCAATGGAAACTATGTATCTTGGAGGATGACAAAGCCAGGGATAC
Source organism: Pan paniscus (assembly GCF_029289425.2). Classification (NCBI taxonomy): domain Eukaryota; kingdom Metazoa; phylum Chordata; class Mammalia; order Primates; family Hominidae; genus Pan; species Pan paniscus. The sequence goes on along the minus strand of NC_073253.2, from coordinate 3,374,271 downwards.
ACACACACACACACACACACACACACACACACACACACACACCACCCTAAAGCCTGCTGTAGGACCACAGAGAGGCACAGCACAGCCAGGAGCTGGCCTGTGGTCAAACCAGCCTCACCACTGAGTCCTGCCTCAACCTGTGGAGCGCAAGGGGCCTGCACGCAAGGCCAGGGTCCAGGGTGGCTGCTGTGTGGAGCAGAGTTTCAAACGGAGATGCTGAGAAATAAACCCAATATTAAATGGAAGGGTTGAAATTGAATACAAGGGACTGGTTGAGTGTGGAGACAGACAAAAACATTTAATCACAAGTGCATTCGGGTCTCTCTTCAGACCCAGGAAGGGTTGGGATTTTAGAGCATCAGAAATCTCTTTATATTATTTACACTATTTGTATTCTCCTGGCTATAATTCCACCTTATCACGAATACAATGTGTGCTTTCCCATTTGCACTACACCGGCATAAGGGGCGTATTAGTGTAGTCTCGATGAAATTATAAAATGAAAATAAAACGTATCCCCAGCCCCTAAATGTCAGCATGGCTGTCTCGTTCCCATCACTTGAGGTCTATATGGAATCAGGGGCACCAGAGGCTGATGACTTCAGCTAGCAAATCAGGAAGATGGCTCATCAATTTTATTTTTTATCTTAAACATATCCAGAGTTGTATGGCTACACACACAAGCTGTAGCAGTTGGTCAGGATTTAAGCTACTAGAAGAAAGTTAAGCTTCTGCGTCAACTGGCTGAGATACCAGCCATAAGCTGACAAGTAATTAAACCGGTATATCTATAACAACTGTCATCTCTTATTTCTGTGCAACTTGGATGTAAACCAAGAAAGTCAGAGAGAGAGAGAATGAGTGAACCTTCATCATCGAAGGCCACCGCCCTGCTGAATAGTTTAGTAGACTTGAGCATTTAGCGGTTTGACGCCCAGATCAAAAGGGTCAGCGCTCCCTTTACCAATTAACAGCAGGGAGAAGCACAGCAGCTAAGGTGTAAATTTCAACTCTGCAGTTTTGAGGAAGCCAAGCATAAAATGCACTCTCACACTCTTGAGTGGCTGCTGCTCAATGGTGATGCCACCACTGCTGTCCCTGGAAGCTGGAAGGCAGGCGGTAGCCTGCCCAGGGCCAGCAGGGCCTGGCCCCCTCCCCAGGTGGTCTTCTTGGGGTTGGTGCCTGCATTACCTGTGGTCTGAACAAAAACTCCCCTCTGCTCACACTCTCTCTCCACCAAGACACACGACAGATATTCTACAGAGATCTCTTTCCGTGTGGAGATATTTCACATTAATAGAGAGAGAAGAAGTGGGGCCGGTGGAGCTCTCAATGGTTCAAAATGATGGGAAAAGTTAAGTGGCAGCCAACCCACCTTTCCAGGCTTGAGGCTCAATCTAACGGACGGTCTGAGCTCTTTTTGTGCGGGGACTTCGTTTGTTTGATGCATTTGAAAACAATGTTATGGGGACTGTTAGCTCAATTGAGATGCCTCCACACTTTCCAAGATAAACAGGCAATTAGGTTCCTCTGCATTCTTGGTGCTGGGAGGATGAGAGACCTGGGTTAGGTCAGAAGCCCAGCTTTCAGGGGAGGGGGACTCAGGGTGACTCCCTATGCCATTATCTCCTGCTTGGCACCCCAGTGACTTGCAAAGGATTACTTGCCTGACACTGGATGCCACTATATAGCAACGAGAGAGTGAAAGGAAAACTACTGCAGAGCACTCTAAACCTCCAGACATTCCTGTTTGCAGTAAGATTTGAGATGTTTAAGTAAAAATTTTAAACGTTTAAGATGAGCTATTTACTCTCCCTCAAGACTATTATAATCCCCCAAAATATGGAAGAATGAGCAGGGCATTTGTTAGGGATCGAATTGCAAAAATGTGTGATGTTTTTGCTTTTAAAACCTCTTAATACTTTCCCAGTCTTTTCTGTTCAAATGGACGCTAAGCTTTGTTAATTTCCAAGTAGTTAAACTTGGAATTACTTGCCAATCTTGGAAACACGGACCCCCAATCCAAGGCCTATCACACATTCTGTTTATTTTTCTCCTAATGAAAAGTGTGACAAGCAAATAATTAAACTGAAAAGCGAGCATAAATTAGAGTCTACAGCTACAGAACAGATCGCCTTTTGAAGACTGCATTTTGAAAGATGTGCTTCGAGAGAACACTCACTCCAGTCATTTGAATTATCTGGCTTAAACTGTATGTGGTTCTTCTGTAAGATGGTTTATCCCATTTCATCAAATAGAATGTTTGATGTACCTCGGCATAACAAATTATTTGTGTTGGATTTATTTCAGCGAATTCCCCTTCTCCTTCTGGTTTCAAGAGAGTAAGCCCTGAGTTTCTAAACATTATGAAAACAACCAGATCTCAGAGACATTATATCCACAACAAAGGGAAATGAGTGACCAGCCCAGTTGCATTGTCTTTTGAACAACAAGTCAATGCAGACAGAAGTAAATGACAGTTAATTACAAATTATATTCTGGTTGGGGCTGCGCGGGCCTCTCGCCCGGCGTAGTGCTCAGGCCCTGGGGCGCTCACCTGCCTGCCGAGGGCCTTGCGGAGACCTGGGCTGGGGTGCTGCACAGGCTTCAAAACAAGCTGCTAAACACAAAAGCTTATTGGATTACAGAGATTTAGGAAAAGACATTCAGATCTCTCTCGGCAACTGCAGGAGGGTGGAGGGGGTTCTGGAGGACGGATCACTGCAACTTTTTGAATGCTGGTCTCACTTTCTTTGCAGGGAAATTGGCCCCCTTGTTTGGCAGTGTTGGGAAACTGGTCCTATCATGGGCAAGCTCCCTTTAGGAAGCACAGCAGTGCTGGGGGCCCCTTATAACTTGGCCACCTAATTGCTTTTCAAACAGGGAAAACTAGACAGTGCTGATGCTATGTTAGATTCGTAATCACATGAATTCAGTGATGCACTCAGACTGTTTATTTTTTATCAGGGGAGGATTGTCATCGCCATCAGCAGACATTTTGATTTACTAAGAATGTTTCACATTTTTAATTGGAACAGTAAATGAATTTATTACATTTTAAGTCAAATTTTAAGTTAATACATTTGCAAAAATAAGACAATGTCGAAAATAATTAATGTCATCATTGGTGCATTAAAAAGACCTTGGCTTTTGTAATTCACTAAAGCAATTTCTATTCATTTAGTTGAGCTAAATGCTTATTGTTAAAGACAAAAGATCCAACAGCTTGACATTGAGCTCATTATGTATGTTAGAAACACTCAGAAACCCAAGGCCACACCACACGCCACACAGCCAAAGACTTGGGGGCGGGGAGCGTTTCCAGGGATTAAAATGCAGACCACGCCATTCTCAATCACTTTCCATTTAGACCTGATTAAAACTTCAAAACGAAGCTTGTTGGGAACATTGGTAGAACAATTTTTGTTGTTGTCTTTAAGTGATGGTGTAATCAGTAAACTCTGGGGAAGTTTAATGGGTCTCTCTCTCTCTCTCTCTCTCTCGCTCCCTCTCTCTGATAGCTCTAACAGCCCAGATCTCACTCCTTACTCCCAGCTGACTTGCAAAAATATTTGAATTTTTAAAGAAAGCATTCAGAAGCACATACTGAAAACTGTATCTTTTGGAAGTGCAGCGACGTGCAGAAAATAAACATTCCTCCTTCTCTTAGACAGCATTGATGATGCAGAATAACAGGGACTTACTAGTGTGATGTTGGCATCTCCAGCCCTAGGAGGTGGCTCTCCACTGCATTTTCCACACTATCCCTACACTCAGCCACGGCATAGGCTCCTGTTAACACAGCCATCACAAGAAGTTCCCTTTTGTATGTAGGGAATAAGACATCCTTATTGCACTCCACATTTGGGGGGGATCAATTACCCTGCCCTCTCCATGACAGTGTCATAGGTGAGACAAACACTGTAGTTTGCACATGAGTCTCAACACGATAAAAGCTAGATTCAATCCTGCTGAGATAACTTCAATGCTTTCCCCTGCTGCTCATTCTAAAAGAATGCCTGGCTGTTTTCATCACCGAACAAAACAAATGAAGCAATTTTCAAGCACCGTCCAGAATGAGTGTGTGAGCATATTTAAGGTTTCATAAATACCACCAAAAGGCTACACTCTAAAAGTTTTACCTCCACGCTTCAAAATTTGAAAGGCTGCCTTTTAGAAGTGTTGGTGTTTTCCAATAAAATGCACAGATAGTATATTTCCAGTCTAAAGGACTGAAATTAATTTATGGAGTGATAGGAGTCTTCTGCCTCCCGGATGTGCCATCAGAGTGAGACATCTCAAATCCTGCTGAAAGGACACCTGTAAGAGCTCTTTCCCTAAAATTAGGTAGAAAAATATCTGCCTTCTCCGTGCTTAGGGGAGTGGCCTTCTTATCGGCGGTGGAGTGAAGCTGACTGTAATGACAGTGACAGGCGAGATCCATCGTGTCATTGGCACTGTGAGGGATGGGGCCCAGCCCCGCCCGCCTGCGGATGCTAGTGGAACCCCCAGCCAGGAGGCAGGGAGTACTTAACCCTGCAAGCCCCGGGTTCCCGCTGTGCGTCACCAGGCCTCTGTCTTGTGTGGGAAGCCTACAGGATGACAGCAAATCTATACGGGCCGCGCAATCTGCCCTCGCGACAAGCTCCTGCCAGGCCGCCTTATAACACGATTAAATGGTATCATAAGGGCAGGGCATGCCTTGTGGAGCCATCACAAGGGTTTTGGGGAGACTGTGGCTGCCGTAGGTGCGGGCAGTGCAGGGGGAAGCAGGGAACACCGTGGACCGGGCCAGAGGACTTCTCCGGGTCAGTGACACCCCACCAGAAGCCTCTAGTTTCCTATTCCAGGGCGATGGCTTTCAGGCCGTCTGCAGTCGGGACAGATTATGTTTGCCCCTATACTGCAAGTTCACTTTGATATGCCTGTGAACATATATGAGATATATATGTGATCATATATATATGAACATGAGGACCAATTTTGAAGATGTCTTCGTACATCCTTAGTAGACAAATCGGTGAGATGCACTAGGGTGGGGAAACGCTATTGAATGCTATGTAGCATGTTTTTCCCGTCCTGGAGAAAAACCTAAATTATGTAAATGGCAGTGATAATAATATGGTAGATGGCATTTTAGGATGCAATCTTGAACTCCTAAGATGTCAAGCGCCTGATTGTGATCTCGGTGCACACACATGTAAAGTGGCATTTCTCCCGCTATTGTGCACTCATATTTCTAGGAGGACTGTTACATTTACAACATGAAATTTAAAAGTTAAAAAAAAAAGAATGTAAGAGCTTCACGTAAGGCTTTTTCTAGATTGTGTTTTTGTAGTATTTCTGCCTTCTCTTTTGTTAAGTCACAACAAGCTTTTCTTGGGTTAAAAAGAGAGGAAAAAAGCCAGTTGAATAGTAATATGGTTCTTTCATGTATATGCAAGAAAAAGATCTTTTCACACCTTGATGAAATTAGCATAAATTTAAATACTAATGAATTGCCAGTGACTGGTTAAGAATACCAAGGACTACAGTCACACAAAGTTAGACATCCCTAGGAAACAGCTCTGATTCTAGGGGTATGTGGCCTGATCCGGGCATGATTTTTCCACACACACAGTCCTAGACAGGTCAGGGTGGCAGGGGAATCGTTAACTCTTCATCAGGGAAAAGTTTCCTCAAAATGGAAAAATTGAGGCTGAGTGATAGTTAAAAAGCTCCAGGCCTGGGAGTCCGAGACGGGTGGATCACGAGGTCTGGAGATCGAGATCATCCTGGCTAACACGGTGAAACCCCGTCTCTACTAAAAATACAAAAAATTAGCTGGGCATGGTGGTGGGCGCCTGTAGTCCCAGCTACTCGGGAGGCTGAGGCAGGAGAATGGCGTGAACCAGGAAGGCGGAGCTTGCAGAGAGCCCAGATAGCGCCACTGCACTCCAGCCTGGGCAACAGAGCTAGACTCCATCTCAAAAAAAGAAAAAGCTTCGGGCCTTGAGTAGCTGGCCCTTGCAAGGGGATTGCTAGAGACATTTTGGTGGCTGCCACGTTGTTTTGTGGTGGGTTTGTTTGGTACAGGACTGGGCTGAGGAATTATTTGCGTGGGTATCTCAGAGCAGCATGGAAGGTTACTCTAAAGCTCTGAAGACACTTCTGCAAGGTGGTATCCAATATGACAGAGACCAGCCAGAAAATATGAATTGTGTGCCTTGATGCTTGGCGTCAAGTCAAGTTTAGGCTAAAGCTGCCTCCTTATGAATTTTAAGTTCAGCCTAAAGGGTTCTCTGCACATAGTGAACGGCAGTTTATGTGGAGGTGGAAACAGACTAACCTCCTGCTCTTGGGCCAATCACAGAGTTTTGGCCAATCAAAGGGCGCTGACTGGTCAAACTGTGTTCCAATAAGGCAAACGCCGGGCTAGAACCTCTCTGGCTGTTTCTGTGCCTCACTTCCGTGTTCTGTCTATACATCTTCCACCACGTGGCCGCGCTGGACTCTGAGTCTACTCAGGCTCGGAGGCTGCCGGATCAGTGAATCGTTATTTGCTCAATTAAACTCTGTTAAATTTAATTTGTCTGAGGTTTTCTTTTAACATTGTGTTTAGGGAGGGGGACACTCGCAAAGTGCTCCTGGGATCCCATCTGCCCCACACACGTGGCAGCACCAGCGGCCTTGTGTGGGTGCAGTTCCCCCTTTGCCTCAATACTGAGTGCTCTTAGACAAACCTAAAGGAGGAATCCTATTTTTTTTTCTTTTTGAGGCGAAGTTTCACTCTTGTCCCCCCAGGCTGGAGCTCAATGGTGCAATTTAGGCTCAGTGAAACCTCTGCCTCCAGGGTTCAAGCAATACTCCCGCCTCAGCCTCCCGAGTAGCTGGGATTATAGGCACCTGCCACCATGCCTGGCTAATTTTTGTATTTTTAGTAGAGACAGGGTTTTACCATGTTGGCCAGGCTGGTCTCAAACTCCTGGGCCTCAGGTGATCCACCGGCCTCAGCCTCTCAAAGTGCTGAGATTCCAGGTGTGAGCCCCCATGCCCGCCCCCTATTTGTTTTAAATGTTCTGCTATCATATGGTATTGGGAATAATTTCATGTTCTTTCAGGTAAAGGTTGTATATTGATACACAATCACATCATCAGTCCTGCGGTTGTGATCTAAGGTCTCAACATCGAGTCTTGATTCTGCAGGGAGTTGCAGCAGGGCCTGGTTGGTTTCCCTGTCTCCGTGTCTCTGTCAACACACATCTTGCTTGACACCCTTGAGACACTCTTCCAGGAGCTTTCCCCTTGCTCTGCATCCTGACTGGCATTATCCTGCCATCCAAAGTCACTACTTACTGTTCTTGTTTTTCAGTTTAATCGTTTTAAAAAATTCCAAAATATTTGAAAATATAATTCTAGGAAAAATATTTAAAATGTCACCATTGGCAAGAAGAAAAACTACATCAAACCACAAAAAATAAATACTTCTTAGAAATGTGAGTAATTGACATTAAGTAATATTATGGTTATTTTCCAATTTTTTAAAAATAAATTATTTTCAGGCTGGGTGTGGTGGTTCATGCCTTTAATCCCAGCACCTTGGGAGGCGGAGGCAGGCAGATCACGAGATCAGGAGTTCAAGACCAGCCTGGCCAACATGGTGAAACCCCATCTCTACTAAAAATACAAAAATTAGCCAGGCGAGGAGGTGGACGCCTGTAATCCTGGCTACTCGGGAGGCTGAGGCTCGAGAATTGCTGGAACCCAGGAGGTGGAGGTTGCGGTGAGCCACAGTTGTGTCACTGCACTGTGGCCCAGGCGACAGAGAGTGACTCAGTCTCAAAAATATATATATAATACAAATAAATAAAATAAAAATAAACAAATGAACATTTTCAGGCTGAGTGCAGTGGCTGACATCTGTAATCCCAGCACTTTGGGAGGCCGAGGTGGGCAGATCACCTGAGCTCAGGAGTTTGAGACCAGCCTAGGCAACATGACAAAACCCCATCTCTACAAAAAATGCAAAAATTAGCCAGGCGTGGTGGCACGTGCTTATAGTCCCAGCCACTCGGGAGGCTAAGGCACAAGAACCACTTGAATCTGGGAGCCGAGATTCTACCACTGCACTCCAGCCCGTCCAGCCCGGGTGATAGAGTGAGACCCTGTCTCAAAAAAAAAAAAAAAATGTAAAAAATGTAAAAATTAATTATTTTCTATGGTTTGCAGTATTTTTTCACATCAGTTCCTTAAAATTCATACAACACCTCCAATACAACCTCAGAAACATGTACAAAGTTATTATTTAAAAAGGCAAAAGAGAACAAAATACTTTCTGCCATGGCTAAGAGCTTGGATAAATGATCTTTTTTTTTTTTTTTTTTTTTTTGAGAAGGAGTCTTGCTCTGTCACCCAGGCTGGAGTGCAGTGGCGCGATCTCAGCTCACTGCAAGCTCCACCTCCCAGGTTCACGCCATTCTCTTGCCTCGGCCTCAAAACATTCGCCTTCGTAGAAATACGCCTGGCGGAGCCTTCAGCAGTGCTCAGTTTACATGCCCCTGAGGGGGCGCCTCTCAAGCATCAGGTGCTTGAATCAGATTCCAGCAGGAAGAAACAGCATTGATTTAGGGTTGAGGCCTCAGGCGAGAACCTAAAGTTCCTGTTTCTTGGGTTGTCCATTCAACAGAAATGCAGAGCCATCATTACCTAGGGTTGACATTACCACCAAGCAGTTCCAGAGCTGGATCTGTGCCCTGGTCCAGAAGGGGAGCCAGGCCACCATGCCGTGAGTCCAGGACAGGCTGGCCGGAGCGGAGGTGGGACTCAGGGACACACAGGGAAGTCCACTGCTTGTTCCCCTACAGGACCACCTTAGTTACAGTCAGTGTTGGAGGGGAAAAGCCCACAGAACAAGTAGATCCTGAAAATCCACTAATCACTTGGAATGAAATGGACAGGCGCAAAGTAAGGCTTCCAGAGACAGCAGGGGATGGGGACCCCTATGTTACTGTCAAAAAGTTTGTTTAGGAAAAAGGAACCGGAAGTTTTTCTACAGACCACGGACCTGAGGAAACCCTGTACCCACCTCACCCACCGCCCACCCCAGACCTGGTTTAGAGGCCTCTAAGCACTACTGAGAGGCCCCACTTCCAACAGTGCCCGCCCGGGACTTCCAAGCTGAAAATGGCCTTCCTCAGGGGATGGGGGTGGGTGGGGCGAGTGTCCAACACTGACGGATGGAAGGAGTGAGGGAGATCTCTGCCACTGAAAGACTGAAGAATCAACCACAGGCCGGGCTCACACTTGTAATTCCAACACTTTGGGAGGCCAAGGCAGGAGGATCACTTGAGCACAGGAGTTTGAGACCAGCCTCGGCAACATAGTGAGAGCCGGTCTCTAGAAAAAATTGTAAAAATTAGCCTGGTACGGTGGTGCGCACCTGTGGTCGCAGCTAGTTGGCTGAGGCAGGAGGATAGCCTGAGCCCAGGAGGTCCAGGCTGCAGTGAGCTATAATTGCGCCACTGCACTCCAGCCCAGGCAACAGAGCAAGACCCTGTCTCAAATTAAAAAAAAAATGAAATGAGTAATGATAATGGTAACAGTGCAAGGGCCGGGTGCAGTGGTTCATGCCTGTAGTCCCAGCACTTCGGGAGGCCAAGGTGGGTGGATCACTTAAGGTCAGGAGCTCGAGACTAGCCTGGCCTGCATGGTGATACCCCATCTCTACTAAAAATACAAAAATCAGCCAGGCGTGGTGGCACGCATCTGTAGTCCCAGCTACTCAGGAGACTGAGGCAGGAGAATCACTTGAACCTGGGAAGCGGAGGCTGCAGTGAGCCGAGATCATGCCATGGCACTCCAGCCTGGACAAAAAGAGCGAGATTCCATGTCAAAAACAAAAACAAAAACAAAAGCAAAACAAAACAAAACAAAACAAAAACAAAAACAAAAACAGTGCAAGTAATAGCCTGCACTGCCGTTTATCAAACACCTGTGGAGCAGCAGGTCTTGTGCTCTGCATTTTATATGCATTGGGTCATTTAAGATTCACCTTGCAGGCAAGGTGAGTCTGCAAGGACTCAGCCCTTGATGATTTCTCTTAACCAACAGTCAAGGAGGAATCGCCCAGTGCCAGGCACTGCAGGGTCCTTCTGGCACATGCCAGCTTCTTGTAGGAACAGGCTGGCACAATGTTAATCAGGCAAAAAGGAGAGCAAATGGTTAGGGGGAAACAAATGTTGACAGCGTGGTCTGGTCTGGAGGAGTGTCAGGCGGGGTGGTGAAGGCACTGCCACTTCCCCTTGGGCGGGATGTCCTAGCACAGAAAGCCTGCCCTGGAGACTAGGCTGGCAGGATACTGAGGGCACTGAGAGCCCTTCTAGACCGAAGCCAGGGTTCCGCCAGGATCACGGCTGTTCCCCAGGTGAGGAGACCCATGAGGAGGACATCCGAGTCCTGCCCTCTGACCTCAATCCATAACACACATTGGGGGCAGGTGCCGGGATGAGGAGCTGTCATCATTTTACCTACTCGTACAATTCTCATTAACGTGCTTTTCTGAAAGACTTGGTTTTGTTCTCCAAAGTGTGGAGGTCCCATGTCTGACAGACCTCCTGGGAGTGCTTGGAGGAATACTGGGCAAGTTCGACAGAGTGAGAAAAGGTGGACGCGCTCTGTGAAGTCACCCCATCAATCCCGTCAGTGCCACTGCAGACCCTGAAGGAGCATTTTCCCTTGGACCAGTGTGGAAGGCAGTGCTGCGTGCTGGCCCCAAGCTGGGTTCCACTTTCGCCTATGCACGCTGATCTTGAAAAATTCTGGGCTTTGCTGGCCCGAGGTATTCACTCTCTAAACTAACATGGTTGGGTGAGAGCTGCTCCCACATTGCTTGCAGCATCTGTGTTGTGACTTGCATGCTCTTCCAATTATGGAGAAAGAAAACTCTACCAGAAACCAAACCATTTTATTCTGGTGTTTGGGTGACAATGCCTGAGTCAGTGGTTGGAAGTGTCCCCTCTGTGTATGGGTGTGGCTAATGTCCAGCTTTTCCCAGACAGGCTGTCTCTGCAGTTGGAGCCTTTCCTCCATGTGACCCCCAGATTCACCATGGAGGTCTGGAAGAATTCTCGCCCCTTCCTGACTTCGGCCATCACACTAGCCACTTCCATGTGACTCCTGGATTGTGTTCCCACCTGAGCACAAGACACGGGCTCCTATAAATCAGCTATACCCTTGGTGAACTGAGGTTCTAAACACCGCAGGTGGCCCTTGCATCTGAGCTGTGAACATCACCTTTGATAGAAAATGCCTATAAGTACCTCCCTGGCAGAGCCACAAACAGGCTCCATGAAGCAAATGTGGGTAACACGTGGCAGTAGGTAGATGCGATACTGATGAGAAAAAGCTCCCCCGAAGAGAGCAGGTTCTTCAGGCTGCTGTTCTGAGGCCATCCTGGAAAGCCCTCTTGCAGACATGGTGTACTCCTCCCATGAGGATTTTACCTTGCAGAATTTTCCCATTACCCCTCAAAATCATTAGTAGCAAAATTTCACCAAAACATATAGCTTCTTTGAGTACCATGTTCCATGACTCATGATTTAAAGATTGGAAAACTGAGATGTAGAAGAGATGAGAGCCACCAAGGGTCATCAGGAAACTCAGCCCAAGCTTAGACAACCTCACTGTTTCTTGTGTTCTTCAGCGTCCCTGCCATTTGCTCATTATTCAGAACGCACACATCGAGGATGGCTACGTGCTGGCCCCTGGGGAGGTGACCCTGAGCCAGGCCTGACCTGGGAAAGACACAAATGATCCCTGAGCTCTGGGAGCTCCTGCAGTAGAGGAAGACAGCTGCAAACAAACAAACAAACAAACAAAAACCACAACCTGGAATAGATATAAAATAATTCTGTTTGCTTAAATAAGCTAAGCAAATACAGTGTGGCTGCAGGAGGAACAGGAAGAGTGTTTCTCTGTAAGGAGGCCATGGAGGTGATGTCTGAGTTTGGGAGAAGAGTTTTGCAACCAGTGCAAAGGTCCTGGGGTGGGAATGAGCTCATCAGAGCTGCACAAGGAGCAGTGTGGGAAGGGCAGAGACGGGTGGGATGGGGGAGGGCCAGACGTGAAGGACCTTCCAGGCTGAAGTGACATTTGGGTTCTAAGTCCCATGGGGAGCTGCTAGCAAGCATTTTGGTGCTTATGGGGGACATGCTGTGATTTATATTTTTAGAAGGCCCCTCAGACTGCCATGTGGCATGGCTTATGGGCCTGGGAGGAGGAGCAGAGAGCTGCAAACCTCCAGCATAAAGGTGGGGGTGGATTGAGGGAGTAGCATCAACAAAGATCATGGAAGGACTTAGATTCTAGACCTTCTGGAAAGAGGTTCCAGGGGCTCCCCAAAGTGGATTGGATGGGACCGGGCAGGTTGTGAAGAAAAGTGAGTGGAGGCTGACTCCTAAATTTTGGACCTAAGCAGACTGTTTGGGTCCTGGTTCTCCTGAGGAGTAAATTCTGTAAATTAATCATATTGATAGATGGGATGAAGAAAACCTCAGAGGGAGAGACTCCTTCTTAGTTTCAGTTACAGGGGAGGAAAATGCATGCATGCTGAGAGGCAGCATGAGAACTGTAGCTTCTGCAAAGCTAGGATAAAATGGGACCAGGACCACAGCTGAGCTTCCAGCCATCCCCAAACCATGCATGCACCCTGTGTGTCTCCTGGCTGCAGTGAGGACAGGTGGGGTCTTTGGCCTGCAGTTACATTTTGGAGACTCTGTATCAGCAATGGAAAGACGAACATGGTTGGGAACTGTTTCTTTGCACCTGCTCTGTGGACCACGTCCCGTGTGATTCTTGTACATCGGCTGTGCCTGGTTTTAAAGTCACAGGCCCCTCCGAAGGCTGTGAGAGGGGAAGCAAATGCCTGGGGCCTTAGGAAGCCAAGAGAAACCCTCAAGAGTATGGCGTCATCAGAACCGGTGAGAAATCCAGTGTCAAAGCCTCACCCTGTCTTCCAAACTCAACCTCAGATGCACAAAAGTTTTCACCTCCACTGCATATGCAGCAAGAAGGTGGCTCAGGTGGCTGAAACCCTGAAGAGGGCAGGAATGTGCAGAAGGCTGCTCAGCAACATCAAATCTGGTGACACGCCACTGAGAATGTTCGGCTCTAAACACTGAGCATCCTCTCTCTTCTGCTCTGGCCACAGACACTGTTTCCATCCTGCAGGGCCAGCAGCCAAGGGAAGAGGCCGAGTCTGAGGGAAGAGGACCCAGTATTGGTCCAGAGGCAGTGAGTTGGGGGTGGGGGGCTGTCGGCAGTTGGAGAAAAGAAACTGCATGTTGAACACTGTGCTTGTTGCAAGAGATCTGTGCTCAGGGGACCACAGATGCCGTGGCGGAGCTGGCCTCAGACGCCAGAAGACCCGGGCACCTGCCGCAGAGACTCTGAGACAGGAGGGGCCATGTATGAATCTGTTGTTCCAAGCTGGCTTTTTGAGGGTGCATTCCGGAGGCCCCCTGGCTCTGGGTGGAACTGTGGGTGGGGGAATATCCCATGCACGGAGTCAGGTTGCAGGAGTGCTTGGCTTTCACAGAGCACCAGCGGTGAGAGCTGGGGCAAATTTTCAGCACAAGAGTCCTGGCCAAGGATTGATGTAAATAGGGCATTCTTCTTCTTGTTGTTGAGAGAGCTGTTTTCACATGGAGGTGAAGCACTCAGTTGTTTAAATGAGGAGCTGGTTCATCAGTCAAAAAGCAGTTCCTCATAGGGGCACATGGGGGTGATAAAAATCAGTGACAAGGATAGTGAATTGCCTGGGAGGGTTCAAGACAAATTCGAGATAAAGGAGGGAGAGATGAAGTCAAGACAGCCTGACTGCCTTGGCTGAGCTCTGCTGCGGTGCGGACCATGGCTGGCCTATTCATGTCCAGGGCCCAGGGCCAACCTTCTGTCACCTCTGTTGTCCCATGTCAAACTTTCCGGAAACAAGGCCCAAGAAAGCAGATAATCAATAATGAGATCAGGAGATGTTATCAGAAGAAAAACAGGGCCCCCTGCTTTGTTTGTGGGAGGTTGTTTTGCCCAGGCTGCTTGTCAGTGAGTGAGTGGGGCGCGCACAGCATGATGGAGTGGGCAGAGATGACGCTGGGAGGGGAGTGAGGGGAGGGGAGAGGAAGAGGGGGGAGGGGAGAGGGGACAAGAGCAGGGGAAAGAAGGGGAGGGGAGGGGAGAGGAAGGGAAGAAAGGAGGGGAGGGGAGGGGGGAGAGGAAGGGAGAGGAGATGAGGGGAGAGGAGGGGAGGAGAAGCAAGAGAAAGCAGAGGGAAGGGTAAGAGAGGGGAGGGAGAGCAGAGGGAGAGGGGAGGGGCTGGGGAGCCAGTCACACAGAGTCAAGGGGAAAATGCAGCCCTGTGGCCCCCTAACCTTCCCCTTCCATCCCAGGGGCACCTCAAGCCACTTCTCTGAGTGGCTTCATTTCTTTGGTGTCCTTTCTCGGTCAGGTTATTGAGAGTTTCAGAGGCTGTGGCAAGTCTGACTTGGGACTCTAGGGGGAAGGGACCCAGCCTCCTCAGTTTGGCCTCCCCTCCTCCACATGGCAGGGGGCGAAACTGTCTCCCATATCAGGCAGACACACTTCTATGGAACAACACTTCTGCATGGTTTTGGGGACGCCCACGCCTCCTCAGAGGACTCCAGGCACACACCCTCAGTTACAGGACATCTGCTGCAGCCCTGCCTGGCTCATGGGGAGTTAGACCCCACTCCTCTGATAGGTGAGCTTCTGTAGGAAACACAGCACCTGCTCTTTGTCTATAGAACAATGGGCGCAGGCACACCTCTGCCTGATAACAGGCTCACCCACGTCCTCTATATGACAGTAGGAGCACCCGTCTCCTCTGTGTGGTAACAGGTGCACCTGATCATCCTCTGCGGAACAGTGCAACCCCCGCCTCTCCACTGGGACATTGGGCTTACACAGGACCCCTGCGGATAAGCACACCACATGGCCTTTGGGTCATCAAGCACGTGCCTCTGCCACATGATGTGGGTTTCCTGCTCCTCCTCTGTACGGCAGTGGTGCACACACTTCCCATCTAGGACCCTAGGTGCACCCACACGGCGCTCACATGTGACAATGGACACTCTTCTCTGCTATGTACTTATAGGCAGGCTCAGGCCTCCTACGTACACCAGGTGCCTTATCCACGCAGCTACAGGCTTTCTCAGGAGGTGCTGACATGAGACTCTGAACTGCGGCCTCAATTCTTTCTCAAAAATATGTTCGTAGGAAGAGTGATTAAAGAACATAGATGCCACTTGTGTGTATATTTGAATAGGCTTTGCAAAACAATAAATAAAATAGTCCTGTTACTACCACCATCTTATAATTGGAACACTCTTTGTTTCCACTGAAATCATCATAGAGTGCATGGAACAATGAGTCATCAGAGATAAAGCCATTCTACCAATGCATAGTTTTTGTTAAAAACACTATCGTACCCAATCACTCATCTGTACTTTTCTCGCATATAATTTCTAACAAATAAGCTCAGTCATAAACATTTGCCGTTGACATTTTTTCGCATGACCAACAGAATTAAACTGGCATTTGGGGGGGATATATTTTATTTTTCAAATTACTCTGAATTCGACCCTTGGACATTTTATTAGTAAACCAACCCTAGTACTGGGTGTTGTGATTATTTATAAAACGCACCAGGATGGTCAGAGGGCACTGGGCCGCCTTCCCTAGCTGGCAGGTGTCTCCTTTTAACCCCTCCTTCTCTGTCCGTCTTCTGCCCTGGGCTCTGTTTGGGGAGATGGCTTTCTTGCTTGTGTGACTGTGAAATGACACTTGCTTTTAACACAATACGACACGACCATGATCGTTTAAGGCTGTTTTTCAGAGGGGGCAGCTGAAGTGTTTGTGCAAGATAGTAAGGGAAACAGGAAGGGGCCAGGAGCGGGGAGCCGGGGAGCCCGCAGGACTCCTGGGTCTCCTCCCCCAGATTCCCAAACTGCCAGCCGGTCTTAGCCGTGTCTTCCAGTGAGGGGAACCCGCACAGTTCATCCCGACCCTTCAGAACGTCTCTTTCTGAGGAGTGTGTAGTTTCTCTAAGCTGAAGGCTGATTTAAAGAAGAATTTGTGCCTGGGGGAAAGGCCCCGTTGGCCTTTTAGTACAATACAATTCCAAAGGCAATCACAAAAGAAGATAGGCTTGCCGGAGTTAATGAGATTCCTCACCAAAAACACTAATCTGGGTTAAAACTAAAAGAATGCTGATAAGGATATTACAGCTCACACTGAGAACAAGAAAGGTGCTCTGCCAAGATCAATTGTGCATATTAGGAGGCAGCCTTTAAAAGTGTTTAAAAAAATCTGAGGAAATGGATGTTAGAGACAAAGCCTCTTAGATGAGGAGCGGCTGAAATAGAATAAAACATACCATTTTCATTTTTTTTTAAAATAACGTTCCAGGTACAAATCAACTAATATTAGCAGAAGTTTAACATCACTTTAAAAGAAAGCGATTGACCCACTGCGAAAGTACAGAGTGAAATGTGGAGCGATACAGTGATTATCTCTGTTTCCCCTCAGGCAAATACCTCTCTCTTAGGCATGAGCACTGCAACATTTTGTTTTATTACCTTGTGAGATAAGTGAGGAAAAAAGCCGTCTGTACCTGGGGAATTAAAATATTCAGCTTTGTCATATCAGGGTCTGTTCTCAATTTCATGCAGGGCGCATAATTATAACAGTGTTTAAATTGAGCCCAGAAGAAAGATGGGTTCAAGTGCAAATTAATTTCAGATTATCACAACAAAGGCAATCATATCTCAACAAGCTTGCCAGCAGAACACTCAGCTAAGGTCCCCGGGTCCTTCCCCTCCCCAACTTACAACAAAGACCTTTCAGCTCAAATTAAGCTAATGATCTCAAACAGCCCTTCTGTCTACCTTTTTGGGATTTTGCTATTTGCACAGTTGAATGTGGTAAAGCTGCAAAAGAGACAAAAAGCAGGAGAGGAACAGGGCTGGGGCTGGGGGAGGTGGTGGCGGAAAGGTAGCCGGGAAAGGTCAGGGCTTTCTAGCCATCAAGTGGTAAAATAAACAGGGAGCTGCGCGGCCGGGCCTGCACATCCTCAAATCGTCTTATTCAGTGGAGCCGATCAGAGCAGACGGACGCGCTGAAAGGGGCCTCGGTTTATCTGAACTCTTGCAAGCGGCCTCTGAGGCCACAGAGCCCGACTCCGCTCCTCCACCCAGACACAGCACAGCTTTTCTAGAAACCCAGCGTCTTATGCCATCCTGGGGGACCTGCTGGGGAAGGAGGGAAAGCCAGGGCTGAAAAAATTCAAGTCAAGCCTCATTACTTCCTCATTACCTTTGCAAAAGTGGAGGGAGAGAAATTTTTATCTGGGGAGCGAGGCTGGGATGTCATTGTGCTCTGCCTGGTTACTGCACAGCCGACCGTGGCATGCGGCCGCCGGGGGACTGGAGGGTTCTCCCGTTCCTCTGCAGCAATGATCCACTCGTTAGGGTTTTTAAGGCAAATTGCCATTGCTCATCACTGTGTCAGCCCGGGGGGCGGGTTCACCCCACTTCCCGCCCTGCAGATGGTTGGGGGAGATGAAGGAAATGCATTCTAGGGCTTGCACCCTAATTCCATGTTAATTGTCTTCACCTGCTTTTATTTGGCTCTACCCGGAAGACAAATGCACTTGATGCCAACCCAAATGCAGCCTCCTCACCCGGCAGCACCCCTGTGGCCTGGGGTCCCTGCTTGAGGCTGAAACTCTTCTTACTCCCACTCGGGAGCTCATGCCTGGGTTCAAATGAGCAAAAATTAGTTCATTAGTTCACAACAGGGCTTCAATTCTTCCATGCCGGTCTCTTTTCTCTGACTTTGTGTCTTCTGGCTGAATTGTTTTCCTCTGGCCAGCAGTTGCTTCTCAGGGTGGATGAGAGCAGGCAGCGGTCCCGTGGCCAATGACACTCCTAGGCCCAGCCCCACCTCTTCTGTGGAAAGCAGGGCTTAGGTTGAATTTAGGATGTGGCCCGATGACAGGATGGGCCTTGAGCAATGGCAGACACAAACGCTGATTCCAAAATAGGATCCTGTGATCAAAGGCTTAAGAGGCCAGGTGAACTCAGGCTGTCTTGCTCAGAGAGTATGTCTTCCCGGAGGGTGGTTCTCATCAGCAGCCCCTCTGGGGAGAGTTTGGTGACATTTTAAGCTGCAGAGCAGTGCCCTGATGGAAGCCTGCTACCAGCCCTCCCCTGCCATGTCTTCTGGTTTTATGTGTTTGTAAGAAACTATTCTTATTTTCGCGCTGTATTTTCTCAGAAGATGCTGTTTCCCCAGGTGTGTCTGCCTCTCCCTCCTGTCTCCTCTTCCCTATCCCTATTCTTTTTTTTTTTTTTTTTTTTTTTCAGATGGAGACTCGCTCTGTCACCCAGGCTGGAGTGCAATAGTGCAATCTTGGCGCTGCAACTTTCGCCTTTCAGGTTCAAGTGATTCTCCTGCCTCAGCCTCTCGTGTAGCTGGGATTAAAGGTGCCTGCCACCACAACCGGCTAATTTTGTATTTTTAGTGTAGACGGGGTTTCATCATGTTGGCCGGGCTGGTCTCGAACTCCTGACCTTAGGAGATCTGTCTACCTCAGCCTCCCAAAGTGCTGGAATTACAGGCGTGAGCCACCGCACCCAGCCCCCGATCCTTACTCTGAAAACTTTGTGCCCCTCTTTTATTTCCCAATGCTTGCCCTTTCCTGTCTGTCTCCTGGTTTGCTGTGGGTTCTCTGTGAAGACGGAGGCATCACATTCGAGGGACAGGAAGCAGCAGCAACACTCAGGTCCCCAGCAGTGGCCAGCAGTCGGTGACGGCCCAGTGTTGACAGGAATTTAAAGGAGAGGGACACAGAATTAAACACAAAGAGAGCTCCATCCAGAGGCTCCAGGGGCTGGGGGAGGGAGAATGGACTTTGTAGGGGGAGAGGAGGTGCGATGGTACCGTCAGTGTTTGTCAGGAACAAATTTCCCTAAATGGAGATAAGCTGTTCGGATTTTGCTCTGTGGCCTAGAGCACTCCACCTAGAGCCTAGTGGGTGAATGGGCTTCCTTTGCCTACCAAAGGTTTTCTAAGTTTGGTCCAACACTGAAAATCAAGAAAATCCACCTGTCAGTCATTAGTTCCTCCTCTTCTTGGTACCTGCACAAGCGCGGCCTGGGGGCCGGGCTGGGTTGGGAGAGGGGAGCAGGCGGGAAAGACTTAGGAAGCATGGAAATGAAAATGTGTCCTAGGAGAAAAGAAGCTAAAGAAGTGTAAATGACATTGTTAGGGATCTGGAGACGCCTGGGCTCCCGGGGGGCTGGGGACGCATTCCTCACACTTGGGGATGACCCACAGCTTCCTTCATCCCAGGTGGGCCGCTGTCCCCATTCTACATCTGAGTGAGCAGATTCAGGCGCTCAGCCCCACGCAGCTGGAGGTGGTCTCTCACTGGAAGGCTCCTGCAGAGTCAGAGAGGAATGGGGGACCGGGGGAGGGTCACATGGACAAGGGGCTTGGGGGAGATGGGAGGTGGAGGACAGAGCCGAGGCTGGGGCCTGGGGACAAGCCACTCCTGCTGTGACATGTCCTTGGCATGTACCAGCTGGCAGTCTCCTCCCAGGTGTGTCTCCAGGCCCCTGTGCCGTGCTGGTCCTTGCAGGGGCCTCTCCCTGAGCAGTGGCCTCTGCCTTTCCGGAGATCCAGCAGAGGGGACAGCCTCTGGCTCTGCCCATGGGCCTGGTCCCGGTTCTCCCCTCCTCCACCACCCCCCGTGGCAGTCCAGGCTATGCTTCTCCATCAGGGCCCAAGGGAGAGAAAGGAAGCAGGTAGCAGCAGCCCTCCCTGGCGGGCGGCTCGTGGTGTGGGATGGCTGTGGCACCAGGAGGACAGCGTATTCACTTATACTCCCTGTCTGATGAGCCTCCTGTCCAAGCCTGTGATTCCCAATGCCCGAGCTTCCCGATCCATCTCCTGTTGGCGCTTGTGGTTTTCTGTGAAGACGGAGCCATCGCATTTGAGGGGCAGGAAGCAGCAGCAACACCCATGTCCCCAGCAGTGCCCAGCAGTCAGTGACGGGGCTATTTGTGCCCCCAAGAGTGAGGTGGTCCCAGCCTGGCCTCCACTGGCAGGAACTGGAATGGACCAGAGCCACCACGTGTGGGAGGTGGGGGTCTCTAGCCTGGATTCTCTCCAGCATGTGTGGGGGGAAGGTGGGAGACTGGGGTCTGTGCCTGGCTTCAGGGCCGATGGAGGGGTGGTGCTGCCGCGGGGCTGGCCCTGGAGGCTTGAGTGGGGCAGGTGTCTCCTGATGAGATCCTGGGGGTGGCAGCGGCCATGTAGAACCCCAACGCCTGGTCCCGGCACCCCTTCTTTTTAACCTCATTTAGAGGGAGTCTGTTGTCTGGGACAAGACTCCAGACTTGCTCTCCTCCCCAGACAGCAGAGCACCTAACTCTACAGGTGGTTCCTTAGGTGAGAGGGCACGCACCTGGCTGCCCAGGCACACTCGTTGTTCCCCCTGGCCCTCAAGTGTGAGCTGGGGCTGAGGAGGGGACATGAAAGCAGGCTGCATTCACTTTGAACGTGAACCTTCTGAAATGAGCAGGGAGACAGGCAGTTCTGAGCTGACGGGGGTGCAGAGCATCCCCCGGGCAGGATGGGCTTGGCTCATCCTCCAGGGCAGTGTTGAAACAGGGCCATGCACAGTTTTATTGATGTGTTGAATTCTTTTCAGAAATAGTTTCAGCATTGCTGTGGTCTGAACGTCTGTGTTCCCCAAAATTCCAGTGTCAAAACCCTCACCCTCAAGGGGATGCTATTAGGAGCTGGGGCCTTTGGGAGGTGATTTGGTCATGGGGGTGGAGCCATCATAAATGGGGTGAGTGCCCTTAAAAGAGGGACCCCAAGTAGTCCCCTTGCCCTCTCCACCCCGTGGGGACACAGCGACAAGGCACCTTCCACGAACCTGGACAGGAGGCGTTGCCAGACGCCAAATCTGCAGATGCCTCAATCCTGGACTTCCAGCCTCCGGAACCACAGGAAGTGAATTTCTGGAGGGCGTAATTTAGACGGTGAAACACCCCCGTTTTGGAGCACGTCATGTCTTCCCAGCAGCTGTGTGCATGTTAAGCTAACATGAGCCACCTTCCAAGAGTTCTGGGCGGTGCTTTCCGTAGAGTCTGGAGGGGCTCATCCTCGACAGCGTCAGGACGGGGTGGGTGCTGATGGCTTCTATCTATCTGTCTTCTACCTGTCTGTCTATCCAACTGTGTAGTATCGATCTTTCTATCTATCTATCTGTGGAGAGCTATGGAGACACAGAAAGACACAAAGAGAAGAAAAGAGACAGAGAAAGTGAGAAAGAAAAGAGACAGAAAGACAGAGAGAAGAAAAGAGACAGAGAAAGCAAGAAAGAAAAGAGACAGAGAAAGAGGAAAAAAGACAGAGAAAGAAAGAAAAGAGACAGAGAAAGACACAGAGAGAAGAAAAGAGACAGAGAAAGCGAGAAAAAGAAGAGGGAGGGAAGGGGAGGAAGAGACAGAGAGTTTTGCTACGCAAGCTAAACTCTTTGAAGAGTTAATGTACGAGTGCGATGCTCCGCCTCCTCCCACCACATCACTCAACATCACCAAGCTTCAGGTTTGTAAAACATAGCTCATTTTCTGCACTGGGAAAATATAGAAGTTTCTAGTTTCAAGGCTTGATTTTAAATATATTTTGTCTTTCTCCCTTTTTGGTGATCATTAGTGAAATCCTAATTACATCTTGCCTTTAACCACCGACAGAGACCTTCACGGTCACCTTTCTTCAGACTTAAAGAGCAGGGCCTTTCTCTTCCTTTCACTGGAGCAGGTGAGTGTTCTCCAAGTCAGATGTTCACTTTTTGGCACCATAAACAAGCAGGTTCTGTCTGCTGAGGGATCAGGGGATGTGAACCTGATGCTCCGGCTTTACAATGATGACCACAAAATGCCTTTAGAAAGAAGATTGCAATCCATTTTAATCTGGGAAGACATTTCTTTTCTTTTTTTTTTTTTTTTTGAGACAGAGTCTTGCTCTGTCACCCAGGCTGGAGTGCAGTGGCTCAATCTCGGCTCACTGCAAGCTCCCCCTCCCAGGTTCACGCTATTATCCTGCTTCAGCCTCCGGAGTAGCTGGGACTACAGGCGCCCGTCACCACGCCCGGCTAATTTTTTGTATTTTTAGTAGAGACGGGGTTTCACTGCGGTCTCAATCTCCTGACCTCGTGATCCGCCCGCCTCGGCCCCCCAAAGTGCTGCGATTACAGGCGTGATCCACCGCGCCCAGCCTAATCTGGGAAAACATTTCAACTTTGAAACCAAAATCCACGGTAGATATTTCTGTTGTTTCCCAGAATGCGAAGCAGTGCTCACTGATAATGCTAATCGCGTGTTCCACCCCAAGGACACCTTCAGAATTCCGCATCTGTGGCTATTAGGATCAATCATGACAAAACTTACACATTTTAACTTTGTGTGTTTTATCTAATCATTTTTATTAGATTTGCTATAAGATATATGACTATGTCGTGCCGTTATTTTGATTAATTGTTAATATAATACAAAGATTAATGATAATTGTCTACTAGATATCTACATAGCAATTAACCAGTACTTTGCTTGTATGTGTTTTACAATGTTCATTTAGTTTATTGAACTTGTTTATTCTGGGTTTTTAGAAATGAATGTTTGAACACACGCCTCTTCGTATGCTATTAGAGTTGATTTGCCGAGAGAGACGGTCAGCTGTGCATAAATCCAACAGAACCCATGCTGTATCTAAGAAATCTTAGTTTGTTTTAACTGAAAGCTAAAGCAGCCCTGGAGCCCTCACCTGTGAGGTGTGGAAGGCATAAAGAAGTTGGCAACATGTAATATATTAATGTTTATGCTTCAGAAATATTTACATGAGATTGAAAGAAATTCCAGACAAGTCACATCAGGATATGTGAACATGTTTGAAGGACACACATAAATATTGCCAGCATTAAAATGAGTAATTCCAGAGAAAACAAATTAAGATGGCCAATGATAATGGTCTCATTTGACAAACGTATATGACACTTTCCTTTATGGTTTATCGCATTTTACCTTGCAGTAAGAAAATGGTGTCTATTTTCTTGGGGCTAGAAGAGGAGGGGTCCCGGGCCCTGCATGGTGTGAGGCCTCTTGTCCAGAGTTGCAGTGAAGTCACTGCTAGTGGCCATGCAGGCTGCTTTGGGGGAATTACATGCCCACAGTGAAGGACAAAGGGATGCAAGAAGAAAACGGGAACCCCAAGGAAGGTGCTCAACCTAGAGGCCAAGGAGAGGGAGAAAGCAAGCGGGGAAGGGAACTCCAGAAACCACGGTCATGGGCAATAGCATGGCGGCTAGAGCCCTGGAGATCAGGGTTGAGCCTCAGAGGGGCACCATGGAGCCCAGGAGCACACAGACATCGGGAGAGGCCAAGGCATGTGGTTCTCCCATCTACAAAGCATTCATCAGAAGGCAACCACGGTCATTACAGTTGCTGCTATCGTAAAAATCATTACAAATAAAAGCAAAACACGTTTCTGTTATTAAACACAAAATTCAGCTCTCTCAGGTTTCTGACAAATGTCTCCACATATGTTAATATTTGCATATAAAATAAGTGTCTTTGTCTTTTGAAGGTTCAGAAACATGACGCTTTAATTTAACGTATTCTCCAAATAAACATACTTGAATATTAGTCCAAGACTTTTTTTTTAAAAAAGAATGCAATAGAATGCTGCAACTCACAACTTCTTAGAGCTGTTTCACACTGAGCCAGTGGGAGTTGGCAGTGATGGAGAATTAACACAGGGAGAGCCTGTCTTGGTGCCTGGTGGGTGGAGGAACGGGGCTTTCACAGGGGCGGAGACGGGAGTGCAGGGCTGAGAGCAAACCCTTCCTTTAGCCATTTTGTTTTTGTGCAGGAGCCCCGAGCTGCTTAATCAAATCCATCTCCTCTCAGGACTTCGCTGTTGTGAACAGGATCAGGGGTCCAGTGGGGCCGACCTCCGCCCTCAGGGCAGTGAGAAGGGGGTCACGCTGGAGACTCCCTATCCCATGCATTTGAGGGGTAGGCGCAAAACAGAGACTTCTTTTTTAAAAAATTTGTACTTTTATTTCAGGAGTTTTGGGGGCACAGGTGGTTTTTCGTTGCATAGATATGTTCTGCTTTTTTTTTTTTTACACAGTCTTGCTCTGTCACCCAGGCTGGAGTGCAGTGGTACAATC
Source organism: Pan paniscus (assembly GCF_029289425.2). Taxonomy (NCBI): domain Eukaryota; kingdom Metazoa; phylum Chordata; class Mammalia; order Primates; family Hominidae; genus Pan; species Pan paniscus. The sequence goes on along the minus strand of NC_073253.2, from coordinate 3,349,976 downwards.
TCAGCTCACTGCAACCTCTGCCTCCAGGGTTCGAGAGACCCTCCTGTCTCAGCCTCCCGAATAGCTGGGATTACAGGCACGCACCACCACGCCCAGCTCATTTTTGTATTTTTAGTAGAGACGGGTTTTCACCATGTTGGTCAGGCTGGTCTTGAACTCCTGACCTTGTGATCTGCCTGCCTCAGGCTCCCAAAGTGCTGGGATTACGGGTGTGAGCCACTGCGCCTGGACAAGAATCCTACATTCTTACCACTCCAAGTACAAGATAGGTGTGAGCACCTGACTCTCAGAACATCAACCCGTGCCTTCATCATGTTAATAAATTAGCGCCAAAGAGGAGGACGATGGATATTTACATCTTTATATCAATCATGTGACCTTTTCAGAATCAGTTTTCTCAGCAAGAATCCATCCCAAAGACGCAGCACGTGCACTGCGATGCCAAATCTGAGCTTGTTTTCTTTGGAAAACAAGTTTCACTAAGTCTGTCAGAGACTCCCCTTGCAGAGGTCCCTCGTTACTCCTGCCAGGCCTGAGCCTCTGGGGCCTAGGATCCAGCCATGAGCATGGCTGACTTTGGGGACAGTTGTTAATGCAGCCATCATTGCCAGTTTGTGGCAACCAGTTGAATACTGGGCCTGTAACTTAAAATGCTTCATACCTGAGTTTTACCACTTTTATGTAATTGGCAGTTCTCAATAATTTGAATGTATTAAGTATTCAATAAAGGAGAAATAAATGAAAATGAGACATTATGCATTTTAAGATTGGAAACTGGTAATCCAAGATTTACTTTATGAGAAACAAAATGTTTATGGAAGTGTCAGTCACCTTGGGCCTCCGATGAGCCCAAGGAGAATCCCCATACTGCGGGTCATTATCTTAGGGATTTTCTTCTGTTCATGGAATGTTTGGCACACCTGAAAGCAACAGTTTCTGTGAAAATTTTTTTGACTCGTGTGAATTCCTTGGGGGCATCAAATTTGAGTGAAATAATACACCAGGTCCAGTCTACAAGACAGTGCTCTGTTTCTCTGATGATGCTGAAGTCGGCACCCAAGCTGCATGCAACGGGATGGAGAAGGACCTCCTGAGAACACTGGCATTTGCTGCCCTGCGGCCACTGCCCTTGGCACCCAAAGACACTGAGAGTCAGGCTGGTGGGAGACACATAGACAGAACCTCTCCCAGAGCTACCAGTGAGAGGTCTCAAGAGCCTTATGACGTGAATACACCTAAGCTTAACACCCCGAGTACAAGACTAAAATCCCAGACTGTAGCACTAAGTCCAGGAAAATTTTATGCACAGAGATGGCCCCTGAAATGTTCCATGGGATTATCAGGATTTTAAATGTCAAATCACTAAAGGATGCTCTTCTATGTTCTGGCCAAGTTACCTGAATGAACATTTGGCAAGCAACAAAAACGTTTCACGATGTTGGAAAATGCTTGTGTGATATAACCTTAAAAGTAAGGCATGAAGATAGAAATGCAATAGTATACCACCCATGTAAAACATTATGTAAGCATGGAACTATTATGTAAAAAAGAAAAGTGATTAAACTATTAGTGCTTATTTCTAAGTGCGGCGTTATGAAGTATATTTTTTACCTTATAATTCTTTTTTTTTTTCCAAATGACAATGAGAATGATAGGAAGACATACAGGTGGGTGCAGCCTCAGAAACAGGTGCAGACGGTTATGAGCTGAATCACGGCCCCCCTCCCCCAATTTCCCGCGTCAAAGTCCTAATCCCCACTACCTCAGAATATGACCTTACCTGGAAATAGAGTCACTGCAAAAGAATTCGTTAAGATGAGGCCACATGGGAGTAATCCAACATGACCAGTGTCCTTATCACAAGGGGACATTTGGACATGGAGAGGGACGCATACAGTGGGAGGGCTGTGTGCACACATGGGCAGAGATGGGGCGATGGCCAGCAAAGGCTGGAGGCTGGGACAGGGGCACAGAGCAGAGCCTCCCTCACAGCCCTCAGGCTTCAGGCTCTAAAACAGGAGAGAATGCATTTCTGTTGCTTAGGTCACCCAGTGGGGGATACTTTGTTAGGGCAGCTCTGGGAAAGGAATATACAAGTAGATACAGATGTAGATATGGAAATAGATCAGATGGAGATATATGAATCCATAGCAATTCAGAATTACAGATGTGGAAATTTATATAGATACAGATCTGATACAGACATGCATGAAGTGGTTATAGATGTATGTTTTTGTATAGAGAAAAATTGATATAGATACATAAATCAATAGAATATTAATACAGACACAGATGGTTATGGACATAGACGTAGGTACGTGTGGATATACATGGGGTATACTCTTTTTTTTTTTGAGATGGAGCCTCACTCTGTCGCCCAGGTAGTAGTACAATGGCATGATCTCGGCTCACTGCAACCTCCCTCTCTCGGGTTCAAGAGATTCTCCTACCTCAGCCTCCCGAGTAGCTGAGATTACAGGCACCTGCCACCACACCCGGCTAATTTTTGTATTTTTAGTAGAGACGGGGTTTTGCCATGTTGGCCAGGGTGGTCTCGAACTCCTGACCTCAGGTGATTCTTCCGCCTCGGCCTCCCAAAGTGCTGGGATTACAGGCATGAGCCACCGTGCCCGACCGGGGTATGACCTTAAATAGTACGTACAATAGAGACAGGGACCAGAAAAGACCGTGGTGGAACAACAAGTCCCTAAAAACCATCTTTGCGCTACACAGAGATGTGTCGGCCTCCGTGGGATTCCTTGTGCTGCTTCTCTCCACCCCCTGGCATTTCTTGTTTTGAGTGATGCTGTCCGAATTCCTTGTGAGCTAGCAAGTGACTTATGTATAGATCATGACATTCACCTAGGTGACAGATGGCCTCACATAAGGATCTAGTCTCCTGAGCCGCGGGCCAGGACACCCAGCCTTTTCCAGCAAGTTTTCCCCCAATGGTAGAAACACATATTTTTCCTTTTTTTCCTGGTTCTTTTGAACTTACATGATAAAATCACCCCTTCTGACGTTTTATGTTTTAATTAGTGTCATTTCATTTATACTTATACCCTTAGGCTGTTTTAGCAACAAACTATAATTTTACAAATTGGGGCAAAAGTCCTCATTCACCGTATGTATTTAAAACAGAGTATTTTATTTCAATAGAATGATTTAATCTTTAAGGGTATAAAGTCCCCCTGATATATTAGTCATCAACATTGGCCTCTGCAATGACTATCAGACTCCCCGAAGCTACGTGAAACTTCGTCTTTTTAGGAAGTTTGCATGGCCTGGCCAGCTCCTACCAGATGGAAACTTGGTTCCTTCCCACTCTGGGCCATCGTAATTACCTCTTCCTGCTCTGAAGGCAAACCCGCCCCTACAAGTAGCGAACTGCCAGGGGAGGCTGCTGTACACCACCAGCAAACAGCACTTCCTCACTTCACACTCTGCCCACGCTGGCGTCTTCCAGATAACCTGAGTGTGATGTTGTGAGCACTGATAACCCCAGGACACCGTGAGCCTTCCCAAAATAGGAGCAGACTCCGGGGCCCTCAATCATAGCATCACTTAGGCAAAATCCGCTGCAAAAGTGGGTAATCTCTCTAACCACCTCACTCGTCAGAGATTGTTGAGAACGCTGAACCCGCAAGCCCCAGAAATCCCATCAGCCAACACTGTCTAAGAAACAGTCGTCAGTTACTGGTAACAGGAAACGGAGGGACTCTGAGGTTTGAGCTTAGCAAAGCAAGCCCTGGAATGCTGTTTGCAATTTTTGGGTTTGGGAAATCTGCTGGCACCTCTGTTCTGTCCACGGGAAGCCTGCTCTGGGGCTGGAGGGCTGGTGCACCTGGCTTTCCTCATAGGCCTGGTTCTGAACGTTTCCTTAGAGACACATGACCTGCTGGGGAGGCCGTGGGTGGCTTATTGGACCAAAGACAGGCAGTGTTTGAGGACACCAAAGCCAACCTTGGCCACGCCTGCTTTTTGGAAGGTGGATCCTCCCTCAAAACTCCTGCACATTGTGGAGCCTGTTGCTGAGGCCTCCACACAGCATGTCTGCAGGGCAAAGAGAAGCGATTTTCACGAGGCTCACAGAGGGCCATGCAGATTCATCATCTGACCTCACCCAACACTTTCCGCTTCCCAGTGTGGGAGCCACTGAGTCTCCTCGTCTCTGGTGAGCAAGCACACGGTGCTGAAAGCGTATTGTTAAGAATTAGCGGCACAATCCTTTTATACCAAATGCTGTTTTGAAAACCCATTAAGGGGCTGGGCAAGGTGGCTCACACCTGTAATCCCAGCACTCTGGGAGGCGGAATTGGGTGCATCACCTGAGGTCAGGAGTTTGAGACCAGCCTGGCCAACATGGTGAAACCCCATCTCTACGAAAAATACAAAAATTAGCCGGGCAGGATGGCAGGTGCCTGTAACCCCAGCTACTCGGGAAGCTGAGGCAGGAGAATGGCTTGAACCAGGGAGGTGGAGGTTGCGGTGAGCCGAGATCATGCCATTCTACTCCAGCCTGGGTGACAGAGCAAGACTCTGTCTCAAAAATAAATACATAAATAGATAAATAAATAAATAAACAAAATTAAATTAAATAAATAAAAGCCATTAAGGGAGCCCCTTCAGCCATCTTCTTTCTTTCCAAACTTCCAAATGGAACTCAGACACACTCAGGTTGTCATCCCGTTAAAGAGTCTCCTTTGTAGACTGGGGTGTCAAGGACAGTGACAGTTCTCACAGTAGGAACCACTTAGACCACATCAAAAAACACTTCAGCACATTTTCCCCCTCACGTGTTCTGTGAATGGAATGTTGCTTTCGACTTATGAGAACAGGAACCTTTTGTTTCACTCTTTTAGCACACGTCAGTTTTTTTTTCTCTTGTCTTTCAGTCATTTTGAGATCAGACTCTTGTTTCCATTTATAATAAAGTAAATTGGAAAAATTAACCTCCAGACTTAGGGGGAATTTTTAGCTTTGAAAGATCTGCTATATAATTGCAATAAAATAAAAAGTGTCCGTGATCTTTTCCATGGAGGAGGGGAGGGAGAAAGGCGTCGGCGTGGTGGGCAGCATGCTGCTATCTCAGTGCCTCTGACGGTGATAGTGTGACGAAGGTTTTTCAGAGTGGTTCCTTCCTCCCAGTGAGAACACATGGACACAGGAAGGGGAACATCACACTCCGAGGACTGTTGTGGGGTGGGGGGAGGGGGGAGGGATAGCATTAGGAGATATACCTAATGCTAAATGACGAGTTAATGGGTGCAGCACACCAACGTGGCACATGTATACATATGTAACAAACCTGCACGTTGTGCACGTGTACCCTAAAACTTAAAGTATAATAAAAAAAAAGAATGACCTTTTTGAATAAAGCTATGTGGACAGAGAGCTGTTTCTGAGGGACAATAAATAATGAGCTTTCAGAGGTGAAGATAAGAAAATCCAGTTTGTGGCTATCTGGCAGTCCCAGGAAGGAGAAGAGAGACAGGTTTGGCTTTGAGGGAGTCGCTAGGGCCCTGTGTTCCCCTAGGTGCACTATTCCAGACTCTTCTAGAAAGTGAAAAGCCAGCTGCATCTAAGCAACTCTGTCTTCCACTAAAACAACCAGATCCCTTGATTTCTCTTACAGGATGTAGGGGAAGGGACAGGGTAGAGGGAGAGGGTCCTGCTGGAACACACCGAAGGCGGCTGATCCGGATTTGATCCCAGGGAGGATGAGGGAATCATGAAGACTAAGAACATGTCCAGTTGGCATGTGAGAGATCTTCCCAGACAACACCGGAAGCCCGGAGGTTCCTAATGAGAAGCTGGACACCGGAAGCCTGGAGGTTCAGAATGAGAAGCTGAACATAAGAAACCACAAGAAGGGCCTTAAAAGTTTTTCCTGGGGAACATCACACTTTGGGGCCTGTTGTGGGGTGGCAGGAGGGGGGAGGGATAGTATTAGGAGATATACCTAATGTAAATGACGAGTTAGTGGGTGCAGCACACCAACATGGCACATGTATACATATGTAACTAACCTGCACATTGTGCACATGTACCCTAGAACTTAAAGTATAATAATAATTAATAATAAGTTTTTGCCTAGGAAAAGACATAAGACACATTCAGCAGCAGTTTCAGTCAAAATGAGCCAAGTCATGGCACAGTAACACATAGCGCCCAGATCTCAGTTGTCGTAAGCAGCAAAGGTTTTTTCGCTCAGGGCACGTGTCCATCTCGAGTGACTGGAGGTGTCCCAACTTAGAAGGTCACTGGCCACTTTAGCAGAGAGCACACATCACAAGCCATTCCTTGGTCCTATGGCTTACTCGGTTACATGGCTCCTGAAAAGGCTTGTGGAAGTGATGCTGGTGAGTTGCTCAAATTTCGCTGGCCAAGCCGCTCACCCCATGACTGGTTTAGAAAGGAGAGGAGAGTACAATCCTACCATGAGCTCAAAAGGAGGAGAACCAGAAATATTTACAAATAGCACTACTGACCACATACTCCACCCTTCTGGTCACCAGATATTTGGCTGATTTTTTCTTCCACACAAAATACTCTCAGCGTCTTCTCAAATCTAGTCATGACATCAAACCAAAAGTTAAGGATTGCTATGGAGAAGTGTAGCCTCCACCTCAAATCATGAGCTGTAGGATTTAAGGAGAAAGCTACAGTAACTCCCACCCCAACACCTGCCATCAATCTCCCCCAACCCCTAACAGACTCAGGATACAATGGTGACACAGGAAGAGGATAATGGCAACAAACACTCTTACCTGGAAAGGAAAAGAACGTGACACAAACAGTTCATATTTTGAACTCTTTTTTGTTACGATATTTTGAAATCTTTTTTTTTTGAGACGGAGTCTTGCTCTGTCACCAGGCTGGAGTGCAACGGCGTGATCTCGGCTCATGGCAACCTCCACCTCCCAGGTTGAAGGGATTCTCCTGCCTCAGCCTCCTGAGTAGCTGGGATTACAGGTGCACGCCACCACATCTGGCTAATTTTTGTATTTTTAGTAGAGACGAGGTTTCACCATGTTGGTCAGGCTGGTCTTGAATTCCTGACCTCAGGTGATCCACCTGCCTCAGCCTCCCAAGTGCTGGGATTACAGGCGTGAGCCACCGTGCCTGGCCTGAAATCTTTTCCAGACTAATATTTTGAGAGCTTCCTATCCTGGGAGTATATAATTTATTTTTCTTGATTAGCCCCTAATTCTATTCCTTGGTAGTGATTTTAGATGCATTTTTTTCTGTAAATATTGGCTTCATTTCTTAGGAGATTATGTCTTCTTCATTTTCATCCTTGACCACATTAAGATCTTGATTTTCTTAGAAGCTGAGCATCTTCTAATCCCACTTCTTGCTTGTAAACATTTAGGGATGAAGGGTTATCTGAAATCTCAGTCCAGCCTGGTGGTTCTTGTGACAGCATAAGCGTCTCGGCACTTTGGTTAGTTTCTCATCTGTCTGTCTTACATTCTGGTCAGTTCCATGTGCCAAGATCCACACTCATGGCTCCCATCCAGAGGTACATTTTACATTTGTTCTCTCTCCTGCATGCTTCATCTCTAAGGACATTTTGGGTGCCTAGCGCTTATCACCCTTGGTGACAGGTCCACGCATTTAGCCTCCTCTCCACTTCTGCTGCTTTTTCAAAGTTAGCGTATTTGCCAACCACTATACTCTCTATTGTTTCTCTACTCTCTATTGTTTCTCTACTCTGAAATCCCCTCATTCAGAACTTTCCAGAATGTGTGTAATGACCATGTTTTTAATGTAATCTTTGCCACAAAGCTATGTTCCAGTTCCCCTTTGTTGCTTCAAGACTTTCTTAATTTTATCTCCAGCATTTGAGGGTAAGAGGTAATTACTTCTTTCAACACTAAAAGTTCTCAAAATTGTACATTCTTTTTTTTTTTTTTTTTTTTGACATGGAATCTCACTCTGTCACCCAGGCTAGAGTGCAGTGGTGCAATCTTGGCTTACTGCAACCTCCACCTCCTAGGTTCAAGCAATTCTCCTGTCTCAGCCTCCTGAATAGCTGGGACTACAGGTGCATGCCACCACACCCAGCTACTTTTTGTATTTTTGGTAGAGACAGGATTTCACCACGTTGACTAGGCTGGTTTCAAACTCCTGACCTCAGGTGATCCACCTGCCTTGGCCTCCCAAAGTGATGGGATTACAGGCATGAGCCACCATGCCCAGCATAAATTCAATTTTTAATCATCTTAATATGGACTGAAAGTTTATGCCCTGACCCCCAAATTCATATGTTGAAATCCATACCCCCAGTGTGATGGCATTAGGAGGTGGGGCCTTTTGAAGTAATTAGGTTATGAGATGGATTTGTGTCCTTGAAAAAGGGATCCCAGAGACAGCTCTTGCTTTTTTCCTGGCATGTGAAGATACAATAAACCAGCAATATGAAAGCCAGTCAGCAATCTGAAAGCCAGAACCTAACCATGCTGTTAGGAAATTTACTTATTTCCTAACTATACACAATAAATTTCTGTTTATAAGCCAACCAGTCTACAGTACTTGTTATAGCTGCCCAGAATGAGACTTCATCTTAAACCATTTTTAAGTGTGTAGTTCAATAGTGTTAAGAACATTCATATTGTTATACAACCAATTTCCAGAACTCCTTCAGCAAAATTGAAACTCTGTACCCAGTAAACCAGAACTCCCCATTCCACACCCTCTTCCCCTAGCCCCTGGTAACCACTATTCTACTTTCTGTCTCTGTGAATTTGACTATTCTAGGTACCTCACATATGTGGAATAATATAGTATTTATCTTTTTGTGGTTAGCTTATTTCACTTAGCATAAGGTCCTTCAGAACCTTACATTTCCACTAACAGTGCCCAAGGCTTCCAATTTCCCTATGTCCTTGCCAACAATTATTATTGTTATCACAGCTAATGGGCATGAGGTGGCATCCTATCTATTGTGGTTTTCATTGCGTTTCCCTAATGATTAGCTATACTGAGCATCTTTTCATGTGCTTCTTGGCCTTTTGTATATCTTCTTTGGAGAAATGTCTATTCAAGTCCTTGGCTCATTTTTAATTCTTTTTTGTTCTTGAGTTTCAGAAACACTTCATGTATTCTGTATATTAATCCCTTACCAGATAAATATGTCAATGTTTATTTCCATTTTAGGTGTTCCTTGTTGAGTCTATTGATAGTGTCCTTTGACATGCAGACATTTTTAATTTCAATACAGTTCAATATTACTATTGTTACTTTTGTTGTCTGTGTTTTTGGTGTCATCTTCAAGAAATCATTGCCAAATCCAATGCCATGAAACTTTCTCTCTATGTTTTCTTCTAAGAGTGTTATAGTTTTAGGTCTTATGTTTAGGTATTTGATCCACTTTGAATTGACTATTTTCTATGGAATAGGGTGAGGATCCAACTTCATTTATTTTGCCAGTGGATATTCAGTATCTCAGCATCATTTGTTGAAAAGACGGTCCTCTCCGTAGAATGGTCTAGAAACTCTTATCAAAAATCATTTAACCAAATATGTGAGGATTTATTTCTGGGCTCTCTTTTCTGTTCTGTTGGTCTATACATCTGTCTTTATGACCGTATTGTGGTTTTGATTATGGTGCCTTTATACTAAGTTTCAAAATCAGAAAGTAGGAGTCCATCTTTGTTCTTCTTTTTCAAGATTGTCTGGTTATTTAGAATCCCTTGAGATTTCACATGAATATTAGGATAGATTTTTCTATTTCTGCAAAAAGAAATGCCATTGAGATTTTTACAAAGATTTCATTAAATCTGTAGGTTGCTTTTTTCTAGTACTGACATCTTAACAATATTAAATCTTCCAATCCATGAACATTGATATTTTACCACTTATTTATGTCTTCTTTAATTTTTTAGCAATATTTTGGAATTATTTGTACAAGTCTTTCACCTAATTGATTAAGTTTATTCCTAAGTGTTTTATTCTTTTTGATGCCATTGTTAACAGAATTGTTTTCTTATTTCCTTTTTGGATCATTTATTGTTAGTGTGCAGAAATACAATAATTTTTGCATATTGATTTTGTGTCTTGCAATTTTGCCATATTTATTAGTTCTAACAAATTTTGGTAGAATTTAGGGTTTTTTACAAATAAGATCATGCCTGCAAACAGAGACAACTTGATGCCTTTTATGTCTTTATCTTGCCAAACTGTCCTGGGTAAGCCTTTTAATACTATGCTAAATAGAAGGCGCAAGAGTGGGCATCCTTTTCTTGTTTGTGACCTTAGAGAAAACATCTTCACTCTTTCATCTTTGAGTATGATGTTAGCTCTGGACTTTTCAGGTATAACTTTTATTACATTGGTGTAAGTTTTTTTTTTTTTTTTTTTTTTTGAGACAGAGTTTCACTCTTGTTGCCCAGGCTGGAGTGCAATGGCACGATCTCAGCTCACTGCAACCTCCACCTCCCAGGTTCAAGTGATTCTCCTGCTTCAGCCTTCTGAGTAGCTGGGATTACAGGCATGCACCGCCGTGCCTGGCTAATTTTATATTTTTAGTAGAGATGAGGTTTCACCATGTTGGTCTGGCTGGTCTCAAACTCCCGACCTTAGGTGATCTGCCCGCCTAGGTCTCCCAAAGTGCCGGGATTACAGGCATGAGCCACCGCACCTGGCTGATGTAGTTTTCTTCTATTCTTAGTTTGTTGGTGTTCTTATCAAGAAAGGGTATTGAATTTTGTCAAATGCTTTTTCTGCATTTGAATAATCATGTAGTTTGTTTTTCCTCCAATATTTTTTAATGTGGCGTAAGACATTGATTGATTTTTATAGCTGAACCATCATTGCATTCCAGGAACAAACGCCATTTGATCATGGTATATAATCCCCTTAATGTGCTGTTGAATGTTGCCAGTATTTTATTGAGGACTTTTCCATCATATGTATCAGGAATATTGGTCTGTATTTTCTTGTTCATGTGTTTGTTTGTTTGTTTTTGGAACACTTTTGTCTGGATTTGTTATCAGGATAACACTGGCCTAACTGAATAAATTTGAAAGTGTTGAAAGACTGTAGAGAATTAATGTTAGCTTTTCTTTAAATGTTTGGTAGGATTCACCAGTGAAGCCATCTGGTCCTGTGCTTTTCTTTATTGAGTGGTTTTTGTATTGATTCAATCTCCTTGCTCTTATAAGTCTGTTTAGATTTTCAATTTCTTCATGATTCAGTCTTGGTAGGATGTATGTTTCTATGAATTCATCTGTTTATCTAAGTTAACTAATTTATTGCTGTAAATCATTCATAGTATTTTCTTTTGATTCTTTATATTTCTATAAAATTGATTGTAATTTCCTTCTTTCGCTTCTGATTTTAGTTATTTGAGCCTTCCCTCTTTTCCCTTAGCCAATCCAGCTAAAGATTTGTCAATTTTGTTCATCCTTTTGAAGAATCAACTCTTGCTTTCATTGATTTTCCCTATTTTTTCTGTTGTCTATTTGTTCATCTATATTATAGTCTTTATTAACTCAATTTTCTGTTATTACTGCCTGCAAGTGGACTAATTATTTTTTGAGGTAATGTCTTTCTTTCAATAACCTTTAAATGCAGACAACAGAAACATAAATACATGAAAATATTTTTATTTTCTGCCTTGTTTCCTTAGTGCTGCACATTTATTATTACCTCCCAAGTTCCCAAAGGTAATAGTTTTTCAAACATTTTGCCACCATACAATGAATATCATTCTTTCACAGATTGATAATTCCATCATTATCACATGTTAATCAGTCCCAAACCAATGAGATATCTACCTAGCTATCCACCTGTCTGTCTCTCTCTATTCATCTATCCATATTTCTCTCTCTCTCTGTTTTTCAGTAAAGCAACTTGGTTCCATGTAACAATTTCGATATCAGGCAGGATGAATTAGGACGATGCACTAGACAACACCTAAAATTGTTTCTGCAACTAAAGACAACACTTGTGCAGGCCCTATGTCTACCTTGGGTCAGCGTTGGGTGTGGGTGACTCCCGCATTTATAAGCTTGTCTTCCAGGGATGGAGGCTCCTAGAGACGCTACCATGTTGAAAGTTACTGACCTCCCTGGTAGAGGGAAGGAACCATGGCAAATAGCATCTGTATGCTTCAAGCCTCAGGCTGGAAGTTAAGCTCTTCACTTCTAATCACTTTCCTTTGGCCAAAGTAAGTCACAAAGACATGGCCACCTTCAAGATGGAGAGGGCACAAACTGACTACTTGTCCAGAGTGGGGAAGTAAGAATATAGACAGCTTAAAGACTTCAGCAAAAGTCAGCTAACGGTCATGGGAGAATGTCTACAAAGCAGAGGGCAGAAAGAGTGTTATTTATAATTTTAAAGAAAAAAAAAAACTTGGAAATCCAAACAAGATAAACTTCAAATAGAAAAATGGGCAAAATAAAAAAACAAAAACCCATAAAAATGTGATTCACAAAGAAGCAACTCATGTATCTAGCACATCTGTGAAAAGATGCTCAAATCCCCGTGAATGAAAGTAACAGCGAAATATCATTGTGTGCTTGTTTGCTTGGCAAATGGAGGCGATAAACCAGAAGATACCTAGTGCCTACAGGATGTGGGAAGAATGTTTGTTGTTACAGCCTTTGGGAAGCTCTGGCCACATTCATCAACTTCACAAACATGTGCTTCAATTCAGCAAGTCCACCCCTGAAAAGCTATGGTAGAAATAAAAAGCATAGTTATGTAAATATTTTAGTACAAAAATATTATTACAGTGTTGCAGAGTGTCCAACATTGGCAACAAAATGAATACATCACAATGCATCCATATCAAAAACATTGCAGGTTGCTTGCAGAAAACTAAATTAGAGTTATGCCAGGTGACATCTGTTAGATATTACTAAATATGAAGCAAAAGGGACACAAAGGTCTGTAGTATGTGGTCTCACTTCTGTAAGGCAAGCAAAGGGGCCTTACTATGTGTGTAAATATATGTTTCTATGGACTGTATGAACAATAGGAAATCTGAAATCATGAGAACCTGGGGATGACAGTGGACTCTCTGGGGTGGAAGACATGGGGCTGGCTGGGAGGCAAGTGAGGAAGGAACAAGATGTGTGGCGGTGATGAACTCAAAAGGAAAGAAAAACTGCATGATAACTTGGCCTTATGTTACTATCCCATTTGTGTATTTTTGCAATTTTATATGATTGTATATTAAAGCTTCTTAAAAAATGAATATTTAACTTTAGTCTGTACCACTCTATCCCTTTTAAAAACACAGTCTTAACTCTGGTCATGCTAGCAAGAAAGTTTATTAAACTTGCAGGCCTGTCTTCTGAAGATACCCCACTTTCCTGATCCTACCTGGGGCTTCTTTTGACTATCTGCGAAGCTGGAGGATGCGTGCTGGAGAGATGTTCAACAAAAGGGCATCATTGATTGGCCAGCTGGTGAGCAAGACCAGTGTATAACATTCCCCTGTGACGTGCTGTCTCAGAGCCGTGCAGGACCTCGGAGAAAAGGTCCTGCCGGGGGGTTTTTAAGGCAGGGAATGTTGTGAAAAATTTACCACAAGGTTCTCGCACAGTATTTCAGGGGCTGAAACTGAAAATCCCAAAGAATGAACAGTGATGGCTTCTATTGCCCCATCTCACATATACCTCAAAATTCTATTTCTAAACTCTCATCCTATGTCATTCTTTTCCAAAAACATCCAGAATTTCAAATACAATTGACTTATTTTTGATACAGTTACACTGTTTTTGTGTCATCACTAAAACAGAAAGAAACCAAAGAAAGATATGTTTATTTCTATGACTGAGGGCAGATAGAGTTTTAAGGCTTGGGACATAGTTTAAAAAATAATTTAGAAAGCCGAATTGCTAACTTATGGTTTCTTTAAACGGAGGTACTCTGGATCCAGGTTCCAGTCCCACAAGTCATGGCACAGTGGATTCCATCAATGGCTGTGCCGTTGATCAACAATTCAAAACCACCACATCAATTGTTCTATGGTCAATTTGAGGCCACACAGCATGGATTACATGCTTGTCAGTCAAATAGACATGGATTAAGTCCACTTAGATTTGTATGTCTATTGAGATACCTATTATTTAAATAACGCTGAGCGATATTCATCTCCCTTCACATGGAGTGAGTATATACTGCTTTGCTTGTCAATACATACCTGAATTATTATTTCTTTCAATGTAGTAAACCATCTTTCCAGGTGCTGGAGACATGGGAAATGATAACTCATAACAGTGGCCCAGAGTGCAGAGCCATACATTAATGCCATGTGACAAAAATCAGACACCTGCCAAACCCAGGCGGAGAAAGGAGCCCTTGTTCTTCACCTGGGTAGCTGATGTCTGGAAGTTATTTTTTCCCCAATGGTGCCCATCTTGCAGACTGAAAAGAAACACTAAGGCTTATGCAGCAAAAACAGTCAAACGGTTTCACTTAAACTGTCCATTTCATGACAAATTTAAGCAAGCTCCATCCTCGTTCTCCCTGCAGGTGGAATATCATGGATGGGGCATGGAAACAGACCTGCCCGCATTGAGCCCAGTGCAGCTCTCTGTGCAATGGATCTTGGTAAGTTACTCCACCGAGGTAGCAGTTTCCTTGTCTGAACAGCACGGGTGGGTAGGTATTAGACAGATGAGGGTGGGCAGTGGTGTAGCTGTGGATGCAGAACATGGCAGCTGCTGGTTCCATCTGCTCTTCCTTCTTCCTCTTCCCCCGTCCTGCCCTCTCTACCTCTTTGCAGCCCATGTTCAGCATGAATATTAAAGTCAAACCTCCTCTGAGATAGTGAATTTTAATTGTCAACTTGGCTTGGCTATGGTGCCCAGTTGTTGTCAAACACTTAGTCTAGATGTTGCTTTTTAAATATGGTTAACATTTAAATTAGAATATTTTGGTTTTTGTTTCTTGGGGTATTTTTAGAGATGGTGTCTCATCTGTATGTTGCCCAGGCTGGTCTTGAACTCCTGGGCTCAAGCGATCCTCCTGCCTTGGCCACCCAAAGTGCTGGGATTATAGGTGTGAGCCACCGAAGCTGGCCTAAATCAGAAGACTCTGAATAAAGGAGATGACCCATGATAATGCAGGTGGGTCTCTTCCAGTCACTGGAAAGCCATGAGGGCAAAGCCTGATGGTTCCTAAAGGGAAGGAATTTTGCCTTCAGATGACAAAACAGGAATGCGGCCTGGGTTTTCAGCCTGTGGACTCAGGACCGCAGCATCAACCCTTGCCTGAGTTTCCTGTCTGCTGACCTGCCTTGCAGACTTCAGTTTTAACAACAGTATGAGCCAATCCCTTGAAATACAGCTAAAATAAAATAAAATAAAGCTGAATAAATTATACACTTGTGTACACACACACACACACACACACGCCCACGCACACTCACCCTGTAGGTTCTGGCTCTCTGGAGACCCCGGGCTCACATGTCCTAACACGGCTCTCCCCTGCCTATCTCCATCTGACTCTTCTAACTGCCCCCACAGCACAGCCTCCATGCAAGCAGGTGCATTTTTTGGGGGACCTGGCCCAATCCCTCTCACAGAGCCGCCTCCACCATGATCTTGCCTCTGCTTCCCCCTCCAGCAGGCCAAGCCCTCTGCTCAGCACTGGTCTCAGCCATGCCACGGAGTCTTGGCCCCCAAGCATGTGTTGCAGGACGGTGGGCCTGGACAGTGTCCACACCCTCGGCCTTAGCTTGCTAGCAGGGCTGAGAAGCACCAGCACTGAAAGACAGGACTGGTCCGTGGCAGGGCTGCTGTGCCTGTAGCCTCCAGGCTCCTGGGGGCCATGCTGAGGAATATTCTCAGTCATGTGTCTTTTCTTCCAACTCAGCACACAACAGGATCGTGTACATTGTCAGGGACAGAAAACCCACTTAGATCAGCTCAAAACCAGAGGATGTGTAACCTGGTATAAATGAAAGTGGAAGGAGAGACACAGAGTTTTACTCCCCCTCTCTATTAGGCCTAGTTTCCATGTCCAGTTTCTGGCAGCCTCCAGTTCCTCCCAGGCCCCAGTGCAGACATCTCCATGCAGCGCCCCTGCTGCCTGCTGTCTGGGGATCTGACGGCCGGGCTCAGCATGGACTCCAGCCGCCAGCCCTGATCCCCCTGGAGATCAGGGAGAGGCCCTGGCAGCTCCGCCTCTCCAGGGCTCCACGGACCTGGGACCAGCCACCCAGGGGTAAGTGCCACAGCCTGGAGGTGCTGGAAGGAGGGCCCCTGGGCCAAATGCTGGGCCATCTGGGCCATGTCTTGGAAGCCAGCGGATAAATTTCCCTCCCTTCTAACCTCTGCAACCACCTGGGGCTGTTCTCAGCAGGTGGTTTCACACGCCCTGCCCAGAGCTGAGCCCCTGACTTCCCTGGTGCGGCTGGGCCGGATCAGAAGTGCTCAGCCTTGAACCTGTGCCTCCCCTTCCTCACTGCTTGTTTCCCACCTGCCCCTGCCCTGCATCACACTCCTTGAAACTGCCAACCCTTAAATGCAGGCTCAGCACCTATTTTCTGGCGTGCCTGGCCTAAGGAGACCTCTACCATCGAAACTCAGACAGACATGATCCCATAGTTATCCTTGGAGGCCTATGGATGCAGCTTTAACATATTCTGTGAAGAAGGGAAAATTATGTTTTTAAAATTCTTTCTCATGGCAGCCACATGCTCCCATGACTATGTCCTCAAGTCTGTCCTCACCTGTAGCCAGCAAGGCCCCAATAATATGGTCTCTAACTCTGATTGGGGGAAATGTGGAATAAACACATGTCCCCGAGCATTTCCTAGCTGGGGTGCAGCCTCTGACCTTCTGCAGCTTCTAGCACAGGCTGTGCCTCCAATGGCCTCTAGGACATTCATGTGACATGGATGGGGCCATTCCCCTGGCAGATTCTATGGCGCTGGTGCCTCACGGCTGCCAGCACAAGCACTTGTTCGCATGCAACTCCCTCTTTCCCAGCTCAGTGGGCCCCCAATGCAGGGGCTTTTCTTCAAATCCCCCATCCCTCCTATCCTTGCTGGCCTCCTCTTCTGCTGACAGTCTTCCTGGAGCAAGACCCAGGAGGCTGCAGGCGGAGTGGGCTGGGGAGGGAAGGCTGACAGGGCAGGAGGAGGAAGCCTGGCCCACCTCAAACCTCACCTCCTGGATGAGGCTTCCAGACAGCGGTCCTCTGAGAACATGATGGCCCGAGGGGTTTTGTCCTCCGAGTCGTGTTGAATTTGTGTTTCTTCTTCAACATTTCTCATCAAAATGTCATGTTTCAGGAATAAGAATGGCATCAGAGTTTTTTATTAAGTTTATTTTTAATTTTATGTATTTAAGGTTGTATAACATGATGCTTTGATATACATATATACACAGTGAAATGATGACGAAGTCAAGAACTTAACCCATCCATCACCTTCCATAGTTACCTTTTTTATTTGTTTGTTTGTAGCAGCTAAAATTGATTCTCTTGGCAAATTTTCAGTACACAATACAATATTATTATCTCTAGTTTTCATGCTGTAACAGATCCCTCCTGGCATGTGGTAGATTTCCCTAGAGGTCCCTCTTGGCTCATGGTAGATCACCCTGTGGATCCCTCCTGACACGTGGTAGATCCCCCTGAAGGTACCTCCTGGCACGTAGTAGATGCCCCTGAAGATCCCTACTGACACTTAGTAGATCCCCCTGTGGATCCCTCCGGACACGCGGCGGAGTCCCCTGTGGATCCCTCCTGGCACGCAGTGGAGTCCCCTGTGGATGGATCCCTCATGGTACATGGCAGATCCCCATGTGGATCCCTCATTAGATTCCAGGTTCATTCATCCTGCATAACTGTAACTTTCACCCTTTACCTCTGCTGAAGTCCAGGATGTTCATCCTAGCCTCCTTCTCATTCCCCTTATGTACATTCTTGTTATTCTGCATTGATGAGTCTGATTCTCTTTTCCTACCACTTCATCACACCCTGTTCTTTCCTTTTTCTCTAAGCCCACCCTGTTCTCTGTCATCAAAACCTTCTTAGTTCATTTTCCCCTAGATTTCTTGCATCCTACTCTTTCTCTCTACTGAGGCCTTCATATCAGCCAGGAATCCCCATCCCGAAAGAGGCCTCTCTCACCCTGACAGCTTCCGGGAGACCCACAGGCTGCACCCCACTCCCTCCCGTGGTTGCTGGAGGGTGGCCTGCCCCCTCTTTGCAAGTCCTCACCAACCCTGACGTCTTGAACTCCTTGAAGACAGGGTTACAAGTCTCTCGAAACTGCCCTTTAAAGTTTGCTGGTGGCCTCGTGCTCATCAGACCCAGTGGCCTGGCTCCCTCTGCTCTCCTCCTGTTGATGAGATTTGCCATGGGGTCCATTCCTCCTGCCCCTTCAGAGACACGCTCGGCTCCTTGGTTTCCCCAGCCCTCACCTACCTCTGCGTGCCACTTCCTTGTCTCAGCCTTCTCCTCCCTCCTGGGGTCTCTCCCAGAAGCCTGCCCCAGCCTCCCTCCTTTCCCACTCTGTACTCCCTTCAGACGACCTCGTGCTTCACAGGGTTTAAATCCTTCTTCTGGGCAGGTGTGTGCCACACCCCATGGGTGTTCCTAGACAGTTTCCTCTGCATTCATTCTGGAGGTCCTGCATTCTGCTTCCTGAATCTTAGAATCTGGAATCTTTAGCCACAAACTCAACTTTCCAGAACCAACATTACCTACATCTTCTATGAATGGACCTTATCCTGATATCTATATTTTTGTCAACCAGTCTGACAACTTGCCTTCTCTCTCAAGCTGAAAAAGGATGCTCATCTTTGATTCTTGTCTCTCACGTCTACATTCGAGGAGAAGCCATGTCTTATCTGCCATCAGTTCTACCTTGAAACATTTCCAGATTTCACTTTCTTCTCCCTCCTCAATGCCACCAGCTTGTGCCCCACATTCCTCCCAGGCAGCTTTCCACTGGCAAGGCCCCTGCTATTTGACTCCGGACCACAAGATCTGGGAGCCGCAGTGGAGTGGAGGGAGGGTGTATTAGTTCATTCTTGCATTGCTAAAAAGGAATACCTGAGACTGAGTAATTTATAAAGAAAAGAAGTTTAATTGGCTCACGGTTCTGCAGGCTGTACAGGAAGCACAGTGCTGGCACCTGCTCAGTTTTTTGGGGAGGCCTCAGGAAACTTGCAATCATGGTGGAAGACGATGGGGAAGCAGGCATGTCATACATGGCCGAAGCAGGAGCAAGAGAGAGCAAGGGGAAGTGCTGCACGCTTCAAATTACCACAGCTCGTGAGAACTCACTCACCATCATTGACAGTACCAAGGGGGATGGTGCTAAACCACTCACGAGAAACCACTCCCATAACCCAATCACCTCCCACCAGGCCCCACCTAAAGCACTGGGAATTACAATTCAACACGCGATTTGGTGGGAGCACAGATCCATATCAGAGGGAGGCTTTGATGTTAGAAGTCAGATTTGAGGCATCAGTGCCTCTGTCAATGCCGTTCTCCATACCTGTTGTCTATCACAGTGCCTGGCACACAGTAGGTACCCGGATGTGTTGGATGAGCTCGAGAACGGTCAGAAGAGTTACATTTTCTGGGCGTATCACTTTTCAGATTTTACATCTCATAGCCTCCATTCTGCCATGTCTAAAACCGAGATGCAGGCATGTGTTGCAGAGGACTATGGGGAAGGAGATGCGATCAGGTGCCTCATGTTCCCGCCACAGAGGAGGCATTGGATAAATGGGAGCTATTATCGTTACTGAGCGGCAAGGTTCATTTGTGGAAGTGTGGTTCTGTTGATGCTGTTTAGTTGCTCAGAGCCTGCATTGTGTCCTCAGGGCCACTAGATTCACTGTGGTGTCTCTGAAGCCCTTAGCAGGATCCAGGGCGACCTCCACAATCACCCCAAAAGTTTGCTCACCTCCTGCCTTTGTTTACACGTGGGAGTGACATCTTCAACACCACCCTGCCTGAGGTCCTAAGCACAGTGGAATACACAGTTGGTGCTCAGCAGATGCTGGGAAGTGCGTGAATTCATGCTCTCAATCGGGTCCTCAAGCCCCCCTTTAATGCCATAATGAAAAAACAAAGGTTTGCAATGGGAAATAGAAAATAATGCTTTTGCAGTGCTTGAAACTAAACATGACTGAATTTTAAAAATAGATAATTTTTTAAAATATGCATCTTCAATTTTTTAAGAAAAAATAGAAATTAAATGAGGGAGAATAGTTGTGAACTCCAGAAGGATATGTCTGGATTCTTGGAAGCTAGTTTTACCTCGCATTTTGCAGTTTCTAAGTTTAGTTCAGAGGTTGATAATGATAGCAACAACATTGATGACACTGATTCTCTGACCTCTTGGCTGAGAAAGGGCCTTGTCTGGGCTCATCACATGCATTTTCTCATCAGTCCTTGCAGCCCTCTCTAAGGGATCCCCACCCTCTAAGTAGAGCACTGTTACAAGAAGTGCTGCACAACTTTTCTTCTTATGCATTAGGGTGGGAGAGAAGGAAAGAAATCCATGTGCCTAACAAGCACTGGGTTAGGTGAGGAGTCAGGGGATAACAGGCAATAAAGTTGAGAATTGGATAATTGATGAAATTACACACAGTGAAAGACAGAAAGTACTAGAACACACCAGGTTTGCAATCCCCCTTGGTAGGTGGAGGGAAGTGAGGGTGGTGGAGTTTGAGAAAACACTGAGATTTGCAGTTACCCAATCTGCTCACTAGGTGGTACCATCTTCCTAGGACAGCTTGGTTGCCAACTGCCAGGTTGGAGTTGGGTGGGGTGGGGTGGGGGTGGGGGAACAACCTCCTGGGGAGGGGCAAGGGTGGGTTTAGGTGCCTGGCAGCTGGTGGTGGGATATTTAAAGTGCAGGATGACCCTAAACTGTGTGGCAGTCTGTAATTTCCCTTTGGCCTTACTTAGATAATATGTCATAATGTGTGAAGACACACATGTATGACACAGGAGAACATTTGATTTAATACAGTGTCTAGCTTGCAGTCTCAAATGTAAACACTTAGGCCTTCTCAATCAGTAGGAGACCTGATCAGCATCCAAGTGAATAAAAAATAGGCCAAAGACATTTTAGACACCGTCTTGTTGACAATGAACTCTTACCACTCAAGGCTTAGTAAATATACTTAAGTGTTTATGAAAATGAATACACTAAACTTATGAAAATGGTTTATTACAGAAACTAGAAGAAAAAGTTAGAAAATAGATGCATACTTTTAGTAACACCCAAGAAGACACAATCTCTATAAAGACAGGACAGAAAGTCAGAAGGAAAAAAAATGCTGAAATGAAAAGTAAGAAAAGAATAAACACTTACATGGAGATTGCTATACACCAAACACTGGAGTTCATGTATATTAACTTTTTCAGTCTTTGCAATAATCATGTAAAGTGAAAACCATTATTATCCTTATATCTCAGATGATAAAATTGAGATAGAGTTAGAGATAGAGATAGAGATAGGAATTTAATGTGGTTCAATAATTTGACAGTCTGTAAGGATCCACTTAGCCTCTTCACCCTTGCGTTTCCTTCTTCGGACAGACCTGTTTTGGCATCTTCCTTAGTGCTGGAAGATCCTGGATGCAGAGTGCAGACATGGAATAAGATTGTATTGCCTGGAACACTGGGAGAAGCACCTGCGTTCACTGACTTGCTGACCAGCAACCCATTGATGAGAGCAGAGCTTTTCCTTTCCGAAGCCTAGAGTGTGGTTTCCTGAAAGTCAGCAGTGGCAATGACACACATGTGCATTTGCAGTTCTGTGCCCCCTTTGCCTTTCTGAACTGTTCAGAAGGAGTACATTTGGGACCTGCACAGACTTTTTAAGGTTTGATGTGGTAACTCTGAGGAGCCAGAGGATCCCACACAAGGGGGGTGTCATTAAAATTTATTGATTCCCGATCATGAGGGTGTGCAAGAGGGGTGTCAGCCTCTTCAGAAGGAAGCTTCCAAAACTGCGTGCTCCCTGTCCTTCAGCCTCTGATAGAGCCCACGTGGGAGCATCCTTTTGGTAGAACAGGGGTGGGAGCCAGTGGCCTCTGACCTGAGACCCCAGGACGGACACACCAGGAAAATGTCCCCCAGGTAAACCCATTTGCCAAAGACTTTGCTTCTAACTAAGTTTAGCAATTTTTTTAAAAATATAAATAAACAGGTCTTGGCCGGGCGCGGTGGCTCCCAGCACTTTGGGAAGCTGAGGTGGGTAGAATACCTGACATCAGGAGTTTGAGACCATCTTGCCAACATGGCAAAACCCCATCTCTACTAAAAATACAAAAATTAGCCGGATGTGGTGGCATGTGCCTGTATTCCCAGCTACTTGGGAGGCTGAAGCAGGAGAATCGCTTGCACTTGGGAGGAGGAGCTTGCAGTGAGCCAAGATCGCGCCACTGCACTCCAGCCTGGGTGACAGAGCAAGACTCCATCTCAAAAATAAATAAATAAATAAATAGGTCTTTGTTAGAGAAAGAGTACCTATGGAAAAGGTATTTTCTTTCTCCTTGGAAATTTCAGTTTAATGGGATGTAATAATCGGAAATATGTAGTTGATCATTATTCCCAGCTCCTGACACGGTTTCTAAAACTCTTGAATTTCCTGAGTGATGGGTGAGAGGGACATCTTTTGTTATTCTTCACAATCACCTTTCAACCATCCTGAGTTTATGCTAATGATGTGACTCCTGGTGGGCCCCCATAGAGCTTCAGGGTAGGGCTGGTTGCCAGAGGAACATCCCTGTGAGTAGAGGGCAGGAACTTTCAGCCCCACCCCCTAATCTCCAAGCAGGGAAGGGGCTGGAGATGGAGCCCCATCACCAAGGGCCAGTGATCTAACCAGTCTTGCCCACGTAATCTAACCTGCATAAAACCCCTAAGTAGTGGGGTTCCAAGAACTCCTGGATTGGGGAACATGGGGAGGTGCTGGGAGGAGGTGGTGTCCTCAGAGAGGGCGTGGAAGCTCGGCGCCACCCTGGACCCCTCTCCACGCATCCCTTCCCAAGGTGTGTCCTTTATGATGAACTAGTCCTAGGAAGTAGAGTGCTTTCCTGAGTTCTATAAGCTGTTTTAGCAAATTATCACACCTGAGTAGAAGGTCTGGGAGGCCTGGGACATGCGATTCCCGTCGTAGGCAAAGGCAGTCTTTTAGGACTGAATCTCACCCTGTGGGGTCTGCACCCACTCTGGGTAGTTAGTATATGAATTGTGTTGAATCACTGGACACCCAGTTGGCTTTGGAGAGTTGGAGGACTGGCCGGCATAAAAAAAAAAAAAAAAAAAAAAGGAAGAAATACTGCAAACATTCGGTGTCAGAGGTGCAGTGAGTTTTAACTCTTTCAGACAAGGGGGTGTAGAATAAGCAAAGGTTAAAAGCCGGTAATATTCCAAATCTGTTTATAGCGTTGGGGCTTTGAAGTCACTCCGGGAAGGAATCCTGCTGCTTCCACGTCCTGCTCTCAGCTGTGGGTAGCATCCTTGGCTTCTCTGGAACTCCATGTCCTCCTCTGTAAGTGGAGGGAAGTCACACATACCCTACAACGTCGTGGTCAACACGCCGAATATGCACAAAGTGGCTACTGCTCTGGTTATTCTAATTATTGTGTGTTTATCATATGGATAGCTAGGAACATACCCCATAGCAGAAATCATATTCAAATGCTCAAGGAGCTCAATCAAGACCAAAAGAAGAGATTCTTGTGATCAGGGCCTGGCTTCTGGTGAGGGCTCCCTTCATGGCTTGTAAACACGTATCTCCTCACTGTGCCCTCACATTGCCTCTTCTCTGTGTGAGTGCAGGGAAGGAGAGAGAGAGAGAGGCAGGGGGGAGACGGAGAGAGAGAGAGATCTCTTCCTTTTCTTAGAAGGACATAGGACATTAATACGGTTGGATCAGGGCCCCAACATTTTAATCTCATTTAACCTTAACTTCTCCCTTACTCCAAATACAGAAACACTGGAGGTTAGAGGTGCCACATGTACTTTTTAGGAGACACAAATATTTAGTCCATGGAACCCTCTTAAAAGCTTCCATTATGACAGTTCAGAAATTCCAGGTTGCCTTCCTTAACACTACCTACAAAAATTAACTGCAGATGGATTAAAGACTTAAATGTAAAACCCAAAACTATAAAAAAAGAAAAAAAAAAAAAAACGCTGGAAGACAGCCTTGACAATACCATTCTGGACATAGGAATGGGCAATGATTTTCCATGACGAAGATGCCAAAAGCAGTTGCAACAAAAACAGAAATTGACAAAAGGAATCTAATTAAACTAAAGAGCTTCTGTGCAGCAAAAGAAACTGTCAACAGAGTAAACAGGCAACCTACAGAATGAGAGACCATTTTTGCAAACTATGCATCTGACACAGGTCTAATATCCAGCATCTGTAAGAAACTCAAACACATTTACAAACAAAACAACCCCATTAAAAAGTGAGTGGACATCAACAGTCACTTTTCAAAAGAAAGACGTACATGCAGCCAACAGGCATATGAAAAAAAGCTCAACATCACTTATCATTAAAGAAATGCAAATCAAAACCACAATGAGATAGCATCTAAGACCAGTCAGAATGGTGATTATTAAAAAGTCAAAAAATAACAGGTGCTGGTGAAGTTATGGAAAAAAAGGAACACGTACACTGCTGGGAGTGTAAATTAGTTAAACCATTGTGGAAAACAGTGAAATGTTTCCTCAAAAAGCTAAAAACAGAAGTACCATTTGACCAGCAATCCCATTACTGGGTATATACCTAAAGGAATATAAATTGTTCTATCCTGAAGACACATGTGTGTGTATGTTCATTGTAGCACTCTTCACAAAAGCAAAGACATGGAACCAACCTAAATGCCCATCAATGGTTAGACTGGCTAAGAAAAGTGTGGTACTTATACACTATGGAATACTATGCAGCCATAAAAAAGGAAGAGATCTTGCCCTTTGTGGAAACATGGATGGAACTGGAGGCCATTACCCTTGGCAAACTAACACAAGAAAAGGAAACCAAATACTTCATTTTCTCACTTGTAAGTGGGAACTAAATGTTGAGAACACGTGGACACATAGAGGGGAACAACACACACTGGGACCTATTGGAGTGGGGAGGATGGGAGGAGGGAGAGAATCAGGAAAACTAACTAACGGGTACTAGGCTTAATACTTGGGTGATGAAATAATCTGTACAACAAACCCCCGTGACACAAGTTTATCTATATAATAAACCTGCACGTGTACTCCCAAATTTAAAATAAAAGTTAGCAAAGGCTGGGCAGGGTGGTTCATGCCGGTAAAACCAGCAATTCGGGAGGCCAAGGCAGGTGAATCACCTGAGGTCAGGAGTTTGAGACCAGTCTAGCCAACATGGGGAAACCCCATCCTACTAAAATTAGAAAAATTAGCCAGGCGTGGTGGTGCGCACCTGTAATCCCAGCTACTCGGGAGGCTGAGGCAGGAGGATCTCTTGAACCCGGGAGGCAGAGGTTGCAGTTAGCAGAGATCACACGACTGCACTCCAGACCGGGTGACCGAGCGAGACTCCATCTCAAAAATAAAAGAAAGAAAAAAGAAAAAAAGAATTTCCAAGACAAAAAGAATTTTTACAAATGTATATTTTAAACAGTATCAATCCTAGGAAAGAACAAAAATCAACTTAAAGTTAGGCTGTACTGTGAACCCCTTGACAGTCAGCCCAGAAGGTTTCCAATATATGCTCCTTAGCATGTTCCTTTCTTTAAGACTTAAAAATCAGATGCACCCTTATTTGAATGCAGTGAGTGGTCATGAAATAAAATCTTCTCTGGATTAGGAAGACCCTTGACTGCACTTTGCAATCATTAGGCAGCTTCGTGACATCTCTACACATTTATTCAACAGGACAAATGCTTGTGGTCAATCACGTATATTTTCCTACCAATCAGAGAGTCTTCATCTTGAAATCCCAGTGCCTACTAGCTTAATGGGATCCTTTACAGCATGCTTCCACTGGGGTGTTCCAGGAAGAGACATGGCTGGGAACCTGTCCCATGCTCTGATGGCCAGGCTGCTTGAAGCTGAGCTCCCATATCCATGGCCAAATGCCCTACAGCAGTCCTGGAGGCCAGACTCTGAAGTCCTGTGGAAGTCCTTCCTCCAGCAGGAGGCTTAGGGCCCAGATGGGAGATGCCCTTGTCCCCTGCAGTCAGGTGGCTACTGGTCCCGATCTGTGAAGAGAAAAGAAGTTGTAATCCCAGGGCCACAGGCATTGGGCATCAGCATCTTATTGGATAAGCAGGTTTAACAGCAGGCAGCTAACATCTCATCAAGTAATCTTGGCCTGTGTCCAGTATCAACTGTGAATTAGGAAGGATTTTAAACAGTATTTTCAGAAAAAGGCAATGTAACATTTATACAGAAATGTAGGAAAAAAAATTCGGAAGTTTCCAGGGAAAAGTATCTAAAGTGCATGTGGTGCGTTTGCTGATCTTAAGGCCACGGAAGGGGAAGAAATGAGATCAAGAAAATCATCATTGAAAAACGACGATTTAAAGTTGTTCAACCAGATTCCTTCAAGTAGAACTGTTGAAATTTCACTCCTCTATTAAGATATAAAAAACAATATTCAAATAGACATTTGTCAAAAGTAATGTGAACATTTTTCAGCAGAAATTCTCATTTACAGACACAGACCTTCATAAAAATATAAAACTTGAGAAATGTGACTTGGGCACTTCTACAAAGTCCGCCATGTTGATTTTCTGCAATATGTGTAACAGGATATGCATGGTTACGGTCTATTGTGACTAATGCACTCCCCTCACTGGGTAATCTCACACCGGCGATGTGCTGAGATGTTGAATAATTGGGAAATAAGAGCCGGACTGAGATTCCATTTCCCTCAACTTATACATACAAGGTGACTCTCACCCAGGGTTCGTGGTCACGACAATGGAAACCAACTCTGGCTAACTCAGGCAAAGAAAGAATACCAGAGCCGGGGATTGCCAGCTCAGAGAGTCAGTGGGTAAACTGGAGGACCCCTGAGAAACACAGGCAGAACCAAGGGAGGGAGGAGCAGAGATCACTGACAAGGGGGTACACACCACCCCCTTGCTGGGTGCTCCCGTAGCCCCAGTGGGCAAGCCTCAGAGTGCCAAGCAATTCTGAGATTCTCCTTCAAAATGCAAGGACTTGGGTGGGAGGCTCACTTGCCAAATCTCTGGCTTCCAGTGAGTAGGAGGAGGAAAGGTAACCCTGTTTGACTTCCACTGGGGAGGGCAAAGGATATCATGTCCTTTAACACTACACACAATGAGGAATTCCATGCAAAGAGGGAAAGGGCTTGCTTGATAGATGACAGGACATAAAAAAAAGACAAATGTTCCCTGGAAGAATTTCATCACATAGGACCTTGAAAATACTTTAATAAAAAAGATTAGCTGAAAAGAAACTTTCACAACAAACTGCATTATGTACATTCTGCATATCCTGTAATTTAGATGTTCAAACAACTGATGCTATTCAGTTACAATGCCAAGACGCTCGTGGTCTACCAGTTGTATACTTTGGCAGGAGGGCTGAACACAGATTGGAGACTGGAAGATTCCATCCCACCAGAATGTCTAATAGGGTGTTCATGCTGTGAGAGCAAAAGATAAGGACGTAGGGGAGAGCTGTGGAAGGAAGGCTGGCGTCTAGGGTGACAGCACAAAGACTGTTACCAGCCAAGAAAAGGGTTTAAAATGCAAAATCGCCCCCACACTAACCCAGGCTTAAAACCATGTGCTTAAGGAATGTGTGCGCTTCATGCAAACTAAACAGAACAGAGAGAAGCAGGTCAGGAGGGCGGAGCTCTTTGGGGGACTGTGGAGAGAGACATGCTGGGCCTGCACACTTGATGGAGGCTGGGAGGAAGCTTTCTCTCCAGCAGAGACAAGACGAGCTCTAGAGGCTCCAGGGTGAGGAGCTGCCTGGCCAGGAACCAGGGGAGACGCTGATGCTCGCCAGCCAGGGAACGATGGGGAGCAGGTGCTAGTGGCACTGACAACTCCACCACAATACAGCAATGGCATCAAAACTACTGCATTTCAAAAAAAAATGGAATCAGATCATCTTTTAGGGTGCAGTTGCTGGATGCAAGGTCAGGGTTGCTGAGCATCTGTGAAAGCAAGTGTGGGTGCATGTGGAGGCAGCCACATCCAGGGTGGGCTCCACAGAATTATGCAGATTGTCCACCTGGGTTCTACACTCACTGATTAAAGCCTTACGCTTGACAGGGACCTCATAAGCATAGCCATCATAATGGGCCACAGGAGTGGTTAGGTTTGAAGAAGTATGGGGTGGTGGCTGGAATACAGATTTTGCGGGTAATGGCAACTCCCATAGGTGACCAAGACATTGCAACCAGCTTCCTGATACTCCTGGGGGAGGAGTGACAAGCAGAAGGTTGCAGGGGAGCCTCTGATGAAAGACACAGAGAGAGGCCAGACGAGGCGGCTCATGCCTGTAATCCCAGCACTTTGGGAGTCCAAGGTGGGTAGATCGCCTCAGATCAGGAGTTCGAGACCAGCCTGGCTAACGTGGTGAAACCCCGTCTCTACCAAAACCACAAAAATTAGCTGGGTGTGGTGGCGTGCATCTGTAGTCCCAGCTACTCTGGAGGCTGAGGCAGGAGAATCACTTGAACCTGGGAGGTGGAGGTTGCAGTGAGCCAAGATTGTGCCACTGAACTCCATCCTGGGCAAGACTCCATTGAAAGAAAGAAAGGAAGGAAGGAGGGAGGGATGGAGGGAGGGAGGGAAGGAAGGAAGGAAAGAAGGAAGGAAGGAAGAAAGGAAGGAAGGAAGGAAGGAAGGAAGGAAGAAAGAAAGAAAGAAAGAAAGAAAGAAAGAAAGAAAGAAAGAAAGAAAGAAAGAAAGAAAGAAAGAAAGAAAGGAAGGCACAGGGAGGAGGAAGGACCCACTCGGGGTTCCCAGCCACAGCTCACTTCAAGGTCTGGGGATACCCTTGGCATCCCATGGGCTCTGTTTTCATATCTACAAAACGCAGAGCTTGGGATAGACACCCTGAGTTCTCTCCCACTCTGCATTATTAAGGGTCCTGCTTGGGAGTTTCCCTCAGGGCTAGCCCAGGTGCTGCAATCCATCTTCCCTCCTAACAAACCAAGCGGCACCTCTGTAAACTGCAGTGCGAGATGGTCTCCCATTCTGGGAAGTCAGAGTGAGACAACGGGATCAGGGAAGGTAAGGCAACTCCCTTGTCTGAGGCCTCCACAAATGTATATGTACACACACTCACACACACACACACACAAACATCTGTTGGGCTGATTTAAGAGTAGTATTGACTGAAGAACTAGGTAGGTTTCCCCACACTTGGCCAGACTCTGGAATTCATGGAGAAGATCAGGTATTCGTAAATCATAAAGGATGGTCAGGACGATTGAATCAGACTCCATCAGGCTTCTCAGGGATGGAATCAGTAGATGATGTTGGCTTTGAATCCTCAGTATTCTGATCTTGTCAGGAACTGGCAGCCACTCCCACTAACAGGGCATCAAGTGGGACACTCACATCTAAATGTAGGACAGCCGGCTGTTGGATTTGTCAAGGGCTGAGGCATAAACACCCATCTTCTTCTCTCTCAATCTCAAGACCAGTCAAGAAATAAGACAGAAGATGGAAATAAATCATCACTTTTATTACTGATGAAGTTCATTAGAAAAGGGGCACTGGAATACTAGCCACAGGGATTTTCCAATGCTTCTCCCCTTAAATAGACCAACCACAAGCCTCATGTGGGGCTACGGACCCAGGACAACGTGGTAAAGAGACAAACAACTCACTGCCTTGAGGCTCAGAAGGAGGTGGACAGGAAGTGCTCAGCGTGCTCAGCAGATCGGGATTGGATCCTCTCCCCAAATTCATGAGTGAGTGAAATCCTCCCCATTGAGAATCAGCTGAGGTGGGGAGAAAGGCTGGCAGAGTCACTCTTTTGGAAGGTACAGCCAGGGAGGTGAAGTTCCTGCTTTGCCTGCCTTTCAAAGGATGAATTTTGCAGACAGATAATGAATTTCAGGGTCTCTGTAAAAATGTGTAGAGATTATCTAGTATATGAAAATCACCCAGCAAAGTGCATGGCACATAGGAAGTACTAAAAAAAAATTAGCTATCCGATGATCTTTGTTATTTTAAAAGATTTCAGTTTCATTGCATTGCTTCAATTCTATTGGTTTACACTTGTTAACTCTAAACAGCAACCACATTGTCTATCATTCTTAGGATTGGAATTTGTGGAAATTAAATAGATATCATATTGCAATTTTCTAAAAAGTGATTTAAAATAGAGATAAAATGTAAGACAATATATGATGTCATTTTTAGGGTAAATATTGAGAACCTGGTCTCATTTTCTGCATAATCCCCAGGAAATCAAATTTCCCCAGGTGGACAGCTAACAGAAGGAAATGCTGGGGGTTCAGCTGTGCCAGGAGAAAACTTCAAGTCAAGTCATACTTTTGTAACGTGCATATGTTTGTTTTTGCTCTCTAGTCCAGGAGCATTATTAGCGATCATTTTAAAAATTCAGCTTTTAGCAATTTTATGATTCTGTTTCTTATCAATAAGAAAGATAGCAGCAGTTCTCTTAATTCTAGCATAAGTGTAGCTATTATCTCTTCAAGACTTAAGAGTATTCGGGGATCAACAAAAGTGGGGTACCCAAGGGGTGGCTGTCAAGGGCATTTCAAAGGGGTTACATGGACACCTCTTTAAAAATGCATTGTACTGGACCTTCCCCAAAATGGACAAGGCTTCTGATATTAGTCTTAGGCATATTCTCATTGTTCCTGAACTAGATGGGAACAAATTCAACAGTGGAGAAGTCGCCTGTATTATTGTAAATAATTAAACAGAAGAATTTATGAGTAAAGGAAGAGAATGAGGAGAGCTCAGAAAAGTAAGAAAGTGGCTCCTGGTTAGTTATTTCCCTTCCTGACCTCAGCTGGCAGCTGCTGTCATCAGCAGGGACAATAGCTTTCTCGGTGCTTTCCATCTGACCCCACAGATTTTCATATATATTTAATGCCCCTCTATGTCCAAGATCATATAAAAATTTTGAATTTCTTTTTTCCTTCATTAGAAGAACAAATAAAATAATTGAATAACAAAGTAGTTAAACAAAAATTTAAATTGGCTGATTGCCATTGCAAGGATGATCTCTTTCCCTACTTTTTTAAAAAGCTCAAACTTCAGGCAGAGATGACACAAATGACTGGACTCTTCCTCCAGTCCCAGGGTCTTGGATCCTGAGTCAGAGGCTGAGCCACGGGCAAAGGTTGGTGATGAAGGCCAGAGAGGCCACTCTGCTGGTGTGTCAGAGCTGACTCATGGTGCCTGGATCCATGGGCCGTTTCTGATCCCCGGGGAACCATCCTGAAGGTCTCCTCTACTGCTGGCATGGCTGGATCCCTGCCAGCCTCGCTGGACGCAGCAGTAGCCACAGTGCCCCTCAGATTTGATCGGGGGGGAAGTTATTGAAAGTTGATAACATCTACTTTCCCCACTCTGGTCTCAGCCCTGAAGACGGACACAGACCTTCTTCCTGATCAAGCTTCGGTCGGGCCATATTTTCACTGGGCCTGGTCCTCCAGCCTGCTGGGCGCAGGTGCGGCAGGAATCCGGCTGAGCCACTCCAGCAAGAATCTGCTGTCCTGGATGCTTCCTCTTAGGAATTTCCTATCCTCTGACCCCAACCGTGCTTCTTCACTATGAATTCACACTTGACTGTGCTGTATTTAGAATTGAGCCCAGTTTTATTCTGTGGTCTCTGTTCCCCTATTGCAATAGTTTCTGAATCAAATCTGCTTTTTTTGCTTTAACTGTTTCACCAGCTCTGGTTGTCTTTAACAAGACCAGGCCTTAATATTCATTCAACAACCAGTGGGTGCCTTGGACCTCTCTCAACACGTTCTCATGCAACATCGAATTTCAATGGCCTCATGGTGAAAATCCCCAGATCACACCTGGGTGACTTGGTCATACTCCTCTGGGGAGCACCATTCCTGGTCCTCATGAAGGATCCCCCTACAGGCTCAGCCTCCTGGCGGAGGGATGTGCTGCCTTGGCTTTTGTCTTTATTTTGTTTTGTGTTCTGTTAGCGGTAGTTACATTTACCTTTAAATAGCAAAGCAAAAATGAAAGCTCAGCTCATCTACTTTCTCTCTGTACTTCAGGGCAATCTTTCCTGAAGGTGGCCCAGGAAGCATGATCTGGGCCTGTTCTGGCAACTTCTCCTCCGTGGGCTGAGACTGAGATAAAATAGCCTGCCCAGCAAGTTCTTTCACTCCACAGCTTGGCATGTGGTGGCTTCACCCAGGGTCTTAACTCTCAGAAAAGCAAACGCTGATTCTACACATTCCCAGCCATTCCACACCATGGGCCATTGCTGCCCCTCCCTCATTCTAGAAAATCTTCTCAACCCTGTCCCTCCACTCCTCTTAGCACCTGGAATTGGGGATGTTTGCTGTGAGGAAGGATTGTTTTGAGAGAACCCTTGATTCTTTCAGGAAATGTTCATGTCCTGATATACTCTTTGATGAATAGAATCCTACCATTTTACTTTTTCAGTTATTATTTCAAACTAATTTTAGACTTACAGAAAAGTTATAAAAATAGTACAAAGTCCTGTATGCCTCTCACCGAGCTTCCTCTGATGCGAACACCTTGCACAGCCAGAATGCAATGATCAAAGTCAGGATTACAACAGTGGAAAACCACTATTAATTAAGGCAGAGTGGGGAGGCCAGGCAGACATCACAGTAGTGGGATGGATGGATGAACACCATGAGACCCTCGATCCACTGCACTGAGGACACAGCTCCATTTCCATGCTATTCTTGCCATAAATTCATAATGCCATTCTAATAATGAAAAAATACTAGACAAGCTCACATTGAGGAACATGCTACAAATAATTGACCAGCTACGTTAAGAACACAAAAGAAAAGAGGGTTAGTTTGCTGGGACTGCCAAAACTAAGTACCACAGACTGGATGGCTTACACCGAAGAAATTTATTTTCTCACAGTTCTGGAGGCTGGAAGTCCAAGATCTGGGTACTGGCAGGGCTGGTTTCTGGTGAGGCCTCTCACCATGGCTTGCAGACAGCTGCCTTCTTGCTGTGTCATCATCTGGCCTTTGTTCTGTGCCTGTACATTCCTGGCTTCTCTTTATGTGTTCAAATTCCCTCTTTTTATAAGAATACCAGTCTTATCAGATTAAGACCCATTCCAACAACCTCAGCTGGACCTGTAACCTCTGCTGGTACTTCTGTAAAGATCCTATTCCAAATAAGATCACATTCTGAAGTACTTGGGATTAGACTTCAACAGAGGAGTTTTGTGGGTACACAGCTTGGGCCATCACAGGTGGTAGCAACTGAATGTGGCATGGGATCCTGGACTGAGTCCTGAAGCAGAAAAAGGAAAGGACATCAGTGGAAATACTGATACAATTCACATTCTCATGTTTTCTTTCTGTTTTTTTTTTGAGATGGAGTGTTGCTCTGTTGCCCAGGCTGGAGTGCAGTGGCATAGTCTCGGCTCACTTCAACCTCCGCCTCCCAGGTGCAAGTGATTCTCCTGCCTCAGCCTCCCAAGTAGCTGGGACTACAGGTGCACATCACCACGCCCAGCTAATTTTTGTATTTTTAGTAGAGATGGGGTTTCACTATGTTGGCCAGGCTGGTCTTGAACTCCTGACCTTGAGATCCACCCACCTTGGCCTCCCAAAGTGCTGGGATTACAAGCATGAGCCACCGCCCCCGGCCTACATTCTCATGTTTTCAAGTCGATAACACTTTGATATTGTCTATAGTATATTGCTTAAGAAAACTTATTCACAAAGAATTGGCCAAATGTATCAGTCAGTTAACATTTTATATATATTAAACATACAAAGCTTAAGAGTACTAATTATTAAAAACATTTATGTAGAAATTTTTTCAAAAGGGAAATGAAAGATTGCAGATATTTATAGAAATATTTGGTGGCTTTTTGATTCTAGATATTTATGGAAATATTTGGTGGCTTTTTGATTGCAGATATTTATAGAAATATTTTGTGGCTTTTTCAGAATCCGCTCAAAAGGGATTTACTACCGTAAACTAGAATATATTATTGTTAGTTTAAAAAAAGATAAAATATATTCTGCATTCTACCTTGTAGAAGAAAAAAAGAAAAATGGAGAGAGCTAGAGAAAAATGGCTGCCCAGTGCTGATTGTTGCCTGAGGTTATGGAAACACAATGAGCTTGGATGCAGGAGCACTTTACAGAGCAGGGAGGACATGCCTGGGCTTTGTTGCAAACAAGTCTCTAGGAAAGTAGCATGAAGCTGTTATGGTCAACCAACAGGCATCATTCCTGGCTGTGACCAAGTTCTCATGGCTACAAATAGAAAACCCACTTTTTGTAATGTTGGAGTAACAATTTTGTCTTGATGTTAAAGCAACTAATATCCATTGTCAACAAAGCAAATTATCAAACAAAGAAACTTAAAAAACAAACATTCCTGATTTTATAACCCCCAGATAATCTCTGTAAAGCCCTAAATTATACGAGGTTTCCTTCAGACTTTTTATTTTGTTTCTATCTACCTAACATGATTTGGCTGTGTCCCCACCCAAATCTCACCTTGAATTGTAGCTCCCATAATTCCCACATGTCATGGGAGGGACCTGGGGGGAGGGAACTGAATCATGGAGGTGGGTTTTTCCGGTGCTGTTCTTGTGACAGTGAATAAGTCTCACAAGATCTGATGGTTTTATAACGGGGTGTCCCCTGCAGAAGCTCTCTGCCTGCTGCCATGTAAGGTGTAACTTGCTCTTGCTTGCCTTCCATCATGATTGTGAGGCCTCCCCAACCACGTGGAACTGTGAGTCCATTAAACCTCTTTGTTTAATAATTACCAAGTCTCAGGTATGTCTTTATTAGCATCATGAGAACAGACTAATACACTATCCTTACGCATTTTACTAAA
The DNA here is from genome assembly GCF_029289425.2 of Pan paniscus. Taxonomy (NCBI): domain Eukaryota; kingdom Metazoa; phylum Chordata; class Mammalia; order Primates; family Hominidae; genus Pan; species Pan paniscus. Next base: position 3,314,971 of record NC_073253.2, on the reverse strand, counting down.
ATGGGATCATAATATTTAGTAAGTTTTACTATGACAACATATTATGAGCATATCTCCGTGTGAAATAAAGATCTGTGTTTTTATTTTAATGGCTACATTGAATTCCATTGTAATGCAATAATACTTTATTTAACCAAAACCCTATTTTTAATATCTAAGCTACTTCTGATTTGGCACTACTGCAAGTATTGCTAAATTGGCCATCCTTTCCAAGTGTCCAGTGATTTACTGGGTGAATTCCTAGAAGTGAGATGGGTGTTAGGGAAGAAAATCTTTGAGGCTTTGATGTTGCCAAATTATTCTCCAGGAATCTTGTATTAATTTGTGTTCTCAACGAGTGTATAAAAGTGATTTATTTCCTATACCTTTTCCCACAATATATAAGATTATTTCTTAAACCTTGGCTAACCTGATGGTGAAAAATGTCGTTTCTGCTACATGTGCATCAATTTCAATCGAATCACAAGTGAAGAGCAAAGTCCTTTAAATATTTACTTGAAATTTATGTTTCTTCTTTGTAGATTATGCATGTCCTTTGTCAATTTTCCTGGACTTTTGCTTTTCCTTATTTATTCTTGGGTCCTTTATATATTGAGGGTATTAATTCACTGACGATCATGTGATTTGCAAATTCATTTTTCCCTAGTTTGCCAAATGGGCTAAGTCAGCCAATTATCATTTGCAATTCACATAAAGTATGAGTTCTCTTTAGTCCAGGTAAAACATGTAGAACATATTTGGTCACCCAAGCAGTGGCCATACATTGTAGTAGCATCTGAAATAGATCCGGCATAGACCAAGGGCTTTAGGGTAGAAAGAGCCACACCTGGGGGCTGCAGACCCAGGTTTCAATGCTGGCTGGGGATTCTCTCCTCTTCTTTATGGGAGTGCAAATAGTAGCCCCAATTCTTTTTTTTTCTTTTTTTTTTTTTTGAGACAGAATCTCACTCTGTCACCCAGGCTGGAGTACAGTGGCACGATCTCAGCTCACTGCAAGCTCCACCTCCCGGGTTCACGCCATTCTCCTAACTCAGCCTCCCGAGTAGCTGGGACTACAAGCGCCTGCCACCACGACCGGCTAATTTTTTCTATTTTTTAGTAGAGATGGGGTTTCACCGTGTTAGCCAGGATGGTCTCGATCTCCTGATCTTGTGATCTGCCCCACTCGGCCTCCCAAAGTGCTGGGATTACAGACCTGAGCCACCGCGCCCGGCCGGTAGCCCCAGTTCTATAGCTTATGTCCCTCACCTGTCCATGGTGCCAAGGGACAACCTGAGCTATCTCCCTGCAGGCTGCAGCTCTGATTGGCCAGGAGGCAACACCGCACTCAAAGTGGGGTTTGCAATCCATTCACATGCGCTTCCTCCTCAACTTGCCAGAGGACAGGATGACCAAGCTGCACAAGCTAAACAGACAAAGAATCACAAGATGTAGTCCCCAGTGCCATCCTCCTGTGAGGTGTGCTAGCAAGTGGGCTGGGAAAAATGCCTGCTTCCTTTTCGAGACTGTGGAATGCTGCTCTCTGGAGACTGGAGCCATGCTGCCATTCATTTCCTGAGGAGGTGGCCCAGCTAGGCCTAGGAGGTGTGCTAAGACGGCAGAAGGTCAGGTGCGCCCCACTGACTGGACCCCGGGATCAGCACTGGCCCTGGGGTCAGACGCGGTGGGGAGCTGCAAGCTTCCTGCAGGACCTGGGGAAGCTCCTGGGACTCCGATTTGAAAGTCTGGATGGTAATTGTCAGAGAAAGGAAACAGGGCTCATCCTGTTCAGAACTGAAGAGCCATGGAGAATTGGATGTTAGAATTTGATCACAAAAGATTTTCTTCATGACGGAGTGTGTTTCCTCAAAATAATAAAAGTGTAGACTCCCCCGTGCCCAGGCGGTCTAGACAGGAGGATGCGGGGCTCGCTGGATCCCCTCAGCCCTGCGTGGAGGTGTCATTCTGCATTATTATTCAAAGCATGTGATGAAGTGAAGTACTCACAGGAAGCCCGCGGGTGTCTGAGCGAGGGCCCTGCTCTCCAGGGCTGGCTCCTGCGAGGCTTCAGAGCTGCAGCAGGAGCAGACACGTGACAGCCTGACCCTGGCGCCCCATCCTTACACACAGCTCCCACACACAGATTTTGGTCGGGTTTGGAATAGCCGTTCATCTGCAGGTTATCATTCGTATTTCCCTGGGAGCTGCAATTGAATCTCTTTTGTGGCTGTACCTTTGGCTGTTTGAATTCTTCCCCTCCTCGTTTTTCTTTGGTCTGTTGCCCTTACAAATATGCGACGACGTCGCTAGGCTGTTAGTCCTTTCCCTGCAAGTCTGGGTGTGTTGTGCCTTGTGTCTGTGTCTGGGCATCTGATCAGCTTTCTCACTGCACATCCCTCGAATGCAGGTCCTGGGTGTGTGGTGCCCGCTGTTGTGACGTCCCATTCGTGCGTGGGGCCGCACTTCTGCAGCCACCAGCTGTCCCAGGAGGGGCCAGGCATACACAGGCTGCAGGCCTGGCCGGATGTTATGGAGCTGCCTCAGTGGCCTCCCTTTTCCTGCTCCATGGATGAGAATCCCTACAAATGAACTTAGAAACCAGCATGGCCTGATGTGGCCCTGAAAAGCATCTGCGGAGGTGCTCTGTTTGTTAGACGTGGTGGTTTGCGTGGAAAAGGATAGAACTTGCCACAGGAACCCGTTCAGAGCTCAGGCCTTCTGCCGCTGCACCCACAGAGCTGCACCAGGCCAGGGAGTTGCACTGGGGCCCAGCCCATATACTGGGTTTTGCTACCCAGAGGGAGCAAGTGTTATGCATGACTAGGAACTGCATGCCTGAAGATTCCCCAGTCCTGCTGGCCAGGGGAGCCAAAAAAAAAAAAAAAAAAAAAAAGGAAAAACATGGAACGCTGCAGGTATGAGCAGGGTGAGGCAAAGGAGGGTGCAGAGTCTGGATTGCTCTGGATTGCTGCCTGGTGCAGGGGGCAGAGGCCCCCGACAGATCCTAAGATAAGCTCTACCCCTTCCTGCTTGGCTTTCCATTGGCCCTGGTGTTAAAATACGATCACTCCGTTTTCCGCCTCTATAGACTGAGGCTGTCTGCTGACTGCTTCTGCTTCCTAATATTCCACAAACGAGCCCAGCATTTTATGACGCTGCATTTAGAGCACCTTCGGACCCTCCACCAAACCCCAAACCTGCCTGGTTCCAATGGCCTCACCACCACCCTTGTGCCTCTGACCTCATCTGGTCTTCCAGTACACCCAGATCCTCTTGGAAACACCTCTTTCCCACTGAGTCCAAGTATTGAGGGTGGGGACACTTCATCATTGTTTGTAAAGTTGTAAAAGAAAAAAGGGACTTGCCCAGAAGTCAAACTTAATACAAGGTTTAGGAAGTTGTAGAAAGCGTCTGCCTAAAGGCCAAGATTCAAAGTGATCACGTTCATTTGCCCAAAGCATACAGCCTGGGGCCACTCCGTTCACCCACGCACAGTGACCACCGGCAGAAGCCGCGGGGAGAGCCTGCCGGCCCTCAACCCAAGGCTTCATGACTCCTACCAGCTGATGGAGGTGCCCAGCTCCAATTAGCAAAGGAGAGAAATAGCAACGGGTGTGGAATGCAAAGTTGTGTCTCTGTAGCCTACGATCTAAGTGCATGTGTCCTTCTATTATCCGTTATGCTTGTGCAAATGTGATTTTGGTGAAATAAAAGCAAACAAAGGATGACTCTTTTATCCTTTTATTATCATCCTCAAAGCCATCGTTGTTTCAGGTAATTCTATTTTTTCAGAAGTAGAGACAGTCTGTTTGAAGGTCATTGGCCTGACTCAATTTGTAAGTCGTTGCCAGCTTGAAGTAACTACAGAAGAGAGGGGATGCTCCCATTGTTTGCATCCTTTCTGGGTTCCCTGTGCCAAATCTTCTCCAGATACAACCTGTCAGGGACAGACTTGCTCAAGCAACTTTCCCAGCCATGAGTGGTCCTTGGATAGGGCACTGAAAAGACATTTCCTGTGCTGTGTGGTGTAATAGGAGCTACAGATTTTACTCCAGCTATGAGCTGCACGAGAGGAAATTGGAATGCCCAGAGACAGCGCACAGTAATTAATCATCGTATGCCGAAGCCTGTCAAGTCCCTTTCTGGGGCTGACACTGCTGTCAATTACAGCCAGCCTGCCACCATCTGTAATTGTTTAAAATATCACCCGGTACCAGGATCCACGTTTTTAACACTTATGCCTCATTTACACCTCCCAAAGAACACTCTGTAAGAGAATCTGCTCAGCCGGGAGCGGTGGGGCTCGTGTCCACCTCTAAACAAAATATTACTGGCCGATGTGAACATTTAGCAAAATCTTTGAGCTGTGAAATATAATCCTAATAATATTACCTTCACTTCCAGTTGAAATTCTAACAGCAGGATTCAATTCTGGTCAAGAGTTAACCAAAAGTAAGAGTAGGTTGTTGCACCTCAATGCAAGGTTTGCAAATTAAAACAAGCATTGTGGAACAAAAAGGAGTTTCCATGCTTCAAAGAAAATCCCCACTGAAAATACATAGTCAGCCATGTTCTTTCTCAGCATTGCCCGTATGCCCTTTTTCATCTGAAGTTTGGCATTTGAACCTTATGTGGGTCTCTATGCTCAGTGTGGACCTCTAAGAAGGAAATACACAAGCGAGAGCCCCTCCCTGCCGCCGGGGGAGAGGGAGCACAGTCGCTAGCACTGAAGAGTTAAGTTTTTCTAACCTTTTCTAAGTACACATGTAGAATTGATTTTGTTTATTTTATTGATCTATGAAATACATAGGGAATTTCTTAGCTAGAATAAATTTCATAAATTAATAAAAAGGGGAAGGACAAATCCCTTTTACAGAGAAATTCCAAATAATAAATGTAAATATCCTCCTCTTCAGGAAGTGGAGCTGCAGCTTCCCCCTCCCCTTTTATGGAGAAATTCCAAATAATAGATGTAAATATTCTTCTCTCCAGGAAATGGAGCTGTAGCTTCCCCCATCCGCCTCTCCTCTGTGAGCAGCCTCTGGGCTTTGTGATCTTTTCCAACAGAGTCTGGAAGGGAAGTCCAGTGACTGCCGGCAGCATCCCAGCCACCTGTCCATGGCTGCAGTGAGCCGTGATGTCCAGGTGACATCACCAGAAGTGTCTGCGGAGGTCCTGCACAAAGTCCTATGTGATAAGAAGCCAACTCACCTCTGTGGTTTTCTTCTTCAAAACCTATAACCGCAGTCAAACCATGAGTAAACCTTAAATAAACTCAAATTGAGAGACAGTCTACAAAATACCCGACGAATGTCCTTCAGACCTTCAAAGGCATTTATGAAACACAAAGACGTGTGAGAAAGTGTCCCAGATTGAAGGAGGCCGAGGAGTTGTGAAGACTAAATGCAATGTGATGTCCTGGACCGGATGCTGGGTGGGAAAAGGGATGTTGGTGGAAAAACTGGTGAACACCACGTCAAGTCTGGATTTAGGTAATAGAATTAGACCAGCATTCACTTCGTAGTTTTGGTAAAGGTATCATAGTTACATGAGATGTGAACATCAGGGAAAGCACATGTGGGAACTCTTGAAACTCTATTTGCAAATGTCTATACATTTAAAATGATTTTTAAAAAGTTTGTTTAAAAAATTAGATTAAAAATAGTCTTCTAAAATACTGGGCCAGTGTAACAGAAACTGAATCATGCAAGCTTTTCTGCAATGTTCTGCCTACTGCTGGTGACAGTTGTCCACTGAGCTCCTGGAATGCAGACATCTTTCCTGATTGACATATGTCCCATTTCAGCTCACAAAATGCTTTTTAAAGGCATGATTTCTGTTTCTTCTGAATGATACTCTATTCCATGTCATATGCTGCTAGTAATAATTTATGGAGATTCAAGCCCTTTTATTTTTCTAGTTTCAACATCTGCAGGTGCAAAAGGAAACGAAATGGACAGTGAAAAATATCGCTAAGTATTTTTTCCTGTTGGAAAGCTACTTAAGAGTGTACCATATTTTCTTTATATTAATCTCTTTATTATGTTCATGAGGTATGTAATATGTAACCAGGGACCAAAGGATCTCCAGACAGCAGTCCTGCTTTTTGCACAAATACCCCCAAAGCATGTACTTATGAACCCGTTAGAAACATCTGGTGTTACTTGGTATAGACTGTCTACACTTTTGTTCCGCTTTTCTTGCATGAATGGAAGCAAACCTAGGGTCCAACTACACAAGCTCTTTGGTGCCATTTCCTTCACGAGTCACACAGAAGTGGGGGCTTCAGGCTGGCTGCAGTGGCTCACACCTATAACCCCAGCACTCTGGGAGGCCAGGACAGGTGCATCACTTGAACCCAGGAGTTTGAGACCAGCCTGGGCAACATGGTGAAACCCCATGTCTGCAAAAATTCAAAACAAAAAAATAAGTTGGGGCCAGGGATGGGGGAGCAGGTGGCTTGTACCTATAGTCCCACCTATTCTGGAGGCTGGGGTGGGAGGATTGCTTGAGACTGGGAGGTCAAGGCTGCAGTGACTGAGGCACTGCATTCCAGCCTAGGTGACAGTATGAGACCCTGTCTCAAAAAAAAAAAAGTGGGGGCTTCACCCTAAGCCTTCCTCAGTTACACATGGATGGTTGCTCATAGTGAATTGTTATTTGATTTCCCCTCCTTTGTCCGGAAGTATGTGGGATGTTGAGAATTTCTCTCCCAGCATACCAACACAGAAAAGTCATATGGAAAAGCTGAAAGCCTTGAAGTCATTCCAGGTAATCTGGAGCCAAAGTTTTCAACCTGGCCTGAAAACCCCAAGAAAGAGGCTTCCAAGGGTAATGCTGCACAGATGGGCTTGAAGACACTGCTTTCGGGAATCCCAGCTTCCATGTCACCCTTTTCGCACATCAGAAAGGAAGGCTCTGTCTCACCACCAGGAACCTAGCAGTGGAGCCTGGTACTGTCCCAGGAGACTCTAGGACACCAAACGAGAGATCCAGGCTGAAAAGGTGACGGGGTAAAACAATATTAACAACACTTCTGCATGTCTGGTAGCTTCCAGCTCTTTCTAGTCATCAAATTTCAGGGAAGAATGAGTCTAGTTGTCACATGACCATTGAGACTAATTTTTGATAGATCTCTATGTAATTTTTGGTCTATAAATCAGAGTTTCAGAAAACCAGAAGATATTTTTATACCCAAATTACTTTTATTCATGTCTACTTATGTATGACCTCAATTATAACAACTACAGAATAAATAAATTTGAATCATGTTTCATTCTAGCCATAAGTCATATTATCTGGGAATATCTATTTTAGAGGATTTGCTCCCAATAGCATTCAATTTTTACATTTAGTAACTTAAATATATGAGGTATTTCTATTGTTTTATTCAATTTTTAACAATGTTTCCAATGATAATTGAATTCAGAAGAAAAGTTTACCAAAAATTATGAAAAAATAAAAATTTAATTTTATATGTATTTTTCTTGCAAAGAAGAGTGAATGATCAATGAAAAACTTTTTAAAAAGTACAGTAGCTAAAATTCACAGTTTTAACATAATGGAAATAAAAGCTAAAGAAAAGATGGGCACCATTTTTAACTATTATTAAAAGATTGCTATGTGTTGTTAAATAGATGTAGGTGGGTATCAATTCAGTGTCCTATTACAAATTCTAGATTTTTCACACACTTTTGAATAGATGAGGTTGGGTATCACATGACTATCAACCTTAAATTTCTTATTTATTTATTTATTTGTATTATTATTATACTTTAAGTTCTAGGGAACATGTGCACAACGTGCAGGTTTGTTACATAGGTATACATGTGCCATGTTGGTGTGCTGCACCCATTAACTCGTCATTTACATTAGGTATATCTCCTAATGCTATCCCTCCCCCCTCCCCCACCCCACAGCAGGCCCCAGTGTGTGATGTTCCCCACCCTGTGTCCAAGTGTTCTCATTGTTCAATTCCCACCTATGAGTGAGAACATGTGGTGTTTGGTTTTCTGTCCTTGTGATAGTTTGCTGAGAATGATGGTTTCCAGCTTCATCCACATCCCTACAAAGGACATGAACTCAACCTTTTTTGTGGCTGCATAGTTTTCCATGGTGTATATGTGCCACATTTTCTTAATCCAGTCTATCATCGATGGACATTTGGTCAAACTTAAATTTCAAGGCTGCTGATTGGTTTTGGTAGTAGACGCTGGTGGGCATCCAATCAGTTAAAAGACTTATGTGATAATTTTGGCTTAAGATGCTAACATTTATAATTCGCCAAACAGTACATGCTTTGCAACTACTGAAATACAATGGAAAGTCGTAAATGTCAGCACAACCATGTATGTGGGAAGATGTAGTTGTTAAAAAACTATAGGCCGGGCGCGGTGGCTTACGCTTGTAATCCCAGCACCTTGGGAGGCCGAGGTGGGTGGACCAGGAGGTCAGGAGATTGAGACCATCCTGGCTAACACAGTGAAACCCCGTCTCTAGTAAAAATACAAAAAATTAGCCGGGTGTGGTGGCACAGGCCTGTAGTCCCAGGAGGCTTAGGCAGGAGAATCACTTGAACATGGGAGATGGAAGTTGCAGTGAGCCGAGATCGCGCCACTGCACTCAAGCCTGGCAACAGAGTGAGACTCCATCTCAAAAAAAAAAAAAAAAAATTAGAGTAGCAGATGTGTTATGAGGGAAGTCGGCCCATGCTTCCGAAATGACCATGGCAGCACAAGGACAGAGTCTTCCCAGGGTCCCCAGGGGCCTCCTGCCTCCTTTATCTCTCCTCTCCCACTTTTCAGGCTGATGGGCAGGCCCAGCTTGTTCTCCAGGACAGCTGGGAGGGACTGGGCAGGACAAGGCCTCCTGGAGAGACAAAGGTCAACCAAGCCACTGTCCACAGCCCTTCTGTATCCACGGAGAGGCCCGACACCTGCATCTGGTGGGGGCTGGACTTGGTGTGGACACTGTCAGGACAGCAGTGGCTCCCTCAGAAGTTGCTGTGAGACACACGCGTATTCACCACCTTCCCAATCTATTTGTAACCAAGACTTCAAATAAGCCCAAGTCCATTTTGGTATTCGTTCCTCTTTCAATCCCATGAGCATTGGATGTGCTCCAGAAACTGTCAGAAATAGGATTTTGAAAACTTTTTAGCTTGCTTCCATTTTTATATTTCCACGGCACTTTACCAAGTTCTATCAATTTCACTCCCGACGTTTACACAAAGTGTGTGGGAGGTAATTTGTCCCGAATTCTCACAATTTCCCTTCTCCCCCTTTCTTTTTATAAGCAAAAACATTTATTTTCTGATTACCATTACTAATAATCCTATCATTGACTGGCTGCGTGATGACAACCTAGTTTCCTGGCAAGAGGTGGCACTAGAAACCAAGGGCAAGGGGCATTGTCATCATGGCTATGTGTTCCAGGGTGAGGACAGCACAGAGAGCCTGTGTGTGGAAATGTCACACACGTGAGCCATGTTTCCTGGCCCTCCAACCTGCGATGTGTCCGCCCTGACCGTGCCCACCCAGCACGTGACGGAGGACAGGGGGCTCGACTGCCATGCCAGTGCTGAGATGGACGTGGGGCCCAGGCCTGCTGGACGAAAGCCTCCCGCCCAGCAGCCTTGCAAATCCTGCTGCCACCTGGAAATCCTCCAGCGAACCTCCCTGAATGCACTGGTGGAACCATGGCCTAGGGCCTGACTTGTTCTGAGCCTGCTTCCTGGGCGTCTCCCCACTGCGCAGGACTGCCCGTCAGCAGAAGGGGTTTGAGTGTTCTGTTGCAAGGCCAGGAAGCAACATATCAGAGTGAACACATTGGCTGGGAGGGGGCTCCTGGGAGCTGTATTTCTAGAAAACTTCCGAGAAGTGAAGGAAAAGCCAGGCTGGGTGCCTGCAGTGGGTACAAGAATGCGTGCACAGGTCTCCCTGGCAAAGCCACCTTCCCAGGAGAAGACCCTGGGCCTCCTCACAAGACCCACCAACGTGTGTCAACAGTGGTGTGGGCCAGTCCTCCAGCCAAGACCTCTCTACGAAGCAAAAGCCCTCCGTGGGTTTGTTGTGATTACCAAGAGGCCTGAGCTGCAGTAAACACGGCCGGCGGCTTGACTGTGTGTGGATAACCAGTTCCTTTGGTCCTGAGCGATGCTCATCAGGAGCGTCAGCGTCCTCGATTCAGCGGTGCTAGTGCACCCAGGGCAGGGCAAGAGTCCTTCTCAGTGCTTTGAGCCAGCGCTCCACCCAGGCTCCTGCGAACCCCTGATCCAACCACACAGCCAGAACAAAGCAAGCTTTCTGCATCTGACACATGAACACCATCTGGTGAGAAAAGCCCTCAAATAATTGAATGTGATATTATAATTTTGGTGCTTTTATCCTGGCGTGGAGGACTACTGAGCTTCCAGCTGCGCTTCACAGAGTCGCTCCATGGCTGTAGACCTTTGGACAGGTGTTATAAACACAATCATGGACAAACTGGGTTTATGTGCAGGAACACATGGCTGATGCGGCTGCTTATAAGTGATCATTCAGATCAATCCTTTTCCCCAAGCATTCCAAGCATTTCCCACAGCAGATGAAAAAGCACTCTCTGTTCAAGGTGGCCAGACACAGAATATAGCATTCAAATTTAAACAGTTGAAAAGGAATCTGTCTTCATGATATAGACGGCAAGTAGGTACTTGATAAAAAATAATCATCAATCAGTAGTCACTAATATGAACTCTTGAATAGTTTGTAAATAGGAGAGTTAAAAAATGTGCACATTAGCCACAGCAAAGGGAATATTCATGATCTATATTCCTCCAGAAGTGTGCGTATCTCACAGCTTTCAGGATCCCCATTTCCCAGGAATCATACAGTGTGGTCCCTGGAGCCCGGCTGCCTCATTTGCACAAGGGCATGTGGCCTCACGGTTGGTCTCTGGAGTCTTCACTGGTGCTCTTACTCTCACTGACAGGCTAAATCCCACCTTCTGTGGGAGTGGGGGGTATCTCAGACAATGGGATGCACCTTTGCCGTTAAGACTCGAGAGCCCCAGAACCCACTGGAGGGGACTTTCTCTTATTCAGCGGCCTCCTGCCACCTTGCCCTGGGGTGTCCTAATCCCGCCAAATGAGCCCAGCTAGGAGATGGCTTCGGTGAACACACCTTACAGCAGCCCTTCAATTGATCAGAATTTATGTATGGCTGTGTGTGCGTATTTTTTTTTATTTTTTATTTTTTAAACATGTTCTCAACATCATGTGGACACGTTTCTTAATATAATATAGTACAACTTAAAAACATGACGTTTTCTAAAAGTGACGATTGTCTGAGAAAACCAACACTATCAATGCATTTTTCTGCTTATAACATTTAAAGCTTACGGATGATCCCACAGACCTGAAGGGTCCACATCATTCATGGAGTTATGATCATTCCATGTCAGATGCAGGAATGGGCAGGTAACAGAGGCCAGGCCTCTGGTCAGCAGCTGAGGCCCCAAGGGCAGTTGGCACCAGCATACTGAGGCGCTGGAACCCCAGTACAACTGTAGGTCTCGGAGGTCGTATTTCTGTTCTTCTCATGCACACTTGGGCAAATACCCCAGAGGGAAATGTTAAGGGGATAAGCACAGAGAGGCATGCTCCTGCCTGGGTGTGACACAGCTCAGAAGCTGGGATCCAGGGAGCTCTGTGGGTGGGACCGAGGCGGGGCTCTCCAGAATGGCAGGGACCTGGCCACGGGAGTGCTCCCGTGACCTGAGACATGGCTGTTCCCCGCCCCTGCCCTGCGGTTAGCACAGGACACTGCTGGCAGCTCACCCATCTCACAGGAATGAACTGCGAGGAAGAACCAGTGAAGGCTGGAAAGCCTTTTGATCTTCATGAAAGATGGTTGCCAGATGGAGAAACAGAACTGTTAGAATATAACGAAGCTGCACTCAAGATAATCTTCATCTTGTTCAACTTTTCCCTGCAACTCCATATTAGAGGAGAGATTTGTCATGTGCTGTGATGTGGGGGGAGGCTGTGGAAGGGGCTTACTTTTTGGGACATCAGAGATGGGGAGGAAGAGTAAGTATCTTGTCACTCAGTCAAGAGGACGCGTGTGTACCAGGGAGCAATGGAACATAAGGAACACATTTATGGAAAATACCCACCAATCGATCTGTTTATTGTCAGATTTGGAGAAAGGAGAAAGGATTTGAGAGTCTTTGTCCCACTTTCCTCACCCTTGACGCCCCACCCCACACAAAACTTTCTCCGCTTAATCCTCTGGCTGAGTCTACATGGAGTCTCTGAGATTTACATCATAATGAAAAATACACTTAAATTGATATGTTTTTAAATATTCCCACCCCACACTGGTATTTTTATGACTACAGAGAAAGGTAAAGCTTATATAGTTGCATTTGTATGACATGGATACAATTGGAACAGTATATATTTATATTTGACTTAACTGATCAAAAATAAACTTTCTCAAAAAAGAAGCTTCGTGAACTTTTAATCAAATATATTACATTTTCAATGAAAACTTTTAGATGAACTTTCTAAGTATGTATTGAAACGTCTTTCATAAAGAATTTAGTTACAGAAACCAAGCCGTTTGTCTAAAATTCATTTTTTATGGGGGCAAACTCTGGGTCAAAAACAATGGCGTCTGACGCGTCTGCTGTGATGACAAATTCATGTCCACACTTGCCCACTTCACCAAAGACACATCAGCGATGTGTGGGTGGCACGCATTGTTCTGCTGGGATACACAGTGCTGATGGGCAAGTCTCTGAGTCCCACACAGTGCTCCTGAGGGTCGACGGCCACACATCAGACACACAGCACGTGATGCACCTCGGGACATGCTGAAAAAAGAGCCCAGCCAACTCGAGCAGACATGCATGTGCTGGGCAGGCAGTCAGGACAGTGGCTTCCAGGAAGGTTCCACCCGACCACAACTGGGCATGTCACCCTCCATCCCACCATCCTTTCAACAGTGGCAGGAACTCCCCACTCAGACTTGTTCCACATTAGGCACAGAAGAGTACTATGAACAATCCTCCACTGAGAATGCTAAGCTAAAGTGTTTAAACACAGAACTAGGCAGGAATTTAATTAATTTCATTTCACTGACCTTAAAGGTTTGTAATGGAAATCTCGGAGTTGTAATATGGGACAAGTCGCCTTTGGAAGCAGCAGCTGAGAGTGAATAATCCAGGTTTAAATATTGGCAACAATGATTCTTGAGAGGCTGATGGATCAGGTGCACATAAGTTATTGATGAAGGTAGCTGGTTGTGCCTTGAAACGTTGTGTTAAGATTGAAAAGTAGCCAGGCAACAATGTAAATTTGTTGTATTCATTAGACGATTTTTGAGAGGCAATATAACCACTTGGTTATATTGAGATTTAAAAAGTGTTATTGATTGAGGTTTAAAAAGTCACCAAATTGAGATGTAAAAGGTGTTATAAATACAGTATAAAAAACTAGCCTTAGAGAGGGATCCCTTTTCTTCCCAGCTTTTAATTGGTATCAGAACTCACGTTAGGTTTTGAAGATCAGAAGCAAACACTCTGTTAACAACAACAAAAAATGGCCTCAGCCGGGAATGGTGCCAGGACTCCCATGGGCTCCTTCAGGGCTTACTCAGCCCCCACAGCACCACCTCAGCTTCATCCCTTCCGAATGCCTTGTCATCAGGGTTCTTGTGCTGTGGAGGACACCAGGTGAGGGCCTGGCTTTCCGGGATGTGCTGAGGAGCCTCAGGAGGTAGCCCGTGGAGGGCAGATGTTGCTCGGCCCTGAAGCCTGGGTCCCAGATCTGCCTTCCACTGGCTCCCTGCTGGACCCCCAACCCCACCAAGTCTGCCTCACCCTGCCTGCAGCACAGCCTCACTAAAGAGGGATGCCGCCTGGGGGCATACGACACAGCTTACCACCTATGGGCACGTGGGCTGTCACTCCTTGGACAGCCACCACCCGAGGGATCCTGGCTCCTGGAACTATTCATCTGAGCACCCACAGTGACTCCCTGAAGGGAAAGCTGCTCCCCTCATCCCCTGCCCCATGTCCCAGAACACTGCCTCCCAGGGCTCTCCACTGCAGCATCTGCATGGTGACTCCCCCCAGGTGAGCACAGTCCTCTCTGCCACCTGGTCTGGAGGTGGAGCCCATCCACTCAGGGAGGACATTGAAGCTGGTAGCTCCTGCCCCACCCACCCTTCTCTTCCTAATGTGAGCTCCAGCCATGACCCCTACCTCACCCACAGAATCCCACTAAGATGAGGACCTGTTTCTATGTGTGTGTCTTCATCATTCCCTAAAACCTGTCACATTTTCATCCATCCACATAAGAACCTTGAATTGGGTGCCAACCTCTTCAACTCAGTGGGATGGGGGAAGCCTCCTCTGGCCTAAGCAGCCCTCTGCCTTGGACACTTTCCCACTGAAGACGATTCCAGGTTAGCTAAGACAACAGGTGCATGGAGTCCGGCATTCTCCCTCCACAAATGGTAACTCTTTACCTACCCTGAGGTTGGCCTGGGAATTGGATGTATGCTGAGAAGAGTCGTGGATCTGGTGCAGGGAAACCTAGACATAGCTAACTGAATATCTCTGGCCACTTACTCACGCATTTAGAAAAAAAAGTTTTATATTAAATATATGTGAGCAACATATTATGCCAGAAAAAGAGTGCATGATGATGAATAAGGCACAATTCCTACCCTCAAGAACACACAGCCAAATGCAGAGACAGAGGAGGATGCTGGAAAACAGTGGTGTGACTGATGGGTGCCGGAGGAAGGGTGTGGACATGGAGGGAGGCACTGCAATGTTTGTGCATGGGAAAGAAAGAAAGAAACAGGGAAGAGAAAAATAAAGACGAACGAGCTCTCACCTACAAATCCAACAAAGGTGGTAGATGCATTCCACTCCTGTTGTTATAAGGATACCTCTAGAAATAATTTTATGAAATAAGCAATTGGAATTCATGTGATCTTATTTGAAAAAAAAGTTTAAAAATATTTTAACCAAATCCACACTGAAGGCTGTTAGAATGTGTCACTGATGCATAAAAAGCATAAATGTTATTTCTTCACATCTTCCTTCATCTGACTATAGATTCATTTAAGTGCAATGGCAAAATAATGTAGATAAACATCTATTTACTGCCTTTCTATGTCAGAGCAGGGGTGTGTGTGCGTGTGTGCGTGTGCATGGTGCAACCACAGGCTGTAAAGCTGGGGAGAGATTTTTCTAACCTGGTGACCTATTCCCATCCCAGGGATTCCTATGGAAACTGTGAGTGCCTGGTAATTATTATTCCAACCCTATTAGCATAATGATAGCCTACTTCTCTGGCTCTGCATTTTTATCCACAATCTCCCAGAGGTCTTTAAGCTTGTTAATAATCATTACAGATAGCCAATGAAGTGAATCATGGCTAAAATGAACTCACCTGAACTAAAGAGATTAACCCTACTCAAGCCTGAAGTGTCCCATAAGTATTCATCAAAAGTCTCCTCCTATCAGCAAATAAAAAATAAAGAGAGCTACAGGGAAATTACCCCATGTGGGAACACATATTTTTGCTTCAGTGAGTGGTTTGCTCCAAGTGCTTCCATCTTTAATTAACACCACCAGGCACATTTTAGGTGTTTTCAGCACGCATCCTTCTGCAGACGTGGTTGGGAGTTTCTTGATGGCCTCATCGTTTTGTGAGATGCTAAGATATGTCTGTCAGCCAACAAGGCACCACGTGAAGCAGATACTCTCCTGATGGCTCATTGAAAGAAAACTACATCATTCTTGGGGTGTAGTTTAATCAACCTTTTTTTTCTTCCTCTCCCTTTATTTTTCTTTCATAGTTCTAATTCCAACCATAAGAAAGTCTGCCTCTAATTTTTTTTTTGCCCCAAATTCATTCTCTGCCCAGAGCCGGTTGTTGGCCCCTCTGAGCCTCCCACCCTGCAGGAGTGTTTAGACATCACTGCCTGCAGAAGGCTCGTGATCAACTGGGACGTGTCTGTGGCCCTCAAATTGATCCTAAGGGCTTCCAAAATCCTGTTACCTTTACCATCTGGTCGTCCTTCCTAGTTGTTTCGACCGTTTAAGAATACAACTTCTCTTGAAATATTTTCAAGTTCTATTCCTTATATTTTTAAATTATGAATAGAGCATCAGAGTATAATAGAAATCTTTTCCTAACTTGCAAGATAATATGTTGTATATGTTTCTTAGAAAAGCAATACATGTTTGTTGCAGGAAATTTAGATAACACAATAACACAAACATGAAAGAAAGAAAGGAGGTAGATAGGGAAAAATAAAAAGAAAAGACAAATACAGAAAAAAAAGCCACCTATTCTCAAACCCGTCACCTGCAATGGAAAAGCCTTTTTTTTTCTAATTTGGTGCATACACTCAAAATCTCTTGCTACCATCCATCCATTGGTTCCTTTTCACAGAAGGAGCCACCCCACTACAGAAGACATCTCACGACTAGCTGTTTTCTCAGGAAGCTTCTTTAGGAGAAGGGGAAGGTCTGATAATGGTGCCAGCTGTGCCAGCTGCTGTTTGGCCATCATCAGCCCTGGCCAGGCCCACTTACTTCTCACCAAGAAGTTCCATACTCAATCCTCACCACCTCCACAGGTCACAATATCCTTCAGCCGTGAAACCTGCCATGAGCTGTGTTTTTATTATCTCCCAAGTGGTCGGGATAGCAGTGACCTCCAACGTGCCTACTGCCTCTCCCTGATTCCCTAATGTCATCTCTGGCCCATCCTTGGTTTCAGTCGTGGACAGCAGCTGTGTGCTGGTCCTCCACTGCCATTATCCTATGTGTGCACTCACATGCATGCTCACATGCACGCATGCACACACACACACACAAACACACACTCTATTTATGTCTCCTACGGTTGAGTGCTTTCATTGTTGAAAAGGCCAGGCAGCTTCCTTGAGCATTTTGTGTTTTTGCGGAATTGACCAATCAATTTCCAATCAATCAAGTTCAGTTCTCTTGAGTAAATACTTGGTGAAGTTTCTGGGTCATTGGGTAGATGTAGGTTTACTTTTAGAGAAAAAGAGTTTTCCAAAGTAGTTGAACCAATTTACACTCAGCAAAAATGTCTGAAAGTGAAGTTTTTCCATACTTCATCAACATTTGATGTTATAAGCTTAAGTTTCAAATAATTAAATAGATGATAGATATAGATAGATCAATGATAACTAGATAGCTGGATAATAGATAGATAGATAGATAAGTGGATAGACAGATAAGACATTGATAGAGAGATAGATATGTGGATGGATGGAGATAGAGAGCTAGATAGAGAGAGATATGTTGATAGAGAGAGATAGAAAGATGAGATGTGAGAGATAGGTAAAGACATGGATGGAGACAGATAAATAAAGAGATAGAGAGATAGAGAGATGAAGATATAGAGATATCTTCATGGATAAAGAGATGGAGACAGGAGAGACAGAGAGAGAGATAGAGAGATAGATAGGGAGACAGAGATGATAGAGAGGTAGATGATAGATAGATAGATAGATAGATAGATAGATAGATAGATAGATAGATAGACAGACAGATGACAGATAGTCAAATTGACAGGTGAAACCAGAGGAGGAAAAGCCGCAGCATCCCGGGGTGGACATTAAGGAGTCCTGGGTCTAATCTCGCGTTGTTTTTACCGGTTATGAGCATGGGGCCCTGGGTGTCTCTTTCTGCTGCCCTGAGAAGATGGTTCATCATCATCACATCTGTCTTCTCTCTGTCAGAGCATGTTTCCCCCACTTGGTCTTGTCTGGCAAATACCTGTGCATCTTCCCATCTGTAAATCTCCATGTAAGCACTGGCTTCTCCAGGAGCCCTCCCCACCCCCACTCTCTGGGGACAGGCGTCTTTGTCATTGTTGGTTTGCCCACCTCCTGTGCCCAGCACTGAATGCCCCAGGCAGGGTCCACTGCGTATCCCTCTCTGCTCTCTTCCTCCTCCAGAAATGGAACCTCATGGAGCTCAGAAATGAAAACACAGAAAGTCTCGCTTCAGGCGCTCATGTAGCACAACAGTTCAAGTGAAACAATTATCTTTTAAACTCTGTGTCTCAGTGAACACATTACCAAAACTGGAATTGAAAAAAAAAATGCTTTCCCAATGCATCTCATAGGTTTATTGAATACTCCGATGAGAGAGACCATTTGTATGAAATCATTTTATGAACTTGAGATCACTGTATTAAAGTGAAATAATAGGAATAAACACACCCAGGAGCAGAGTCCATTATGTTTTCAGACATCGGTTGGGTTATTCCACTGTCATTTTGCCATCTTGGTTGGTCATATTGTATCACTGGGCTAATTTACCACTTGGCTTCTGGGCTACAATTCTTCCCCTGCTCCTCTGTGTCTGGCCAGCCTTCCTGGTGGCCTTTCAGGACTCATCTTCTTGTGTCTGTCTCATCCATCCTGGTGTTCCAAGAACAGTCTGAGGCCTCCCTGCTCACTTTATGGGCTCTCAGCAATCATCTCCATTCCCAATGCCTTTGGTCATCAGTGACTCCCAAAACCACAGTTCCCAAAGCCTCTCCCAACGGCACCTCATCCTCTGACCACTGGTCACTTGGTTTCCCAAGTAAGGAGGCTGGGAGGTGTTAGTTCGCACTTCCTGACTCTAGGGAGACCCACATCCAATGGCACCCACTCACAGCCTCATGCCTCTAGAGCACGTGCCTTCCCTGCACCGACCTTCTGGTTAGCTCAGGACTCCTGGTTCATCTCACAGGTCTATCACTCAGGCTTTTTACGGACAGGTGTGGAATTGATGATGTCACTTCAGACTGTTCTTCCATGAGCTACCTGGTGAAAGTAACACGCTGCTTTCCCTTGTCTAGAACGTCCCTTGCCTGCCTCCATGTCCTCCAGCTGTTGCCTCAACTATTGCCTTCTCGACATGTCTGAGTGGAATGAGGAAGCCCTTCCTCCACACCCCACAACACCTTGGACCTTCGTAGACAGAAATGTTCTCGTTTCTTATCCGCCTGTCCCTGCCCACTGGTCTTTAGAACACGAGTGGCTTACACATGGCCATTGATTAAGAGTCTGTCAAGCAAATGAAATGGCCAAAATACAACAGAATAAATTGCGACTGAATTACAATCAAACTCCCTTTTCCCTGAAAGGTTTATTTCTTGGCAGCATTGGATAGGTGTTCCCTCCGAGGCCACACAAAGTGATTCGGCCTGGAGTCCCAGGATGCGGAAAATCTTCAATCTCCTCTTGGAGTTTGTCTGTTCCAGGTTCCAGGAGCACCCAAGTGGGCTCTAATCAAGTGTGACTGTCCCTCAAATCTGTGTCACCTTGCAGATGTTCAACGGAAGGAACTGTGTGAGCGCAAGTGATAGATGCCTATCCCGAAGCTCAACAGCAAGAAGAAACGCTGACTCCACTCTCACTGCAGAGCTGGGAGGAAAAGCAAGAGCTTTATTTACTTAGCGCTCCCCAAATTCTTAATTTGCACACTTGAAAAATTAAGTCAATATATAAGAATCACACAGTTCTAGCCCTGTAGATGCTTTCCAATATTGGAGTGTGTTTGAAGTGGCCACGAGAAATGACCCCCCAAATCTACCCATCTTGTAGCAAAATCCAACTGTTTTCAGACAAGCCTTTCTGGTAACTCTTCACTGTGCTTTATCGGCCTTTAAGTTGAAATCCTACTGCTTTAAGTACATCTCTTTAAAACCCAAAAATGGTGTCTGCATATTCCTCACACTAGAATCCATCTCCTGCCAAAGCTGCAGTCCCGTTTCCTAGTTTTAAATTGTGTTGTTCCCCCACTGAGTGAGAGCTCAGACATATGTATCCCATAAATTCAGAAATGTTGATCCTCAGAGCAGATGAAAGGATGAATAACAGGGTAGTTATAAACCAGCAGCCTGCATCATATTTTACCTCGAATTTCAAAATACATCATAGGGACAGGTTTCCCCACGTCAGGAAATGGTATCCAAACAGTTCAAACCAGTTTCTCAGCTGCCTCTGTAAAAACAGCTTTAGCTTAGTTATAAAAATGTTGAACTCTATTTAGGTTCTCATTATTGCCTAAAGTTTTGATTCATTATATGGCCTTTTGTTAGCCAAACAACAAGCTCCTCTAAACATCTTTGCAGGACACACCACAACCTCAAATGCTATGGGTGGCCGCATACTTAACCTCAATACAAACCCTTCCAAGGAGAAGCCATCTAGCCATAGATACAATTCCATCCAATTAGGATCTTATTTTTTTAATACAGAAAATACATTCAAGACCCAGGAAGCCTGAGCAGTAAAGGCGGAGGTCTGGTGAGTGAAATACTGAGCCACATATGTGTGGGGATCAGCTACCCTAGAGTAAGATGAGGAAAGTGTATGAGATGTGTGCACGGCACATGTTGAACCGCAAGATGAAGAGAGCATGGATTGTGCATGCAGATGGCCCACAGCATCCGGTCAGGATTCCCCAGAGAACAGGGCCAGTAGGGAGGGCATCTATCTATATATCTATGCATCATCTACTATGTATACATATAGAATATATTATATATCTATGCACATGTACCACATACAGATACACCCAAACATGCACACACACACACACATCACGGACTGTGCATGCAGACGGCCCACAGCATCTGGTCAGACATTATGTATGGTCAGTGTTCTCCAGAGAGCAGGGCCAGTAGAGAGGGCATCTATCTCTATATCTATGCATCATCTCCTACCTATACATATATAATACATTATATATCTATGCACATGTACCACTAACAGATACACCCAAACATGCAACACACACACACACCACACACACACACACACACCATGGACTGTGCATGCAGATGGCCCATAGCATCCAGTCAGGGTTCCCCAGAGAACAGGGCCAGTAGAGAGGGCATCTATCTCTATATCTACGCATCATCTACTATCTATACATATATAATACATTATATATCTATGCACATGTACCACATACAGATACACCCAAATATGCAACACACACACACACACACACACACACACACACACACACACACCGTGGACTGTGCATGCAGATGGCCCATAGCATCCAGTCAGGGTTCCCCAGAGAACAGGGCCAGTAGAGAGGGCATCTATCTCTATATTTATACATCATCCACTATCTATACATATAGAATACATTATATATATAATATATACATGCACATGTACCACATACAGATACACACACACACACTCACACACACACAGAAACAGATTTACAGTCATGTGTCCTTTGGTGAAAGGGATATGTTCTAGAAACGTCTCATCAGGTGATTTCATCATTGTGCAAACATAGAGTGCACTCACACAAACCTAGAGGGTACAGCCTACTACACTACACACCTAGGCTAGATGGCATAGCCTATGGCTCCTAGGCTACAAACCTCTACAGCATGTTACTGTACTGAATAGCAGGCAATTGTAATGCAATGGTGAGTATTTGTGTATCTAAGAATAGAAAAGTTACAATAAAAATACAATATAAAATATAACAAATAGTACACCTGTACAGGGCACTCATCGTGAATGAAGCTGGCAGGACAAGAAGTGGCTCTGAGAGAGTCAGGGGGTGGGTGGGGAGTGACTGTGAAGCCTGGGACGTTACTGCACATGCCGGTAGACTTCAGGAACACTGGGCACTTAGGCCATACTCCATTTATCAAAACCATTGTTTCTTCAATAATAAATCAGCCCTTGCTTGCTGTAACTTTTTTTATTAACTTTTTAAATTTCTTAACATTTTTACTCCTTTGTAATAATACTTAGCTTAAACCACAAACACTGTACAGCTTTAGTCTAAAAAGCTTATAGACTAAGAAAATTAGGAAGAAAAAATATTTTCTTTCTTTATATTTAGTCTAGAAGCTGCTTCTATATTTTTGTTTTTACTTTTTTACTTTTTAAACTTTCTTGTTAAAAACCAAGACACAGCATGTTTTTCCATTTGTTTGTGTCATCTCTGATTGATTTGAGCAGTGTTTTGTAATCCTCATTGCTGAGGTCTTCAACCCCCTCAGTTAGCTGTATTCCTAGTTATTTTATTCTTTTTGTGGCAGTTGTGAATAGGACTGCCTTCCTGATGTGGCTCTCAGCTTGAATGTTGTTGATGTATAGGAATGCTAGAGATTGCTGTATGCTGATTTTCTATCCTGAAACTTTGCCGAAGTTGTTCGTCAGTTGAAAGAGCTTTTAGGCTGAGACTATGGGGTTTTCTAGATATAGAATCGTGTCATCTGAAAAAAGGGATACTTTGACTTCCTCTCTTCCTGTTTGGGTGCCTTTTATTTCTTTCTCTTTTCTGATTGCTCTGACCAAGGCTCCCAATACTATGTAAAATAGGAGTGGGGAGAGAGGACATCCTTGTCTTGTGCCAGTTTTCAAGGGAAATGCTTCCAGCTTTTGCCCATTCAATATGATATTGACTGTGGGTTTGTCATAGACGGATCTTATTATTTTTTGTATGTTCCTTCGATACCTAGCTTACTGAGCGTTTTTAATATGAAGGAATGTGGAATTTTATTGAAAGCCATTTCTGCATCTATAGAGATGATCATGTGGTTTTTATCTTTAGTTCTGTCGGGTACTAGGCTTCATACCTGGTTGATGAAATAATCTGTACAAAAGAACTCCATGAGTTTACTGATGTAACAAATTTGCACATGTACACCTGAACCTAAAACAAATTTTTTCAAGAAGTATATCATCTACAAAAACTCACAGCTAACTTCATATTTAATGGTAAGAGGGTGGAAGCTTGCTTGTGAAGATGAAGAACAAGGCAGGGATATTCCCTCTTACCATTGATTTTCAACACTGTACTGAAAGTCCTAGCTAATACGGTAAGACAAGAAAAGGAAATAAAAGGCATACAGATTGGGAAGGAAGAAATGAAACTGTTGGTTTGGAGGTGACATGATTGTCAATTTAGAAAACTTGAAATAATCAACCACAAAACAAGGGATTTTCATGAGGTTGAATGAAATAAAGTTAGTATACAAAAGCCAATCACTTTCCCATATACCAGCAATGAACAATTGGAATATGAAATTAAGAACATAATATTATTTACATTAACACCTGCCAAAATGAAAAACTTAAGTATAAATTTAACAAAATATGTACAAGATCTATGTGAGAAAAACTACAAAAATCTGATGAAAGAAATATAATAACTAAATCAATGAAGAGATATTCTATGTTCATGGACAGGAAGACTCAATATTGTCAAGATGTTGGTTCTTCTCAACTCCATCTATAGAATCGTTGCAATCCCAATCAAAATTTCAGCAAACCATTATATGAACATTGACAAAAAGAACTTTTCTAAGTTTTTTATGAAAGTACAAGAGACTCAGAACAGCCAGTACAATATAGGAGAACAGAGTGAGAGGACTGAGCATTACCTGACTTCCAGGTTTACAGTAAAGCTCCAGGAATCAAGACAGTATGGTACTGGTGGAATGACAGTCAGACAGACCAATGGAACAGAACAGAGAGCTCAGAAACAGACTGACCTAAATAGAGTCAACTGATCTCTGGGAAATCAGCAAAGACAATAAAATGGAGAAAAGAGATTTTTTCAACAAATGGTGCTGGAACAACTGGACATCCACATGCAAGAAAAGTGAAATGAAAAGAGCTCTCCTGAAAGAGGGTCTTTGAAAGTCACCTGTGACAGCAGCAAAAAATGCCCAGCAGGACCTGCGACACTCAGTGAGCTCTCCCAGGAATGCAATGGCTGGACTTCAATATCCCTCAGCCCCCATCTCTATAAGACTTTTCATAAAGGCTACAATGATTCTTGTCAGTCACTTGGGCCTACCAACCTCCTAGGTAGGATGCAGTACTGAAGGGGTCATCAGTACACTGCCCTCAGGGGACTCTGCAGCCCCGTGGCTTTGTAGTTGATGCTGACCTTAATCCCCTATGTGTCCCTGGCTGAAGACAGGCCCCAAATACAGAGGCCAGGCCAGAGAGCTCATCTGATTAAGTCTATTAAGGCTCAGTAATAACAATAAATAAATAAAGTAACATAAAAATAAACAAGACACAAACACACACCTTAGCCTCAGCCTACACAGAGTCAGGATCACACACATCACTGTCTTCCGCCTCCTCCTCTTGTCCCGCTGGAAGGCCGTCAGGGTCAACGACAGGCATGGAGCTGCCAGCTCCTAGGAGGACACCTCCTGAAGAACCCGCCTTTGGCCGTTTACAGTTAGCTTGTTTTTATAAGCAGAAGGAATACACTCTAAAATAACAATAGAAAGTATAGTATGGTAAATACATAAACCAGTAACCCCGTGGTTTATTACCATCATCAAGCACTGTGTACTTCTATGCTCATGTCCGTAGGTGCTAGACTTTTCTATGACTGGCAGCATGGTAGGTTTATTTACAGCAGCATCACCAGGGTGACTACTACATCACGAGGCAACAGGAATTTCAGCTCCGTTACAGTCTGATAGAATCACTGTCCTATATGCAGTCCTTTGTTGACCAAAAAGTTGACATGTGACACATAACTGCAGTTTAAGAGATTTATTTCAATGAGTTGGCTTCTGTGACTGTGGGGATTGGCAAGTTCAGATCTGCAGGCCAGACTCTGGGCAAGGCTGTCTGGGAACTCTTGGGCGGCCCCCTGCTGCAGCCTTCAGGCAGAGGTTCTTCTTCCTCAGGGAGCTTCCACGCTGCTCCGAGGCCCTTTCAACTACAGGAGGAAGCCCACATACGCAGCTGTGGAAATCCCCTTATGTGCAGTCCACTGACCACAGCCTTTACCCGCATCCACAACACAGCGCCATGTGGCTCGCGTGCCACCGAATGACCTGGCCTGGCTGACTGGACACCTGAAACTGACCATCAGGAGTAGGTGGGCTGCAGCCACGTGTGCCCATCTGCCAGCTCCCACTGTTTGTGAAGTGGGACCCCCTCCCACCTCCGCCTTGCAGGGCAGCATGGGGGGCAGGTGAAGGGGTCTACACCAGTGATTCTCTGGCTCCCCCCATCTTCCTGGGGTTGGATGAGGGGACTCACTCTGTCAGAAGAGACAGAGCATGGCCTGTTCACTCTGCAGCCCTGGGAGTAACTGGCCAGGCATCACCTGGGCCTAGGCAGGGCAGGAAGGCCAGGATGAGGGACCGGGCAGAGGAGGGGAAGAGAGGTGAACACCAGGACACAAGAAAAAGAAAATGTCAAGGGTGGTCGAAGACAGAGAACACTGAGGTTTCCATCCTGGTCTATTTCCACAATGGCCTGTCATATATCCATGAGACTGAGCTGCCTACAATAGCAAAGGCATGTGTAGCGGCACAGATACTGTATTGGCAACAAAATTCAGACCTACCAGGTACGTACGGCAAGATCCCATTCAATATACTCCAGGTGGGGTGTGGCTGCTGGGTAGTGTCAGCTGTGAGGACAGCAGCCAGGCTGGCGTGGTGGCTGGGGGGCAGGACACTGGAGCTTTCTGATAAGGAGATGGCTACATGGTGTCCTCGCCTTGTAAGAATGCAGTCACCCTTTGGTCTGTGCACTTTTCTGTATAAAAATTAAAAGTTCAAAGAAAGAAAGAAGAGTGCTCACCCTGAAGCTTGCCTCAATGCCTCTGAATGTCACTTGTGTCTTAGGCTAAATTCTTGTATCATGGATAGAAAAACCACCTGAGGAATTAAATACTTTTTCAAATATCTTTCATGTGATGGTCATCCAGGGAGATGAGAAAGGCATATTTTATCACCTCATCCCAAGCATAAGAAAACAGAGGTATGTGGAGGATGAATAGCTCAGCCAGGCTCCCAGGAAGCAAGGACCCCACCTCCATAGAGATGGGACCCCACAGAGCAAGGGTTCCACCTTCCTAGGGACCTGACCCCACCTAACATAGGCCTCATTTTTATAGAGACATGACCCCTCCTAGCAAGGAATCTACCCCATAGAAACACTACCCACTTATAAAGGGCCCCCCTCTTCATAGGGACATGACCCCACCTAGCAAGGGACCCTTCTTCATAGGCACACGACCCCACCCAGCAAGGGCCTCCATCTTCACCACCTTTATAGGGACATGAACCCACCTGGCAAGGGATCTACCTCCATAGAAACACTGCCCACTTATAAAGGGCCTGCTTCTTCATAGGGACATGACACCACCTAGCAAGGACAACCTCTTCATAGCAACATGGCCCACCTAGCAAGAGCCCATCTTCATAGGGACATGACCCCATCTCGCCAAGTCCCCATCTCCATAGAGACATGGCCCACCTAGCAAGGGCCCATCTTCACAGGGACATGACCCCATCTCGCCAAGTCCCCATCTCCATAGAGACATGACCCTACCTAGCAAGGGACCCATCTTCATAGGCACACGACCCCACCCAGCAAGGGCCCTCATCTTCACCACCTTCATAGGGACATGAACCCACCTGGCAAGGGATCTACCACCATAGAAACACTGCCCACTTATAAAGGGCCCGCTTCTTCACAGGGACATGACTCCGCCTAGCAAGGACCACCTCTTCATAGGGACATGACTCACCTAGCAAGGACCACTCCTTCATAGGGACATGACCCCACTTAGCAAGGGCTGCCCCTTCATATAGGGGCATGACCCCATCTAGCAAGGGCCACCTTTTCATAGGGACATGGCTCACCTAGAAAGGACCCATCTTCATAGAGACATGACCCCACCTAGCCAGGGCCGTCCCTTCATAGAGATGGAGCCCAGACACAACAAGGTTTTTCCACCTCCACCAGGATCTGCAGGGGACCTACATGCTAAAGTAATATCTCAAGCACTTTTAATGGTAACTTTGAAATAAGATTTGATTAAAAAACACAATACATTAAGTGGGCCTTAGTTTTTATAAAGGTGTTACAATGGCTGAGGACGTGAAATCTGACACTCTGTGTCTCGGAATGCATCCCAAGTCAAGGAAAGCAGCTGAGCAGGCTGGTTCCTAAACAGGGCTGTGGATTCAACATGATCCTGGTCTGTTTCCTAACTTTGCCAATGACATTTTGGAGAGCCTGGACTATATAAGATAGATTCCACTGTTTTTAAATTAAATAGGATTAGTGACAAACAGGTGTTGCACTTAAAAGATCCACAAGGATAAGGGATGTCATTTTAAATCTGTTTTAATGGGACATTAATATTGTAAAATGTTCCCCCATTAATTTACTCAATGGATGTCTCTTGTACATCTATTAAGCTAAGTTACTCCCTTGCAGGAGTTGGATTTTGCATCCAGCTTCCTCTCTGTGTGCTGTTAACCCCGGGGCCAAGCACATGACCTCTTAATGCCCCAGGTGTAGAAAGATAATGGTCAATCTACCTTGCTGGGACCCTGATGGCAGGTACACACTGTAAAGTCCCGTGCTGTGTGGCCATCACTCATTCCCAATTCTAAACCCAGGCAGTCATCTTAGGCATTTCTTGAAAGTTATTTGATCCCCTTTCACTGATGTGCGTTGGTGTGTGATGAAGAGACCACAGAGGCACCATTATATATGTCCTTGCCTTTGGCCAAATGGGAATGGTGCAACGGTATTGAGTGTTGGCATCCGTGGAGAGGGTCTGCATCTGAGCAGCATGCCGGCATCCCCAGGTGCATGCCAGAAGGGGGAGGTTCGGGGTTTCTCAGGGTGGGCTTTGAGTGAATGTCAATCAAACTCCGAAGTTTGCCTGCATAGAGAAGGTTCCTTTGACATGGGGCCAGGCGATCGTGCCTTAAGGGGCTCTGTAAACAGGGAGACTGAACAAAGTGTGAATAATTGATGAAAGAGGGCCCCAGATAGCCCACCAGTTCCACCAGGGGTATTTAATGTAATGCAAGAATGTCTAAGCCAGTGAAGAGACAAATACAAAACTCTGTAATCAGACAGATTTAGACCCATTCCCTCGGAAGCTAGAAGAGGCTGCAATGGGCCAACGGCTGGGCCAGGCACGTGTGGAGTGGCCTAAAGCCTTTTTACCTTGCAAGTACCAGCTCCAGTTACAACAATAACACAGACACTGCAATCTATTTACACAACATGGAACTGAAGCCTGGCAGGAGTTAAAAGCTGCGCTGCGATGTCTTTTGTTAGAATCGGCTATGCAAAATCAATTTGAAAATGGCACTGAAAAAATTTTATTTCAAAACACACTGCTCTGATGGAACCAAACTGTTTAAATGAGGGTCAGGAACGGCCACCGGCAGGCACGCGGGGCAGTGAGGGGTGCGATTACCTTGCCTCCATTTCCTACGTCCGGCCTCAATATCCAGTTATTTTCTCCATTTTCTTCAGCATCATTGGTAAGAAACACTAATTGATAATTGTGCATATTTATTTTGCCCTGGCTACAAAAATCTAAAAACAAATAGTTTTCTCAAAACTGTTTTATTCACCGCAACAGAGAGAGTGGAGGCCACACGGTCAGATCCAGGCTGCACTCTGCTGTTTACACATAAATTATAGCAAAATACTTCTGGCAGTGCCACCCCTGCTAACGGCAGTCGGATTGCCACTGTGTGTCCAATTAAAAGGGTGTAAAATATCACAGTCATGCCGCACAGCACGATTACCCAGCTCCAATCTGACAGGGGGCTTAGCGGCCAGGAATGTGGATGCCAAGGAGGACTCAAACGCAAAATTTAGGATCTCTACTTCCTGGAAAGAGAATAAGTCAAATCTATCTTAATACAATTATTTGGACAAATTTCTGAAATATTAGCTTTATGCTTTCTTTCTATCACTGTTCACAGATATGAGGAACACTTAAGTGCAGACAAACGTAGGGAGATACTTCTAGGATAAAATGACTCAATGCATTTATGTTAACTTAGAAATAAATTCCAGAATTTCTCCAAATTTCAAAGATCCGAGAAAGGGCCGGAGGTACTGCAGTTTCTCCTAAGAAAACTCAAAGTGTTCAACTGTCTCCCCCTTCACGGGCACACGGTGGGTGGGAGGTGTGAGCCTGCCTGTCTCCTCCCTGGGGGATGCTCTCCCCAGCACACAGCAGGCCGATGCAGCACCCCCGCTCCGAAGATCTAACCCAATACCTTCTCTTCCAGAAACTTCCATGACCCAAATGGCTAAGGGAAGTAGCATTTTTAATAGACTTTACCTTTTAGAGCACTTTTAGGTTCACAGCAAAATTGGGCAGAAGGTGCAGAGCTCCCACACACCCCCATCGCCACACAAGCAGAGCCTCCCCTCTATCAGCACCCTGCTCTGTGCGGCAGCTTGGTCACAAGGGATGAGCCACAGTGACGGGTGATTGTCACCCAAAGGCCGCAGTGCACATGCGGGTCCCTCTTGGTGCTGTGCATTCTATGGTTTGCACAAATGTATCACGACATGTGTCCCCCATCACCTGTCGCTCGGAACAGTTTCACCACCCTCGAAACCCTCGGTGCTTGGCCTGCTCACTGCCTCCCCCCTGAACCCCTGGCAGCCAAAGATCTCTTTTCCATTTCCATTGTTCTGCCTTTGTTGGAAAGTCATAAAGTTGGTGTAAGAGTCAGGGTGCGCCAGAGAAATAGAACCCATAGGACACACACACACACACACACAGGTGCACACAGATGCACGCACACAGACACGCACGCACACATACATACAGGCACACAGGCACACACACGCACATGCACACAGACACACATGCGTGCACACAGGCACACACGTAAGTACAGGCACACAGGCACACACACATGCACACACAAGACACACTCACACACATGCACACAGGCATACAAACAGGTGCACACACATGCACAAAGACACGTGCGCACACACAGACACACGGGCACACATGCACAGACACACAGGCGCACATACACATGTGCACAGACACACAGGCACACACACACATGCACACAGACACATGCGTGCATACGCAGATGCACACACACACATATATATTTCCAACAAGGGACTGGCTCCTGTGGTTATGGAGGCTGAGGAGACACAGGTCTGTGGTCAGCGAGGTGGGGCCTGGGAGGCTGCTGTTTCAGGAGTGGAGGGGCGGGAGTGGAAGGGAGGAAGTGGAAGGGCAGGAGGAGCTCGCTCTTACCCACTGGAGGATTGGTCTTTCTCTCTATTGGGGCCTTCAAGGGGTCGGATGAGGCCACCCACACTAGGGCAGGCATCTGCTTGACCCTGTCGACTGGTTCCAATGTTGTTCTCTTCCAAAGCCCTTCACAGACACACCCAGGATTGATCATAACTGGGTATCTGGCCACCCCACAGACGGACAAGTAGACATGTAAGATTCACCATCGCGGGCATGTCCAACATACGGGATGCTGTCCTTTCACACTGGCTTCTTCCGCTTAGTGTCTTAGCTCAGGGCGCCATTACAAAATACCACAGGCTGGTGGCTTAAACCCCAGACGTTTGTCTGTGGCAGCTCTGGAGGCTGGCAGGACACAGTCGAGGCATTGCTGTTCCTGTCCCTGGTGAGGCCGTCTTTGCATTGTGTTCTAAGGAGACAAGCCCTCCCTTCTTAGAAGGACACGAACCTTGTCCTGAGGGCGCCAGTCTCATGACCTAATGACTTCTCGGAGGCCACATGCCTAGCACCATCGTCTTGGGGATCGGGATTTCAACAGAGGAATTTGGGGTGCAACACAAACCTTTAGTCCATAGCACTGAGGGGTGCTCATGACAGGCTCCTTCATGCCTTTTCGCAGCCTCCTGGCTCGTTTCTTTTTAGTGCTGAGTAAGATTCCACTGTGTGGGTGCAGCACAGCTTAATTCACCCCCTCGCTGACTGAGGGGCATCTTGGCTGCTTCTGAGTTTTGGTAATTATGAATAAAGCTGCTATAAACATCCGTGTGCAGGTTTTGGTGTGGACTGAAGTTTTCAGTTAATTTGGAGAATACCAAAGAGCAGGAATGTTGGAGTGTGTGGTAAGAGTGTGCCCAGTTCCATAGGAAGCTGCCCAATGGACTTCCAGTGAGGCTGTGGCGGTTTGCATTCCCACTGGAAGGCAGGCACATGAAAAAGGAGAGCTTCTCACGGTGTTGGCAGCCCCCTTCCTGGAGGTCTGTGTATTTGGATTCCTTTTTTTTTTTTTTGAGACAGAGTTTTGCTTTTGTTGCCCAGTGCAATGGTGTGCAATGGCGGAGTGCAATGGCGCGATCTCAGCTCACCGTAACCTCCGCCTCCCAGGTTCAAGCAATTCTCCTGCCTCAGCCTCCTGAGTAGCTGGGACTACAGGCGTAGAGGTGGGGTTTCTCCATGTTGGTCAGGCTGGTCTCAAACTCCTGACCTCAGGTGATCTGCCCACCTCGGCCTCCGGAAGTGCTGGGATTACAGGTGTGAGCCACCGCGCCCGGCGGGATTCCCTTTTAACCTCTCCTCTGCTGCTCTCTTCATTCCATCCAGGAGCAACTCCTGCATGGCCCCCTCCACACTCCCACACCAGCCGCCCCTCGCCTTTGCCGCCCACCTGGTGGACACCTGCACAGTCCTCCCAGGGGGAACAGTTCTCGGCTGAGCACCTTGCACCATTCCCGGGCCTCTGGGCTTGAGGGGCTTCAACCTGAAGGTCCACCTGCATCCTCAGCAGAGAAAGCTCCAGTCTTCACTCTGTCATGAACAAAGCAGGCATCGGTCCCTGCCCCTCTTGGGCCAGCCCAAGCCTCAGCTTCCCCACATCGTCTGCTTCTTCTGCTCACACCTTCAGGCCTGCAGGGCAGGAAGGAGGTGGCCTCTTTCCACTGAGGTCCTGGGATCCGGGGAGGAGGTCTCCTCTCCAATTGCCACCGTGACCTCCCACGTGCCCAAGGCTCTGGGGCCATCGGCAGCAGCCCCTCGTGCTTCAGGAGCATCATACCCCGGAGGGGGCATGACTGCCTGAGAGGAGGGAGAGTGCCTTCCTCCTAGTAGAGCCTGGGGGCTCAGGGGAGGCTCGGGCTGGGGCTTAACATCATGGATGATTTTATGCTTTTGCCTAAAGTTTTGATGGATGATTTTAAATTTGCGGCCTTCATGGTAGAAATTTATACAATGCTTTTAGCTTCTCAATTTAATTTCTCATTCATTTTGTCATTTTCTTATCTTGGTAAGGCAGTTATTATTTGTCACAAGAAACTGAGACAAATAGAAAGCAGTGAACTCCAGAAACTCACACCAGAAAATGAAACCCAGAACGTGGTCTGGAATCAAGGCCTTGAGTGTGGTCCTGGGATCTCTTTCCTGAATCCCAGGTCAGGAGACACCCCCTCCCGACTGCTGGGTGTGCATTTGCTCCTGCTCACATCCCCCATTGACTGTTCCATGCAACAGGGTCTGCCCTTCCATATTTCTCTGAGCTCTCCATTGCTCTCTCTGCATATCATTGCAACTGGCATGCCTATTAACCACCATCACAGCCGCCACTGCAGCCACCATCACCGCCACCACTGCAGCCACCATCACCGCCACCACTGCAGCCACCATCACCACCACCACTGCAGCCACCATCACCGCCACCACTGCAGCCACCATCACCGCCGCCACTGCAGCCACCATCACCGCCACCACTGCAGCCACCATCACCGCCACCACAGAGGAAGTTTTGTGCGCATTCTGAGCCAGGTACTCTTCAAAGCACTTTACATGAATTAACTCATTAAACCTCTTAGCAAATTATCCCATTTTATGGTGAGGAAACTGAGGCACAAATAAGTTAAGGAAACAAGTCCACAGTGAGGGACAGGGCTAGGGTCTGAGCTCAGGCCACCAGGCAGGGGTCTGCTTGGAACCACAATGAACGTGTGGCTTTATCAGGTCATGTTCTCCCCTGGGTGCCATGAGAGCTGCACTAGGACATGCCTGAGGTATCTGACCCATCTCCTCCCCTGGAATAGGCACTCAGGCCTGGGGGCAGGGGGCACAGAGGGGCTCAGTAAGGTCACAATCAGCAGATGGGTCTCCCCAGAGTGCAGAGAAATGGCAATTCTGCCCATGGGATGCACCTCATCCTCCCTCTCCACACACCTCTCTGCTCCTTCACAGTGGAGCTTCTGATAAGTCACAGGAGGCCACGAGCACACAGCAAGGTGAAGCAACTCCACACAAAGAGGAGAGCCACGGCCACGAGTGCACAGGGAGGCGAGGCGGCTCCAGATGGAGAGAAGAGCCACGGCCACGAGCCCAGAGCAAGGTGAGGAGGCTCCGCACAGAGAGGAGACCACACCTGGCCTCCTGAGTGATGATGGGGCAAAGCCCGGACTGCCCCTGGCCTCGGTCCTGCCCGAATCCACCACAGCAGGTGGTGATGGACCAGCACAGGCCACGTGTTTGAGGTGACTGAGAAAGGGGTTCCATCACCAGAGGTGATTCTTCTCGGGTCCCCTGCTCTGGAGTGCACAGGATATATTCTATGTAATTGCATTTTCACGCTTCTGGAGAGAGGAACATGGACATGTGTTTATTTAAGAAGTAAAACGTCTCCTTCCTTTCATTCCAAGCTGCATATGCTCAGTTGTCACAAAAATGAAATGCTTGCCGCCTCCTTCAAGGCATCCAACTGGATGGCCCAAACCTGGCAGAGGGCCATGTCCCCTCCAGGGCATCCATAGCTGCTCTGCTCGTCTTCAGGAAACAGTTCAGGGACTCTGTTTTCTGGTCCTGTCTTCCAGGAGCCCTGATGGATAAGTCCTTGTGTCCTGTGTCTGATGCCAGGCACTCACTGATGGCCACTCAGGGCCTGCGTGTCCAGGGCCAGCGCCTGCCCCCATCAGGGAGCCTGCTGGGTGTTCCAGAAAAAAAGTGGGAAAGGCCACCACTCGGGGTGCCCAGTGGAGGCTGTGGCTGAGGAAGGCACGTCGCTTGGCATCACCTTCCAAACCTTCTACATGTCCTGGGAGGAAACTGACTTTGCATGGGTGTGCATATGTGGAGGCGGCCAGGGGTCGGACCTGCTTAAAACACCGCATGTTGCCGGGGGCACTGCCCCTCACCGGTGGACTGAGACCTGGTGACCTTCAACACACGCTGTCTTGGGGGCTCCTCCCCGCCATGCAAGACCAACAAGGGGCTCTGGATCCGGGGCAGGGTGAAGGCTGGGGTGACAATGATGAAGGAGAACCAGCCATAGGCATGGCAGAGACCGACACAAGCTGGTGAGGGGCTCCCTGGCGCGGGCTGGAGCGTGCAGTCCCTAGGAGTCCAGTGGATCACCTGCTTCCCTTCGATTCTGGGCTAGAAGAGGAATAGGAATGCCCCTTTCTTTCAGCCAAGGCCTGCACCTCTCAGGGTTCCCAACCCGAGATGTGGACTCCGTGTCCGAGGGAACAGCGCCTGCCCTGCCCCCCACCATGACCCCACCCTCTTCCTGGGGCTGTCCCAAGCAAGTCATCTGGGCAGCTGGAATATGAATGGCAGATTCTAGAACAAGCTGGCTCAGCCTCTGGCATGGTCACCACCTGTGCCCTGGCCATGCATAGAGCGGGATCCTGTGTGAAATGGACTGTGCTGGGTTAGGCTGAGGGACCAGATGAGCAGCGATCGGACATGGTTATGTAAGAATCTGCTTTCATAGCGATTTTCTACTTTGTAGCTTACTTTTCTATACTATTCGCAGGTTTATGACATACTACCACATTCCTCAGATGCGAGAACGTAGCAAGTGTGGAGGTCTCTGAGGGTGCTGGGCCTGTCCCCAAGGCCAGTGCCACCCATGGAAGGGAAGGTCACGACACAGTGAGGGGGCACCACACAGGCCCTGTGGAGCAGCCACCCGCCATCAGACTTTGCTGGGCAGTTTCACAATTGTCAACGTCCACCAGGACAGTGAGGATCCCACACAGGGGCAGCAGGCTCAAAAGCAAGGTCTGCAGAGGGCAGGCCTCAAGGATGAGCGAGAAGCACACACAAGATGCAGAGGGCCAGGCCAGGGGGAGTGCAGGAGGAGAAGCAGGGAGAGGCAGGGTGGGCAGGGGTTAGCAGCAGGAGAAGCAGGGAGAGGCCAGGCGGGTAAGGGTGAGTAGGAGGCAGAGCCAGCCATGGACACAGCGCTGGGAGCCCGGCTGACCGTTGGAGTACTGCACCTTCCCCAGAAAACGCCCCTGCTGAGCTGACCCTCCGCCTGGTGCGGGAAGGGCTGTGTGTCTCTGCAGCAGAAAGGAGCTTCCCAGAACAGCCGCTCTGTAGTCTGCAGGAAGAAGCCAATTGGCCAAGCCAAGCGTGTCAGAGAGGAGTGCAGACGGCTTGGCTTTCATGACCAAAGAATGTGACGGGGCAGTAGACACAGTCATATTGTTGCAGTTGTGTGTCCTGCACTGAGTATGTGGGTTGATGGTGGCCCCAAAGAGACATGTCCCCCTCTGAATCCCTGTAAATGTGACCTTATTTAGAAAAAAGGTATCTCCATGATTAAGTTAAAAATCTTGAGGTGGGGGGATCACCCTGGATTATCCAAGTGGGCCCTAAATTCAAGAACAAATATTTTATAGGAGAAAAGTGGAGATTTCACCTAGACAGAAGAGGAGGAGACGACGTGGCCCCAGAGGCAGAGCCTGGAGCGATATGGCCACGAGCCCAGGAGCACAGCAGCCAAGGGGAGCTGGAAGAGGCAAAGACGCTTCCTCCCCCAGAGCCTTTGGAGAGTGCAGCCCTGCAGACATGGGGCTTTTAGACTTCCGGCCTCCAGAGCTTTGAGAGGATGAACTTCCGCTTTTGTGAATCGCCCAGTTTTTTGTCATTTGTTACAGCAGTCGCAGGACACCCGTGCACTTTTTAAAGTGCTATCAGGTTTATTTTAATTTGCTCCTCACCGCAACCCTGTGACATGGATTTTAATTGTCATTAACATCAAGAAAACTGGAATAAAGAGTAATATTTCCTCCCAGTGTAGTCTTGGGAACTTCTCCCTCAGAAGCCCCTGGGTGCTTGTTGAAAGTGAGCATTTCCACTCTCTCCAGGCCTTTGGATGGCAGTCTGAGGCGGCCTGAGTGGCTACAGAGTCCAGTCCTCACTGCTGGGGGTGCGCTTGGAGCACCTGCACGCAGCAGGCCTGGTGTTCCTGAAACTTCCATGGCTCAGGTCCCCTGGGCACCGCTGCACTGCCAGTTATACAGTCTCATACTAAATATTTTAAGTATGTGAAGTTTAACTTTTAAACATTTGAGTTCCCTGATACTTCAAATGGACAATCTACAGACCAAGTTCCAAAGGCACGAGAATGTGTGTGAAAGGAATTCTCCTCTCTTGCCACCACCCGCCAAGCTTCCCTCCCCAGCGAGAACACTGCTGGGCCAGGCCCTCATCTGCTGAAGGATGCAATTTAAACTCCCTAGATTTCAGGCTGTCCCTTATAGGGAGATGATCTCGCTCACTAGAATTCCCCATTATTCCTTGAAGGGAGAGGACGGCTGGGGAGAGGCTAGCAAGGGAACTGTGCAGCCGGCAGCCCCTCCCAAGTATGAACCACATGCACTGGGGTGCGGGGTGCGGTGGGGGGTGGGGCTGGTCTGTGAGGGGCGCATGCTGCTGGACCAGGGGCCCCCAGCCTGCCCCACCGCCAGCTGCGAGGGAACAAATGCAAGATCCTCCTGCACTTTTGCTTCGAGTTTGGCTCCCGTGGGAAACCTGCCTTTTCCCATTCTCAGACTGCTAAACCTTTAAAGTACTATTGTAAAATCCGACTTGCTTCTCATTCTCAAGCCTTAAGATAGAAAGAAGCATTTTATTCACACCCATTTGAAGTTGCTCTGCAGTGAACACACATGAGAGACCCACACCCCGATTTCTGCGGCAGCTGAGCTGCGTGCAGCAGGAATTCCATTTTGAAATGCACTGCAGGTGCTGGCGGATGGCAGAGGGCACTGGGACACAGTGGGTGGAATCATCTGACCACCTGGTGCAGAACCACTCCTAGATAACTGCTGCATGAGTTACGTTGTGAGCTTGGAGTTTTCTAAACATGAGACTGTCGCAGGACAGTAATGGATGCATGCAGAGAGAGGCCAGTGTCTTTTAGGTTTATCTGTGTTTGAGTCTCCATTCCCCTATCTAGCAGCCTGTTTGTCCTTCAGCCTCAGCGCTGCCATGGCTCTAATTCTCCCGAGGCTCCGGTTCTCACATGAATCTTCAAGGCGAAAGCTGACCCAGTGGGGCTTAAAGAGATGCCCTTTGCTTTTTTCCCATCAGGAAAATCACCGCTGCTGTAATAATTTGCTCCGAGCAGTGGTCTAGCAGCTGTCTAAATTGACAGGGTCACTCCTTGCCCCACCACAGCCCAACTTTTTAGGGACCGTGGGCTCAGGTTTCCAATAAGTGCACATTCCTCAGTAACCCAAAGCAGCCCGCAGGACTTGGGGCGCTTGGAGATGGATGTTTGTCCCTTCTCACTCTGGAAACTTCAAAGGGCGGATGAGGGCCCAGTCGACATGGCCCACATCCTGATACTTCCTGTGCACACCACACTGGGCCTTGCAAAATCTCAGGTTATCACGCGCCCGGCTGTCTGGCTGGGCAAAATTCAATCCTGCCCTCTGCTCACCTCTCCCTTGCACTTGTTAAAAGTAATTAGTGTTTGCATCCATATCTGAACTTTGATTTGTTTCCAGGATGGAGACGTTGATATTTCTTCTGATGGCTACATAAATCACACATTATTAAGTTACCTCCCATTACACTTTTTTAAGTATTGGAAACTCCTGACTTTAAAAGAAGGGAACTCGTGTTAATGCAGGCAAATGGTAGACCAATCCAGGAGCTGCAGCCAGCCGTAGACAGACAAAGCCTCACATACGCATATTAACCTCCCTCCTCCTGCCTTCCTGCCCCTGGAATTCTGTTTCAGTCCTCCAATAGAAGGCTATGACAGCAATCAATTGATAGTTCACAGATACAATTCATGGGCATGGTCCCCCCAGTCTCACTATATTTCTTAGAGGGGCATCCGTGGGAAGCATAATTCCCATTTCACAGAGGAGGAAACTGGGAAACTCAGCCTGGGGAGGCTGGGTGACTTGCCACCATGTCACCTAACCAGGGGCCAGCAGACAGTGGCTTCCACTTTGGTCTCTGCCCCTGGTGCTGGCAGAGGTGGCACTGCAGCTTGCTATTCATAGTGGGTCTTGTTGGTAGGACTTTCCTCAGCTAGGAAGAACTAACAGAGCTTCTGACAGCGCCCGTGGGAACCCAGCCCTCCCCATGCCTGATCCCAGCATCCACTTTCCTGAACACACCCCACAGGTGAAGCCAGGAGCAGCCTGGAGGAAAGGAGCTCATCGCAGGCCCAGCTATGGGGAGTGTTTGGTGAGAAACTGGCTGGGGCCCAGTCAGAGCCAATCGGGGAAACAGGAGTTTGTCCAGGTTCCTGGTATCCGGCCTCCTGCTGTGGCCCACAGGTCTTGAATCCCGAGCACCCCTTTACACATAGGACCTGCGGCAGAAGCAGCACAAACTAAGCTGAGGCCAACAAACCTGGGTTCTCTTCTTAGAAACATGGCCACCTGTACCGGA
Source organism: Pan paniscus (assembly GCF_029289425.2). Lineage (NCBI taxonomy): Eukaryota > Metazoa > Chordata > Mammalia > Primates > Hominidae > Pan > Pan paniscus. The sequence continues at coordinate 3,276,484 of NC_073253.2, read as the reverse complement.
AGCCAGGCATACCCAGGAGCTCATACCTTCATTTCTGCATAAGTCAAATGTTGAGGGGTTTGTCCTACCCAACCAGCTTAGCATAGCAATTACTCAGGAGCTTTGCAAAGGTGGACGGGATAATTTACCATGAGTTACAGTGCATCTCTGTATATGATGAAGTTCACATTTATCGAGAATATAGAGTACTTTTTTCTAGTAATAATTTGAGATGTATTGCTTTTCTTCTCTGAGGAGTTTGCTAATTTTTTTTTTTCAGAATCAGATGTATGAACTAGTGAGACATTTAAGAGGAGGAAGAAAATGAATTCTGATGTCTCTGTCAGATCAAGAAAACAATGATAATTCTTGCTGGAGATAGTTTATCCAGTTAGTATTTATCAATAACACTTTATCAATATCGTAAGACTGGCTGGCATAGCTGGGTGTGGAGGTAGTTTCATTTTAGCCTTGACGTGTGAGGTCAACACTCTGCTGCTCTTTAGAGAATGCTTTTTGGGGACATCAGTAGAAACCAGGAGACCCGAGAGGAGGCTTCTGGGAGCAGGAACAGAAAACACGACCAGATCTTGGGACAGCAGCAAAGAAGACAGGCAGGCAGGGGCCCTGACATACGCTTTTGCACGTACAGATCTGGTTCATATATAAAATATTTGTCGATAATTCTCACAACTTTTTCCTAGAGCGAGGAGCATATTCATATAGACACTGGTACTTTATCCTATACACATGAACACAAGGTGTAACTAAAATTACCTTTGCATTAATGCTAGACATTTTTTTTCAAATGTGGAGGGAAGTGTAGACTCTAAGAGTTAAGATCTGCTTAAGGAAAAAAAAAAGCCACATTTAAATAAGTCTACCCATATGCATAATTAGAATTCTGGTATGACTTAGAGGGAGTGTTATTACTAAAAACAACAATTATCCGCTGCCCTTCTCTGCAGTTTTGATATGGTATGTATTGCCCAAGGAAGAAAAAAGTGATAGGTGAAGCCATTCCCAGTAACCTAATACCTCTAAATGGTTCATACTAAAGTGACTGGGTCTCCTTTCAGGGATTTACCTTAATGATATCATTCCCAAGGAGTCTGGTTTAGATCAAACTAGGTTAAAGATCATGAATGTCAAAAAGTGATGTCATTAGATCCCATTACTAATAAAGTCAGGGTCATCATGAGTACAGAAGCAGCTTGGAATTCAGGCTTTATTTACCTTAAAACCTGCACCTAAACTTAAAACCCCAAGTGAAATACAGACGAGGTGAAGTGGTTGAAACATAATAGCTGAGAGACTGCTGGCATTGACTTGTATAACTCAAGTTTGTAAGGATTTGTCATTTTCTATGTATTTTACATCATCAATGTACAAGATTCAGCAGTAGCCTTGTTTATTTCTCTTGCCAGTGGATTCAGTCATAACGTACATTTTGCAGCACAAGATATCCTATTAGAAGTAAGAGAAATTAATTTCTAAAATTTACAAAACACAATAGATCACAGCAATTTCCATATTTAGAATACCAAGAGTGAAAAGGGAGAGCTAGTTTTCGAAAGCTAGGTTTCCACCCATGTTTTCTAGACTGTCTGAAGGCACACCAGACCTCTAGACCCACAAGAACCTTAGCAAAATGAAACCAATCTATTGCCTTTGCCCTTTGTACTGCTACAGTGAAACAGTACAAAGAGATTGGGTAACTTATACACAATAGAAATGTATCAGTATCCCGGCTTCCAAGATGGCGCCTTGTTTCTGCATCCCCAGGAGGGAGGAGCGCTGGGTCCTTACAGGGCGGAAGGGATGGAAGTGCAGTGGCGTCATTCATCTGGGCTAATACCCGAGGTTCCTTGCCTCATGCCAAGGAAGTTTAATAGGCAAAAGAGAGAAGCGCCCTTGTGCAGAGGGAGGGGGTTCTGAGTGGATTTCCCCAGCTCACGGTGAAATGTGGTTGGTTTATAGATGAGCTTGAGGAGATGGTGTCTGATTTACATAGGGGGCAGAGGATTGGTTGGACCAGGTGTGCCATTTATAGTGTGCAAAGAAGGTGGCCACCCCATTCTAAGCTTTTATCATGTAGATGGGTTCTCTACCCGGCCGGCGCCATCTTCCCTTCTGCTTTTCTGCACATGTGGCACCAAAGAAAACAGCAGAGGGAGCCTCCATGTTGAACATACCTGGCTTTCAGGTACCCCTTTCTACTGGCACAGCTGCCGGCATTTACCATGCAGGCTTCCAGCTTGCTTATCTATGTTTGCAGCTTGATTTTTCAGGCTGCTTTTTGTTAGAAAAGAAATGATTTGGAGGCTGTTTTTTATTAAAAGGAAATTTCACTGAGAACTCTCTTACCCTCGCTATCTGCGTAAATAATTTCTTTTCAGCTCCTATATCAGAAGGGCGGAAGACAACCGAGTGCTGTGTGAAGCCCCTTTCCAAAGGCCCGGATGCCCTTCTCTACACTTTGACCTCCTGGCTTAATCATCTCCTAAAGGCCGTACCTCTTAATACTATCGTATTGGTGATTGAGTTTCAATACATGAATTTCGGAGGGGACATATACATTGAAACCACAGTGGAAGCACTTTCTTCTATTTTATTTTATTATATTTTTGAGATGGAGTTTCACTCTTGTTGCCCAGGCTGTAGTGCAGTCGCGTGATCTTGACTCACTGCAACCTTGGCCTCCTGTGTTCAAGCAATTCTCCAGCCTCAGCCTCCCAAGTAGCTGAGATTACAGGCCTGCACCACCACGCCCGACTGCTAATTTTTGTATTTTTCGTAGAGACGGGGTTTCTCCATGTTGGCCAGGCTGGTCTTGAACTCCTGACCTCAGGTGACCCACCCGCCTCAGCCTCCTGAAGTGCTGGGATTACAGGTGTGAGCCACCACGCCTGGCCAGTACTTTCTTCTTTAAGCCCCTTTTGGAGATTCCTAATTTATGTTGTATATTAGACCCTGAGAATTTCACAATAAAAACTTTCTATTTAACTGCATTTCACCCAAATCTCAAATTTTGCCGAAAAACTCATTCAGTTTGTCATCTGTTTTACCCTTTTGATCTAGTGTTGAGCAGAATGTTCTCAGGACATGATGCAAAGGCTGACAAACTATGGCCAGTGGGCCAGAACTGGCCAATTATCTGTTTTATTACACACTACAGCTTAAGAATTTTGAATATATTTAAAATTATATAAGCACCGTATGTGTATAGGGTTATATAAGTACCTTATGTAATAGCCCCAATTTTGCCTCTTGCCCCACAGTGTTTATTATGTTAAATATTTACTACCTGGCTGTTTTAAAAAAAGGACTGCTGGCCCCTAGAGCAGACTACAAGGGGGAATAAAGGTCATCTGTGGCTTATAGAAGTGGCCAACTCCTCAGGGATGGGTAGAGAAAGGTCATCTGTGGCCTGTAGAAGGAGCCCACTCCTCAGGGATGGGTGGAGAAAGGTCATCTGTGGCTTGTAGGAGGGGCCACTCCCCAGGAATGGGTGCCACTCCACTGACCATCTCCGCCTCACCGCACACCTCCTTTCTGTTATCAGCCAATGACTTCACCACACCAGATTGCTCCCCCTTTCACAAAAGCTTTCTTTACCTGTCCATAAATTGGCCAATAAAAGATTGTGACAACACCCTGAAACCAAAACTTTCCAAAAGTCTAAGATAGTAAAGCATCAACCAACTAACCTGATCTATTAATGATAGACCACTATTCCCAATAAGAGTAGAGTCACAGGGAATGTTCGCCTACAGAGACCATATATTGCATCAAAATAATAGAAAGCATGTTCTCTGAAAAGAGTGGTAGTCATATAAAAAGCAATAATCATCAGATTTCTAGAAAATCTTAAATATTTGGAGATTAAATATTTAAAAAGCTAAATAACTCATGAATTAAGGAAGAAACCACAACAGAAGAGACAAAAATGTAATTGATTAATGATACCATAACACATCAAAAGTTTTGAAATGCAGCTAAATCAGTGATCGGAAGTACATTTATAGCTTTAGTTGCCTGTATTAGAAAGGATGGAAGGTATAACACAAATCTCTTCTATTTATATCTAAAGAGGAAGAAAAAAATTAAATTCCAAATATAAAGAAGAGTCAATATTACGAATAAGAGTGGAAGTCAGTGAAATGTAAAAAATAACCAGAAAAACAATGAGAAAGTTCAACAAAGTCAGAAGTTATTTCTTTAAAAATATAAATCAAATTGGGAAACCTCTAGCAAGATTCACAAAGGGAAAAAGAGGACACAGCATTTATGATGAAGCTCTCTGCACAAATTACAAAGAGTAAACATCATTAGAGATCCCACAGATGAAAATGGTAAGAGTGGATATATAGCAGTAACTTAGTGGATATTTAACAGCAACTAAGTTGCTTATTAATATAAATAAATTAAGCAACTTAGAGAAAATTGATAATTTAAAAAAACACTGAAAAGTAATTGAAAATCTAAGTAGACACATGTCCATTGAATATGCTAAATTATTAAATAAAAATCTTACCACAAAGAAAACTTCAAACCCTGAAGGTTGTACTGCAGGGGTATCCAATCTTTTGGCTTCCCTAGGTCACATTGGAAGAACAATTGTTTTGGGCCACACATAAAATATACTAACACTAGAAACAGCTGATGAGTTTTTAAAAACTGCCAAAATATCTCATAATGTTTTAAGAAAGTTTACAAATTTGTGTTAGGCCACATTCAAAGCCATCCTGGGCGGCATGCAGCCCTCGGGCCGTGGGTTAAACAAGCTTGTTTTACTGATTGTATTTCTATCAGACATTTAAGGGGGAAATAATTTCAAACACAGACAACTCTTTTAGAACACAGAGGAAGAGAAAACACATCTAACTTATTTTGTGAGGCCATTAGATAAAACCTTAATGACAAAACCAAAAAATTAAACTCCAGTGTCTCTCATGATTTTAGACACAAAATCCTCTAAAAATACTAGATACCAAATTCAGTAATATATGTACAGAACAGTAGACCCCTTGATCAAGCTGGGTGTACTTAATAAAGATGAAAGATCTGTTTAATGCACAAAATTAATCAATATAATCTACTATGTTAATAGATTGAGGACAGAAACAAGTCATATAATTATATTAACAAAATTAATCAATAGAATCTGCCACATTAATAGATTGAGAATGGAAATAAGTCATCTAATCATATTAATAAACATAGAAAAATAGCACTTGCCAAAATACAAAAGCATTTATGGTAACACTGTGCACCTGAGGAATTAAAAGAGCCTTCCTTTAATTCCTGATCAAGGCACTAACTGCACGATCAACAGCGAATTTCACATGTAACGGTGAGAAATTAAGTGCTTTCCACCTAAGTTTGAGGATGACACATGGAGGTCCACACTCGTTGCTCTTATTCAACATTAATACAGAAACTCTAGCCAAGACAGCAAAACAATAAAAGACATTCAGATTAAAAAGAGGTAAAACTGGATTTATTCACAGATCCCATAATTGTGTAGCATAAATGCTAATGAATATCTAAGAAGATTATTAGAACTAATAGGTAGATTTGACAATGTTGCAGAATTCAATATTAAGAAATTAAATTCCGGCCAGGCGTGTTGACTTATGCTTGTAATCCCAGCACTTTGGGAGGCCAAGGCAGGCGGATCACAAGGTCAGGAGATCGAGACCATCCTGGCCAACATGGTGAAACCCCGTCTCTACTAAAAATATAAAAATTAGCTGGGTGTGCTGGTGCACACCTGTAATCACAGCTACTCGGGAGGCTGAGGCAGGAAAATCACTTGAACCTGAGAAGTGGAGATTGCAGTGAGCTGAGATCGTGCCACTGCACTCCAGCCTGGCGACAGAGCAGACTCCGTCTCAAAAAAAAAAAAAAAAAAAAAAGAAATTAAATTCCTATATACTTGAAATGAACAATTAGAAAATAAAATGGAAAAATCAGTATCACTTACAATAGCATCAAAAAATGTCAACTCTGTAGTAACAAAAAATATGTGGGACTATATACTGGGAACTATAAAATGCTGATGAGAACAATTAAAGGAAATTTAAATTAAGGTGAGATATACCATGTTCATGTGTTGAAAGATTCATTATTGTGATGTCAGTTTTTCCAAAATTGATTTATTTCAATGCAATTCCAATAAAACTTTTTACAGATTTTTTTTCTAAAAATCGACAAGATTATTCAAAATTTATTTGGAAAGACAAAGGACAAAAATAGTAATTAACATATGAATATCCAGATTCAAATAGAAAAACAAAATTAAAGAACATCATCCATATACATTCAAGAAAATACAAAGGTACAGTAATTACACCAATGTGGGATTGAAAAAGTGATTTAAAAGTATAACAATGTAGCAATGTAGGAAATCCCAAAATTGACCCACACTTACCAAATCAAATAATTTTCCACAAGGATGACAAATAAACTCAATGGAAAAAAGAAAATTTCTTCAACAAATGGTTCTGGAACAACTGAATATGTAAAAGCAAAAAAAAAAAAAAAGGAATTATATTTTTATTTTACACTATGCACAATATAAAGTGAAAACATTCAATCTTCCAGTAGAAATCAGAAGAACAGAATAATTACTTCTCAAATTTAGGACAGGCAAAGATTTCCCAGAGAATTAAAAAAAAAGGGGGTTGAATCTTAAAATAATGATAAATTAAAATTTATCATAATTAAAAATTTATGCCCATCAAAAAAATCTTGATGATAAAGTCACAAAGTGGTTGATGTATTAGCAATACTATACTTCAAAAATTCTTGTATAAATAACTCCTACAGCCCAATTAAAATAAATAAAAATACACTCAAGGCTTGAACAGGAGCAAACAAAAGAAGATATACAAATAGCAAATGAAAATGTGATGAATATCTTTAGATCTCAGGAAAATGCAAATTGAAACCATCATAAAATATGACTGTATATTCACTAGATAGACTAAAATTTTTATAGTTTGACAACAATAAATGTTGAAGAGGCTGTAGAACAACCAGAACTCTTACTTGTTTAGAGTATAAAATGTCAAAACAACTTTTGAAAACTTTTTGGCGGTTAAAAAAAATTAAAACACATCTATCATATAATTCAACAATTAAATTTCTAAGTATTTATCCAATAGAAATAATTCAACAATTAAATTTCTAAGTATTTATCCAAGAGAAATAAAATTATACCTACAGAAAGTGTTATACAAGAATGTGCATGGCTGCTTTATCCATATTAGTCTAAACCATAAATGACATCCACCCTAGAATGGAAACATCCACTGTGCGTTCTATGCAAGGGGGTGCCTCTCAGCATCAAAAGGAACACGGTATTGATGCACACAACAGTCTAGATGAGTATCCACACTTTCAAGCTCAATGAAAGAAACTGAACACGAGAAGAAACTTACATGATTCAATGTTCATGACATTCTCTAAAATAAGCAAAATTAACTTATGGTGGTAGATGTCAGATACATGAGTATTTGCGAGGTGAGCAGGATCAACTAGAAATTGGCAGGAAGGAACTTTCTGGGTGACGGATATTCTGTGCATTGAGGAACACATTTATGAAAACTGATCAAATGATGCTCTTAAACTTGGCAGAGCATTTTACCGTATGCAGATTATACCACAAATTACACACACACACACACACACACACACACACACACACACACACACACAGAATAATGAGTTTGATCATCAGCTTGGGATAGAGTTGCAGTTCCAGACCTGGCACTGCCCTAGTATAGTGTAATGGTTCCAAATCAGATACTGCCTTATGTGGAGTAATGGCTCTGGATCTGACATTATTCTAGTGTTGTGTTGGGTTGTTATGCTGTGTTATGTTATATATGTCAGCCACTCAGTGGTGTCTGCAGTCAAGGCTATGTTTAAACAGTTTAAAACTCCTTTACTATTTCCTAAATGCAACCAGATGAAGCACTAGCCACCGCATACTGACAGTTCCAGGCCAGGTGCTGCCTGTTCACAGTGATGGCTCTAGATCAGGCACTGACTGGTGTACAGTGACGGTTCCAGATCAGGCACTGACTGGTGTACAGTGACGGTTCCAGATCAGGCACCGACTGGTGTACAGTGACGGTTCCAGATCAGGCACCGAGTCGTGTACAGTGATGGTTCCAGATCAGGCACTGACTGGTGTATAGTGATGGTTCCAGAACAGGCACTGACTGGTGTATAGTGATGGTTCCAGAACAGGCACTGACTGGTGTACAGTGATGGTTCCAGATCAGGCACTGACTGGTGTACAGTAATGGTTCCAGATGAGGTGCTTGCCATGTGTAAAGTGATGGTTCCAGATCATGCACTGCTTGGTATATGTTGACGATTCCAGATCAGGCACTAGCCTGATGCACAGTGATAGCTCTGGATAAGGCAGTAGTGTGATTTTGGAATCTGGAGGATGGAGCAGGAAAGCATACAATGGCAGTGGGAAACAGGCCTGACAGTTTTCTCTCAATGGAAGGGATCTGGTGTTCTGATGAGCTGCCTGCCCATGCCATGTTTCTCCATGGCTGCTGCTATGTTCACTTGCTGCTGTGAAATGCAAATAGTCATATCTATTCTCTTGTGTCTTCATTAAGCCACATGTTATATTACATATATTTAAATAGTTTAAAACTCCTTTAATATCTCAATAATTCAATCTTTGGTTGGAACTATAGAGAAAATATGTAACCCAACTTTATACAATTACATTATGGCACATTCTGTAGTGTTTGGAGCTAAATGCTTAATGTATTAAACACTCTCATGTCAGAGGTAATAAAAAATGTTCTCTAAATGAAACCTCCCTTTCCATGCACCCTGCATCACCCATCACCCTGCAGTCCCCAAGGAGAATAGCCTTCTTTGAAAAGATATTTAATTCAAATAAAGAAAAGATATGATGTTGCTAGTGAGAGCAAATAAAGATGGAATAAGGTGTATTACCCAGGAAATGTTTGCATAACACACTGAAATTAATATACCATATGCAGTAGTTGACACAGTTCATTCTAAAACAGATAAATCATTCATAGGAAAGATAAACACCAACTAAAAAGAAATAGATCACCAATTGAGCCATATATATCAAGAATGAAATCAGATGTGCTCGTTACCTGTTGACACAACATGAATTTTCTGCTGAATCAGACACGTAATCTACTAAATCAAAGTGAACACCTACTGAGCCAGGCATATCACCTAGTTAGACACATCACTGTGCAATTGCATGCATCCATGCAGCCTCTATGTATTTCTAACACATTAGCAGTGCACAGTATTTTAGAGCTTAGATTTACTAAACCATAAGCATTAAGAAGTTAATGTGCTAGTTGGTAAAATGTGTGTATCTGTTTTGCTTTGTTTTTAAAAAACTCAATTCACATGATCTTGTTGCAAATGCATTTATTGGGCTGGATAAACTTAAAGGTGGCCCCCCAATCCCTGCCTCCCAATGGGAACCCAATTCTCTTGAGTTTGGGAGGACTCATGATGTGCTTCTAGCCAATGGCATCTGGCAGTGGCAATGGGCTGTCGGTCCTGACCTTTGATGACTTTGCCATGGGTCAGACTCATCTTTCCAGTAGACTCACCCTGGAGTTCCATTCTGTATCTGGCTTTGAAAATGCAAGGTGCCATGAATCCTAGTTATAAAACTGCCCAGGATTTCATTTATAGAGGTATGACTGAGTGATTATATGGAGAGGCAAATGCCACTAAAATAATATTTTTATTATTTGCATGTCCGAAGAAAGGGCACACTCCACGCTGCCATGCCACGCCATGGCATGCAGGGCCACAGGAGGGAGAAGCACAGGTTTTGTAGGGAGGCAGAAGCAGAAGCAAGGGAATGCCAAGGCCAGACCCTGTGCTGGGGCTCCATGGGAAAGGCAAGGCAGAGCAAATCAAAGAGAACAGTTTAGAGCTGGCTACTTTGCAGAATTCTGGTGGCCTTGGGTCATAGGGGCTGTCCTGAGTTGTCTGGTACTTGGCCTTGGGTAAATTCAGGGCAGGAATAATATTGGGTTGGCATGCGGGTGTTTGATAAACAGATGGCTGTGTCTGTAGAATCAGGATGGATCAATTTGCATATGAAAGGCACGCTGTGGGCAGGTTATTATTGGTTATGGTTATATGTAGGAACTAGCCAGCCATGGGAAGGGCAGTCTTTCCCTAGGTCTATAAGGCCCTCACATGCCATGGTATCAAGAACACAGAAAATAAGAAAATTTCGTTAATATAAATTGGCCCTGAGATGAATGGATGCCAAATAGAGAAATACAGAATCTCAGAAAACAGTTATACTCTCTTAAAATCTTATAGCTACAAGAAATGAATTCTACAACTGAGAGAGCTTGGAGGCAGATCCTTCCCAGTCAAGCCTCTGATGAGAACTCACTCCTGGACAACACCCTGGCTACAGCCTGTGGAGGCCCAAGCAGAGGACCCAGCTGAGTCAGATCCTGACTCCCAGTCCCCAGAAACTCAGTGATGATAAACGTGTTATTAAAGCTGTTACAATCGCGTAGTTTGTTTAGCAGCAACAGAAAAATACTATATTTATCAAGGTAACAAGGCACAGAAACTGTCATGAAATTATTAATTAAAGAGCATGAGAAAATGTTAACTTTATTGTCACTGCTACTATGGTGTGATCTGTTTCAGAAATCTAGAGAGTAAGTATTGTCAAGATTTCCACCATTGAGCATTAAAGATTAAGAAGATGAAAACCAAGGCTTTTTCTGGGGCCACACCACAAGGACTGGACTTTGCTCCAAGACATGCCCAGCATCGGGTACCAGGGAAGGGAGTGAGTCCCACATCAGAGCTTGCAGTGAGGAGCAGGCAGGCGGCTATGGGCTGGCACTCAGCAGGCAGGCTGCGGCCAGGAAGGGGTGTGCCCTGGGCCAGCCTAACTGGGCTTCAGAGACAGACTCATCTCCAGTGGACAGGAAGTGGGATCTGAGCCAGAGATGCAGACACAGAGACTCAAAGATGAGACTGGCCTGTTGAGAACTTAAACTTGCTCAAGGAAACAAAAACCTGGTCACCAAAACCAGGGTGTGAGGGAGAAGTAGAACCCAGGCTTTGTGAGCAACTTTCTTCTTTTTGCCTCAGTTTCCATCCCTATGAAGTGGGGACAATCACATTAGCCTCTCAGCGTCAGAAGAGGTCCACAGTTGACCTCCCAGAAGGCCTGGAGAGAATCTGTCAATCAAGCAAGGCTACTGGGCTTAGTGCAGGGAGGGAGGAAGCTGCCTTTACAGACCGAAGGACAGGGGATGTCAGGCAGGAGATGTTCAGGGGTCAGAACCCTGAGCTGGGCACCTGAGAGGCAGGTCTTGCATTGAAGGGAACTGGCTGAACATCAGCATCATGGATGCACAGTAGCTTTGTGTTGGTCGGTATGGCAAAGAGAGGGCCTTGGAGGGTGAATGGTTAGTCTCCATAATAAGCTACTTCAATCAGTCAGCAGTCTTGTCTTCCAGGAGAAAATCTTCCTAGAAACAACAGTGTAGTGATTGACATCTGGTCTCAGTATTCTCAGCCTAGAAAGAGGAAATGGCTTAGCTCAGGGAGGGAAGAGCAACTTGGTCTTTGTTATCAAAGGATTACATTAAATAATGTGAATAAAGCTATTAGTTTAACCTCAAACACACGGTAGCTGCCGAAGAAAGTACTGTCCACTTTATGGCAGCAAGGTTGACCCAGAACAACTCATTTTTGCTTGAAGCGTGGTGGATCTTTTAATTCTACTGAACTAGCAGAGGGTTTACGCCTGAGCCTGGGGAGTGTGGGGAGGACTTAGAACTTCAGGGACTGCGTGGGCACAGGACAGGCAGCTGGGCACCATTAAGAACATGTTTCCATAGCTGAGGAATGTGTAGGACCTGCTCAGACTTGTTCTGGCTTCTCTACAGTAAAAGAAATATATTTGTCAGGCTCATCAGACTTGTCATTCCCTTTAACTCCTGGAAATACGAATTAATGTGTGGTCATTATTTCTTACAAACACCTAAACCCTTTTGCTGATGGGAAGCCAAGATGCTCACTGAGAAAATTGGGTCCTGACTCCTGGCTGAGCTCACCTCCCTGGAACCTGGGCACACTCCCGGCAAGCGTGGTGACATGGGCACTCAACCACAGTGCCTCTCAACTTGGAAATGATGACTGTGATAAACAAACATCCAACCCAAGCCCTCAGGCCAGCAGGCTTCCCTCTCTAGAAAGAAATGGCATTTAAATAGGAGATACCAGCTTTTCTCTAAGATCATGCTCAATAAATAATAGTTTGAACGTGCTTAGGGCATCTCATCATCAAAGAAAGAATCATTTTAGTAACATATGTAATTAATGTATTCAATTATTTCTAAAAGTAGATGAGACATATCCCAATAGACCAAGTTATTCCATCTATATTTTTAGGACACCAATGTAGATTTGGTGTCTTGTGTATGCACATAGAATCCTTTATCCTAAAAACAAAAATCCAGGGAATTTAAGCAAGTGACAATGCAGGTCTACTTCAGAAAAGAATAATTATATAATAGTAGTTGACATTTGTAGAGTCAGGCACTGTGAAAAACATTTCTATACTGTTTGCATTAATTTCCTGTTGTTCCCATAACAAATGGCCACACATTTAGAGTCTTAAAACAGCATGAGTTTCTTCTCTCCTCTAGCCTGCCGGTTGGAGTGCCATGTGGGCTCACTGGTTTCTCTGCTCCAGGTTCCTCCAGGCCAAAATCAAGGTGTCGGTCAGCTTCTGGCGGATCTGGGGAGAACACATTTTCTGCCCAGAAATGTTGCCGGCAGCTTTCAGTTCTCTGAGCCCATGAGTTAAAGTTCCAACTTCCCTGTGGCTGTCAGTGGGGAGCCTGATACTCAAGGCCACCTGCACCTCATGTCACATGGCTCCCTCCATCTGCAGACCTAACAGTGCCTTGAGCCCCTCTTGTTCCTTGAGTCTCTCTTCCTTTCCCTTTGCTGCATCTCTGTGACTCCAGCCAGAGAAAGATCCCGGCTTTAAAGGGCTTGTTGTGGGTTGCATTTTGCCCCCAGATATTGAAGTCTATTTCCCAGGACCTGTGAATATGACTTCATTTGGAATAAGGTCTTAGTAGATGATTCAAATAAAATGGGTCATTGGGGTGGACCCTAATCCAGTATGACTGGTGTTATAATAAAAACAGGGAATTTGGACACAAGCACACACTCACATACAAGCAGAGCGTCCTGCAAAGATGAAGGCAGAGATCAGAGTGGTCCTTCTACACATCAAGGTCTGCTAAAGATGGCCAGCAGCCAGCAGAGCCCAGGGATGGCCTGGAGCAGATTCCTTGTCATGGCCCCAACCGTGATGACACCTTGACCTCCACGTGCAGCCTCCGGGGCTATAAGACAACACACTTCCAGTGTTTCAGCCTTCAGCCTGTGGCCCTTTATTACAGCAGACCCAGGCCATAAGCTGGGCCCACCTGATTCACCCAGGATGCTCCTCCCTTTTTAAGGCTCATAACCTTAATAACATTGCAAAGCCCCTTGGCCGTGTAACATGACATATTTACAGGTTTTGGGGATTGGCGTGACCATTCTTAGGGGTTTACTTTTTACTGTAATGTATTATGTATTAATTAATTTAATCCTCTGAGGTGAGTCTATCTTGCTTCCCATTTTCCAGGTATGAAAACCAAGGCATGAGAGGCTATGATGACCATACCAGGTTGACATCAGGCCAACTGATGCCAAGGTGCCCACTCAGCAACAAGGTCTTGCTGGGGGTGCAGGAGTCACAGGTACATTCCCAAGGCCCTCCCACTCTAAGTTCAACATGGGTCTTCCTTTACCCCCATGAACTTTGGAGTGAGTTACCTACATAAACTCATCCTCAGGTTGAAGAAGGCTAAGTGTTAACTCGCAGGCAAGCAGACTTAAAAAGAATGAGCAAAATTCCAAACGATTGCTTTTGCCCTTACTGACGTGATAAGGGTCACCTGTGCACAGGTAGATGGCTCTGCTCCAGTAAGATGGGCCAGAGCCCAAGGAGAATCTGCCCAGCCCTGGCCCAGCACCGTGGACCCAACTAACTGGCTCTTTCTGTGGTCTCCCGCTGAAGAACACAAAGGCCAAAGACATCTGTCATTCAGGGGTTTAAAATCTGCTTTTAAAGAAAACCATCTATTGAAAATAAATCCACACAGGAAACACACGAGGAAGAATACACTACACATGAGAGCAAAGCCATCAGAGCCTCCAAGCACTAATATTGGATGCACTTGGTCCAAAGAGATTCCATGGAGAAGGTGGAATTCTGTACTGTATTTGTTCATGAAGAATGAAACGCTGAGGCCCCAGGGGAAACGTGTGCTTTTGTGCGCATACACACACGCTTTCTCTCTCTCAATCCATTCCGTTAATTACCTAGAACTTCTCCGAGTTAAACAAAGATTAAAATTAACTAAGCCAAGTCTGTCAATCATTTTCTCTCTGCACCCAGCTGTGGGGTCCTCTTCCTCTACCTTTATTCAGATACATAAATTCAGCATCCCCACAAAACAATGCCTTGCACTGTCCTTGGAATCAGGACAATCAAACCGTGTGATCACCTAGGATCTTGCTGTATCCTACTCTTATCAATACCTTTCTCCTAAAACAGAGGACAGCTATTACCAATTATATTTCCATAATAATGTGAAACTAGCTTTTTAAAAATGCATTTACCATTTAAGGTAGTGTTTCTTTGTAATAATAGCACCAAATATGCAAAACAAGTTACAGGATATGTGTTTTGCTCCCAGGATTCAGTCCATTTTGATCCTGTCCATGTGTGGGCTCACCATGGCACTCCATCCTGGAACTGCTGTGCAAATGAGAAGAACAGGCATTTCCCTCTCACCTCTCCTGCTGAATGAGGTCACGTGTGTCCCTGAGGGTCAATTTCAAGTTTTTGAAACAGTCACTCCATAGATGCCATGCTCTGTGTTATGATGAGTTAATCCAATTTCTTGGAAATGCCCAGGTTCTTCATGGTGCTGGCAGGCCTTTGTTCTGAGATTAGGTAGGGAGCTGAGATATCCTGCCCTCATTCTGAGACGGTGACCAGCAGCCTGTGGGTCTCCAACCCTCTCCCGGTAAATCTCTCTCCATCTGCTACGTTTTAGCCCTTTCCTCGGTAAAGAGGGGATAGTACAGCCACAAAGGCTTTAGAACAAAGAGTTCCTAAGGCAAGGCTTGCTCACAGCCAAGATGCTCCTCACCTTGTGTGTTAGAGGATGAGTTCTGCACCTGGGCAGCAGGCGGATGGCCTGTGCTGCCTTTTCCCTGTGTCCAAGCCCCCTGGGCAGTGGGATCGTTCTGGGAATGATGCTCTAGAAGACAGTCTGGAATTCCAGAACCATTTAGAGGCCATAGACCCGGGTTCTGGTAAGGACGGCCCTACCCTCCTGACAACAGGCAGGTGTGCCTGGGTTTCTAGCTGCAGAAGAATATGCGAAGGCTGGAGCCAACTGTCTTCTGCTGCTCAGACCAGCGCTCCTGATCTCTGGGGAGGGACAGTGCCGAGGGGATGAAATGGCAAGAGGGAAGCCCTCCTTTACCCTGAGCTAGAAGTGAACACCCAGAGCTATTCAA
This sequence comes from Pan paniscus, assembly GCF_029289425.2. NCBI lineage: Eukaryota > Metazoa > Chordata > Mammalia > Primates > Hominidae > Pan > Pan paniscus. Next base: position 3,260,824 of record NC_073253.2, on the reverse strand, counting down.
ATTGGGCTAAACTGCCTCATGACACCACTAGAGAGAAACAACAGAGCTTGGAGGAGTGTTGATGGAAATTCAGACGTAAATGAGCCAAGTTCAGTTCTGGGTTCTACAATTTTCCGAACTAGAACTAAAAGAAAACTGATTTTTCTTTTCCCATGATAATGGTTATTGCAGAAGCTAAGATGCGAATATTCAACAAGCCTGTCAGGGACTTTGAGGCTCAGGCTCGTGCACCCTTGTGCAATCACAGAAGCACGAGGCCTTCTCTCTGCAGAGGTGTGGAAGGAGACCCATGCTCATCATCAGGGAGAGGGCATGCAACAGGGCCATCGTGGACTCAGCCACTCCAAGCTGACCCTTGTCTCAGTCCCTGGTCCTTCAAAAGGACCATGGGGATGTGGCCTGAAGGTTGATTTCATAAAATATTGGTTCCCATAATAGGGCAATAGAAATGTTCACCTCTCAGTGGCAGCCAGCACCAGGGAAAGGCCGTCTCCCTATAGATAGAAAAAACCTGAAACTGGTGATCAGCAGCTTCCCAGTAAGATCCCAGGAGTGGGATGCGTGGGCTTGAGCATGTGCACTAAGAGGCAAAATGGCAGAGTTTAACTTGTGTACAACCTCCCAGGGACATTCGGCTGGTAAGGGAAGAACGCCTGAAGTGAGCATTCGTAGGACTCCAGGAAACACACTGTGCATGCTCTCCTCCCAAATGCTGGCAGGCCACTGTGCTTGCAGACAGTCCACCCCAAGGGAAGAATCAGGGGAGAAAGGACATAAGACCCCAGCAGCGTGCCAGCATATAAAACCCCAAGTCAAAAGGTCAAACCGCACACGTGTCTTTCAAGTCACCCACTTGACCTTCTTCCAAGTGGACTTTACTTCCTTTCATTTCTGCTCTAGAGTTGTTTTTCTTCTTCTTCTTTTTTTTTGTTTTGAGATGGAGTCTCATTCTGTCGCCCAGGCTGGAGTGCAGTGGTGTGAACTCAGCTCACTGCAAGCTCTGCCTCCCAGGTTCACACTATTCTCCTGCCTCAGCCTCCCAAGTAGCTGGGAATACAGGTGCCCACCACCACGCCCAGCTAATTTTTTTGTATTTTTAGTAGAGATGGGATTTCACCATGTTAGCCAGGATGGTCTCAATCTCCTGACCTCGTGATCTGCCCTCCTCGGCCTCCCAAAGTGCTGGGATTACAGGCGTGAGCCACTATCCCTGGCCTTCTGCTCTAGAGCTTTTTAATAAACTTCCACCCCTGCTCTGAAACTTGCCTTGGTCTCTTCTTCTGCCTTCTACCCGTCAGTTGAATTCTTTCTCCTGAGGAGGCAAGAATTGAGGCTGCTGCAGACCCGCAGGGACCCGCCGCCGGTAACTGGGATACCGGCTACTGGTAACATGTTCTGGCGCCGTGTGACTCGTTTAACGTCCACCACTAACACTTTCACTGTGGGATAAATGCAAGATAATCATGAGCCCAAAAGGCTAAAAAATTGGTGAAGAATATTGGAGAGAGGAAAACAAAAACAGTATAATTATCCTTTATTGCATGATGTCTCATGTGGGGAATTCTGTGCATTGACTTTGGAATTATCGTTGATCATTTACATAAGCTTGCTTTTTTGTTGAATTGTATTCTGTTGGCAAAAGTTGTCTGAGGCTCCTGAGTTGGAATGGAACATATCCTAGTTTATCTCACTTAAACGAAAGGAAATATTTTTTTCACATATTTGCTCTTGACTTAAGGGCAGAGTTTTGGGGAAGAAACTAGAGTCCTGAAGTTGAGCTGGTGGTGTGAAAGCAGGTGTTCCTCACCCCCTGGTGTGTTCGCCTCTTGGCCTCCTCCCCATTGCAGATCGTCTTGGAGGTGGAGGCCTGTTGAGCCACAGCTTCAGGAAGAGTATGGAGGCACCAGGCTTTGAGTTCTAAAGTAGCCTTTTGAAATGTATGGCAGGAGCCATCACTGTGAAAGATAAGGCTTTGTAAATGGTTTGAGCATTGCGAGTTCCTCTCACCTGAGAGTGAGGCTCGGTACCTTTCTGTTCTCACCCACAGACATGGGGAAAAGGAGGAGGAGCTAGTTTGCTTCTCCCTGGACTAGAAGGGAGAAGCTGAGCCGGTGGGGTGCTGGCAGGAGCCTGAGCATTTGCACAGGTGGATTGTGGAGGGTAAGGGATGGAGGATCTGAGAGATTAGGAAAGGTGAGCCTCTGGACAATGGCCAGCTGGAGGTGAGAGGATAAGAGCTCTGTCTGTGCCACAAGACAGAGGGTGGGCAAGGGGGCCATGGGAGCCTGCCCTCTTCCCTCTTTCCCTGCAGCCTTTGTGGGTCAGGAGAGGGCCCAGTGTTTCTGTGTTCTCCAAGAGGGACACAGGCATTGGCAGAAAGAACCGGCCAATCTGAAGAGCCCCAGGTCTGGATGGGACCAGGCCCAGGGTGCCGTAGACATGGCTTGGAGTCACTGGGCTTCCTGCAGGGATGGGCACTACAGGCACGAGGATGCAGGAGCGGTGACCGCCCCAGGGGCCTCCCTCCTTGACACCTCAATATTAGAAGGCCCTTGGGACTTTAATTCTATGGTGGGACAACAGGAGGGTGGGAAGGAAACCCTGAACTAGATTGAGCAAATTTACCCTGAATTGAATAGGCACCCCTTTCAGTTATGAGGTTAAATGAAAACTTGAGTTAGAAACCAACCTGTTAGCCAGAGTGAAACTCCCCAACATTGCTATGGCCTGGTGCCAGACCTGACCCACCTGGCAGCTGGCTGTTCTGAGCCCCTTCTCTCACCATGAGCCCTCCAGAGAGCAGTGCAGGATGCCTGGTCTGGGGTGGGCTTCGAGTTCTATCCAATAACAACAATACAATTTACTCAACAAATCAATAAAGCATGTAAGATGAACATTTGTGTGTAGCACCTAGCAAAATAAATTAAAGTACTTTTGTTCAGACATTCTAACTTACTTCATTAGTTCATTCTTACCCATTCTTTTCTTCATATTTATTAAAGCAAATTCCCCAAGAGACATCTCTTTTATCAATCAAAAAATAATCTTCACTGAATTTTCTCCAGTTCAGACTTCACAACAATGCAGATTGTCTTGATTTGTTAGAATACATTATTGAGGCTTAATGATTTTTGCTGTGTACGTAAATATAATGCAAATTTCAGCTTAGAAATACACAAGTTAGCAGACTTATTTGTGGCTTTCTTTAAATTCATTAATATAAATTAATGTATTGGGTGTTATTAGATATTTGCTTTTGATGAAATGTGTGAGAGTCCAGGTGCAGCGGTTCATGCTTGTAATCCCAGTACTTTGGGAGGCCTAGGTGGTCAGATCAATTGAAGTCAGAAGTTCCAGACCAGTCTGGCCAACATGGCGAAACCCAGTCTCTACTAAAAATACAAAAAAATTAGCAAAGTGTGGTGGTGTGCACCTGTAGCCCCAGCTACTCCGGAGGCTGAGGCAGGAGTATCACCTGAACCCGGGAGGTGGAGGTTGCAGTGAGCCAAGATTGTACCACTGCACTCCAGCCTGGGTGACAGAGTGAGAGCCTGAAAAAAAAAAAAGAAGAAGAAAGGAAGGAAGGAAGGAAGGAAGGAAGGACTGCAATAATGATTTCTTTGGCCACCAAGCCCTCTACAGATACATCATGCAAAAAGCTGTGGGCGGGAAGCAGCCCCCATCATAAGACTGTTCCTAAAGTTCTGTCCAAGAGCAAATGCATGCCTCTCCTGCTTGCCTAAGGAACCTGGTTAAACTTATTCAATGTTGGCTGTGATTTGGGCTGTTCTTTTTTCCATGTACCAAGGAGCCTATTTACATGATTTATTTGGTGGCTTATAAACGATAAGCATCTCTTACCTTTTTCAAATTTGCATAAATGTCTTGGCTCTCCTTTCACCCACTCACCTGTTTAGTCCTTACCCTGGCAATGTCGTCTTCCGATCAGGGTAATTAGTACCGTCTCCTCCCCAGGCATGGCCCTTCACAGCAGCAACTGACTCTCCCGTGTGCATTCTCTCTTCCCCATTAAAATTAAAAACCTTGTGAAATAACACATTTGGATAAAGCTGCTGACACTCCGGGGTGATGAGTGGAATCTCGCAACATAAAGGGCCCAGAAATAAATGAGCAGGAACCAGGTGGGTGTGAAACAGAGCCCCTGGATTGCAGGTAGCGAGACAGGCAAGGCAGTGTCCTATCTAGAAACACCCACCCCCTTGCCAACACGTCCAAGGACAGAAATGGAACTCTGATTTATCTTAAAACTAATGTGCTTTCTTGGACCTCTGAGAGGAGAGTCTAGTCTTGGCATCCATGCCTTTGTTTTACTCTCTGAGGTTATTTCAATGTACATTGACATGAACACATTTTCTCACAAAAGCAAGGACCCCTCAGATTTGCTGTAAAATTGTCCTGCCTTCCAGATAAGCACGACGGAACCTTCCAGATAAGCACGACAGAACCCTCCAGATAAGCACGACGGAATCGCTTCCTGGCATCAGAGCACAGTCCTCCAAGACCAGCGCCGAGGCCGTCTTGCCAGCTTCATCTACGTCATGAGCTCATCATCATGTATTTCGCAGGAGTCCCCAGAGAGGAACACTCACTTTCAGGAGACATCATTAAAGCATTCGTTAGGTATAGAGCGCAGTGAAATTGTCTCTTCAGTCGTGGTTTAAAAAATAGATGGATATATTTGTCCAAACCTTGAATTGAATCTGGGTATCACTTATGAGGATTAGGAAGGTCTCAGGAATTCCCCAGCCCCTGACATCCCCATGCTCCTGTGCTCCTTGTCGTCTCTGCTTTCTGAGGATTCTGTGAATTTGCTGGGGAGCACTTCATCAGGCACCACAGGATGTACAGCAGGGGGGATAAATATCAAAGAAGGAAAAATGCGTAGAAGTCAGGAGGGTGATTTAAAATGTGAGTTCCAACAGCCCTCTAGAAGAATCTTGCATGTTCCAACTCTCCCTGTGCTCCTGCCTGGCTTGGAAGTTGTGAGGATGTTTGTTACTCAGCTGAATACGGCATAACCTGACTGGTACATCTTCACAAATCAAAATGCCACTGATACGGTTTGGCTGTGTCCCCACCTAAATCTCATCTTGAATTGTAGCTCCCTTAATCCCCACATGTTGTGCGAAGGACCTGATGGGAGATAATGGAGTGATGGGGGCGAGGTTTTCCCATGCTGCTTTTGCGATAGTGAATAAGTGTCACGAGAACTGATGGTTTTATAAAAGCACAATTCCCCTGCACTTCTCCTTGCTGCCACCACGTGAAGAAGGACATGTTTGCTTCCCCTTCTGCCGTGATTGTGATGCCTCCCCAGCCATCTGGAACTGTGAGTCCATTAAACCTATTTTTCTTTATAAATTACCCAGTCTCAGGTACTTCTTGATAGCAGTATGAAAATGAACTAATACAGTAAATTATGTCATTTTCCTGCCTGAAAACTTGAAATGACTTCCATGCAAAGTCCCAAAGCAAGTCCTAGCCTCCACCAACCTGGCTGGCGTCCACACCCAGACCGCATCTGGACTCAAACTTACCTCATGACCTCGTGTACTTTTGCACTGGAGTCGCTGAGGAGGGCCTGTGGGAGCGGAATGGCAGGGCGGGTTCAGAGACTCTGTCCGCTTGTTTTCTAGAGTGGGAGCAGAATGGCAGGGCGTGTTCAGAGACTCTGTCCGCTTGTTTTCTAGAGTGGGAGCAGAATGGCAGGGCGGGTTCAGAGACTCTGTCCGCTTGTTTTCTAGAGTGGGAGCGGAATGGCCGGGTGGGTCGAGAGACTCTGTCCGCTTGTTTTCTAGAGTGGGAGCGGAATGGCCGGGTGGGTCCAGAGACTCTGTCCGCTTGTTTTCTAGAGTGGTCATACAAGTTTCCAGGCTTAGCAGAGACACACAAGTTTGTTTCTCTATCCACAACCTGGGGCCGAATGTCATCAGAGCTCTTTTTCTGGAGAAACATTGCAGGATGTTAAGTGCACTTGGTGGGCATGTGGGCATTTGCTGTGTTTTTCTCTATGCTTCTCTGCAAGAGATACTTGACATATTTCAGCTCTCCTGTATATACTGGATATGTGCACATAGACCACGCATCGCAGTGGTGTGTGCCTCCCAGACCCCAAGGCAAACTCCTGCAGCAGCCCGTCTCATTCCTCCCACTGTGCAGGCCTCTGCCTGCTTTCTCCCCATCACCCCTACTCCTTCTCCACTGCCTACTTCAGAGCCCTGCACACAACAGTGTGAATTCCTTCCCCACTCGTGCCCTACATGTGCTTGTTACCTGGAATTTGCTGCACTGCATGGATGAATTTCCATGACTGTGTCCTTTGCTCGATGAGGGGCTTCTCAAGACAGGACTGACATGGTTGATTCATCTCTCAAAGTTGGCTTCCTCCGCATTCATGGGAGGGGGAAGAAATCAAGCCACAGGACGCAGGAGGGACCCGGGAAGAGGGAAGTAGGGAAGCCAGACAGGCCGTTTCCATTGGATTCCTGTGGGGGCTGCTGACCACCTTAGGAAGCCGAGGCCCTCAGTGATGGTGTGGAGGAAGTGGGTGATGCAGAAACAAACAGTCGCCTGGTGGCAGGAGATGGGGCTTTGAGACAAATGCCTTTGGTCTTGGAAGATGTAAACAGTCCTGAGGAAACTGGCCATGTTCTCCTTACATTTTTAGTTTTTGTTTTGAGTCTATAGTATTTTCAGCCACTTATTAAAGTCCATACAAAGATATTGGTTCGGCTTCATGCAATTTACTTCCCCAAAGAAAAGGTAAAAGACATGAGATCCACAACCCCTCCGACAGCTCTGGGTGATTCCATGCGCAGGCAAAGCCCAGCACCAGCCCAGAGAAGAACAGCGGGTGGGGGCTGTCCCTTCAACACAGACGGAAGCGCTGGGAACGCTTGCCTGAATTTGCTGGAGAAGCACCTCCATCCTCTGGTTTCTTTCTTTTATCCTTTCCTGGCTGTCCTGTGCTTTGTTCACTAGGCTAAAACATTGAATTCTGGAAGGGAATGAAGTTTTTTTTTTTTTTTTTTTTTTTTTTTGAGACAGAGTCTCGCTCTGTCACCCAGGCTGGAGTGCAGTGGCTGGATCTCGGCTCAATGCAAGCTCCACCTCCCAGGTTCACGCCATTCTCCTGCCTCAGCCTCCCGAGTAGCTGGGACTACAGGCACCCGCCACCACGCCCGGCTAATGTATTGTATTTTTTAGTAGAGACGAGGTTTCACCGTGTTAGCCAGGATGGTCTCGATCTCCTGACCTCGTGTTCTGCCTGCCTCGGCCTCCCAAAGTGCTGGGATTACAGGCATGAGCCACCGCACCTGGCAGGGAATGAAGTTTTGATATACAGTGTTTGTTATATTATCTTAGCCCTAAACCTAACAATAACATGACGGTACTCTTAATGTTACTACCCCGTAGCCCTACGCCTGACCTCAACTCTGTTCTTAAACCTATCCCACCCCTACCCCTATCCCTAGCCCCAGCTCTCACCCTAACCCTCACCCCCTCACCCTAGCCTGTTTTCCACCCCCAGGAATCACAGGAGCGGGCCACAGAACCCACATTTTCTGTGTTGTCTGTAGAGGTGTAAGGATCACAATTTGATTTTGAAAGGTTCGTTGTTTGGAGCTTTTTGATAAAAGCACAGCCATCCTTTCACTCTACTCACAACCTGCCTGTGGAGAAGGAGTTTCCTGTTCCTGGAAGAAAAATGGTGCATGGGACACCAAGAGCCACATCTCAGCACCTGCTGATTTGGGGGCATGCAAATGTTTATGTATTGAACAGTTACATCAGATTTCAGTTAGAAGGAATATATGCTCCCGTAATTATATGAAAGTACGCAGGAATGTGATCTACACAGAGTAATACTGAGATGATTTTAGTGTTGTAAGGCTTTCATCATCCTCAATACTCAATATGTTAGCTGATTTACACAGTCCTCCTTGCTTAAAGGTGCCTGTTCACCCCACACTATATGGAGTCCCTTCAGTTTCTTTATTTTCCATCCCAACTGTCGTCACCACGGAGCAGGCTGTGTCTCCAGGGTGCCTCACCTCCACACCGTGACCCAGAATTGTCCTACTCATTTGCAGTTCTTCCTCTGTCCTCCACGACCCTCATCAAGGCCTCCTCTCCCCTCCTGCTGTCTCTGCAGAACTAAGCAGGCTCAGGGCATCTGTTGATTTCAAAAGCTCTCTGGGCTTGCTAGCTCAGAGAGCACCAAGGTGGGGCAGAATTGGTCTCAAGATTTCTTAGTTCCAAAACACGTGCTTCACTGAGATCAGATGCCTCTGGAATGCTAAGTCAAAGAAAGCCATTCACTCCTGTGTTTAATTTGAGACTGGTGCAGCAAGCAAGTTGCACTAATGCCCGTCTCTTCTGCAAACCAGGGTATAATTTAATGGAATACGAGATTACCTGTTAAAGATCTGACTGGGCCATGAAACACACCAATGTGTGCCCTGAGTTCAGCGGGAGCTGCGCGTGCGCCTGCCTGTGTGTGCTGGAGGCAGATGAGGGCGGGGAACATCACAGGACAAGCTTACAGGAAGAACATAGAGAGCGGAGAGAGGAATTAGATTTGTGTTTCTCTTAATGTATCCCCAGTCACCCCCATTGGGCTGAAAGTGCATAGTCAAATATTTAAAAAGAAAATAATGAGTCTTGCGTTCAAGCTTCACGGAAGAAAGAGAATTAAAAGAGCTGAGCAGACAAAAAGAAGCAAGCACAAAAAAGGAAAACTCCTAATTAGTTAATACAAAACATGCTGAATCCAATTATGAGAGTCCTGCAATTCGGGTTCAGTACTCTTTCTGACCAGAGGAGAACAAATATGTCTTTAAATCAATACGGCATACCGGAGCATTTCGACTTCACCCACCACTGTCTGTGGCTGTAAAGGGGCGTTAGGAAGAGCCCACCAGGAAAGTGCTGACCTGCCTTCAGGTTGAGGCTTGCTGCTATAATTTTCTCAAACCCCCAAGAGATTGGTAAAGAAATCAGAGTACTTCATTAGCATACGGCTGGCTAAAATCTATTGATTTTTAACTCCATAGAATATTCTGTTTTCATTACCATCTGCTGAGTTCTATCTATCTCTGTTCCAGGCTGCTTTCCCCCAGTTCACCATGAATCTATGCTCTAATGAGAACACACCTAGAGGAAAACAGGGGAGGACCCACTTTGCTGTCAGCTATTGTCACCGTATTCCGGGAATCTTCCTTCTGAATTCCAGCTTAGGATTTTTTAGAAAGTAGCAGAGTATTTAATCTTCAATAATTAGACTTTGCCCAAAAGGACAAACTCATTTATATTACTGTCAATTTAACCCAATCTCTCAACAGTTGTATTCAGTGTTTTATTGTAATATTTTAAACAACTTGGTAGAAATGAGACAATTAAGATAAAAATGTCAAAGCGGTCTTCATCTTAATCTGAAGACTGTTCTAAATTTAGAAAATGCAGTTATACACAGGAAAGCAGGTACAAAAATATAGATTTGATCAACTCTTTTGACAATATCAGGTTCATTCAAGCTCAGAGTTGAGGGGAAGGAGTCTGTCGCAAAGAATTTGTCCAGGCCAAGCGAGCTGCCCTTTAGAGAGCACAATCAAATTCACAACAGCCAGCAGCCTTTTGTGCTCAAGGCGGGTGTGGGTGCCTGGGAGGGAGAACTGGGAACTGTGGCATTCCCTTGCCATTTCTGCCTCCTCTTGGTGATTCCTTTGAGGTTCGAGGGTCAGTCTGGTGTTGCAGTAAGCGTCAGCTTTCCCTGTTTTCAGAAACATACACACACACACACACTCACACTCACACTCAAGAATGGAAGATAAAAAGCACCAAGAGCAATGGGGCTGCCTAAAGGACAGACAGTGCCCTGGGATCTGTTTAAAATGTGGTCAACAGAATGCCTGTGAGGGGCTGGCCGTCTGCAGGAGACCCTGGAACCGTGTCTCCCTGCTTTCTTCTGTCCTTTTTTTCCATTCACTTTGCCTCCTCTCTCTCAAGAACCACGTCACAGCCACGAATTGCTTTCCAAAGTGTGCATGACCCGGGGGAGCCATGTCTCCCAAAGCTGGTTTCCTGCACCCCGGTCCGGGGCTGTGCTTTGCACCAGGGGAGTCACAGCTGAGGCACTTGGAGAGCCTTGTGCAGCCACACGCCCTTGGAGGGTCGGATGCTAGTCACCAGGGCAAAGGCACTGAGGAGCCCTGCGGCCAGAGTGTCAGTCAAACCAGGTTGAATGCAGGTTTCTTGAGCTGATTTGGCCAAGGTCTCCTTGGCAGCCCCCACAGCCTTACCACTGTCCATGCTTGGACTAGCACTTCCACGGCAAATTTGAGGCAGAATGCTGCTACGTTTCCACCAGCCTGAGCTGCGTGTGTCTCTGGGAGGTCCTGGCGGTGGGAACGTCCTGGAGCTCCATGCAGGCTCTGTGTCAAGCACCAGGGCTGTGGGGCTATGCAGAGCTGAGGCTGGCCTGCCTCAGCACCTCCCAGAGTGTGGAAGGCTGGACCCTGGCCTGGTCAGTGCCCGGGCTCTCCTAGCTGTGACTCATTTCCCGCCACGCCATAGGGAAGCTGGGCTGCAGCCTGCGTCCATCCATTTCCACCCCGGGATTGCTGGTGAGCAGCTCATGGAGCTGGCTGGATCCCTCGCAGCTCTGCCATGGGAGAGGCGGCCCCGGTGCCCGTCCTGCTGTCTGCATCACGTCTCTGAGTCATGAACTGTCTGCCTCACTCTTGAAGCAGTCACTAGAGACAGACTGTCCAGAGAAACAGAGACAGTGATAGATAAGAAAGACATCTGCAATCTCTAAATCCTCTTGAAACCCTTGGCAATTAGTAGAAACGACAAAAATACAAACCAAAAATGGTCAATATTTAAATATCCGAGTTGCTACAGAGTGACACTATTGGGGAAAGGTGCAGTCCCAAACAGTAAACTTGATCTAAGGGAAAGATGGCCTGGATTTCCAGGGACTATCAGTGTCCCTGGCCAGCGGCTTACAAGGCAGTTTGGAGGAAGTGTCATTTGGAAAGTTCTGCCTTATGTATGAAAGAGAGTCCCCTGTTACGGCAGTGGGCAGGCCACTCAGGACTGTGGGCCACTGCCTTCCCTCATTGCCCTGAGGAGCTCTGCCCATTGCTCTCCAGAGATGACCAGGCATTGCATGTAGCTTTAACCTGTGAGGAGCCGCCGGCAGCCCTGTGGCTCCACCTCCTCTGGGCGTAGGATGGGGTTAGGATTCACTGGTGTTGGGTCTTTTTGCCCCAGTGGTGTGTTATTGACTGAAGCATCCTGCTAGAACCCAGCAAAGCTACTATCCACAGGTGTTCTTGCTCCTTGATTTCACATTATGTAAATTAGTATGTTCTTAATTTCCCTAGAGCTGAAAAGACTTGTTATCTGAACAAGCTACAGCCGTCATAAGCGGGTTCTCACCTTGCACCGACTCTGCACAATACTAATGCAGTCTTTCAATGTGAGCGGAGTGTGCCTGGGACCAGCTGTGGGGATGTCAATGTAGACCACCCACTAGGCCCATGAGAGGGTTTCTTTAACCTCAGGGAGGAGCCCATAAGGTCAAAGAACCTAGGAGGGCTTCAGCTCAGCAAGCCACAGAACCTAAAAAGATTCCATTAAGGAGCTCCGGATTTGTAATTTCAGTAGCCTAAGCCTGTGGTTCTATTTAGTCCAAAGCCCATGTCCTAGGATCAAAATTCTGATGAGGTCTCCATTCCCTACTGTACATTGCTGCAGATTCCGCTACATCAGGCAGGTGGGACAAGAGAACAGAGGGGTGACTCCCCAGAGAACTCTAACTGGGGCACGAGGGAACTCCTTCCCATAAGAAGCCTGGACCTACCAGATATTAAGACCCCTTCTAATGGCCTTTTGTGAAACAAGGGTTCATCAGGGTTTCTGCACTCTTGTCTAGCACCGTGACCTGAGAGACCAGGTCTTGATCATTCTCTAAACTGGAATTACTAAACATTAGATGCAGAGACGAAGCTCTCTCTTTGAAAAACATAGGAAATATTTTCTTAGGTTTCTCTAAAGAAGATGAAAGAAGAACAGATGAAAATGTGAAAATGAAAGAATTTGAGAGATTATCCTTTCTTTTAGCTAAATCTGTTCATGAACTCTGTGGTCTAAGCCATGGGTGTTCCCTGGGCCACACTGGAAGAAGACAAATTGTCTTGGGCCACACATAAAATACACTAACACCAACTACAGCTGATGAACTAAAAACAAAACAAAGTCTGTGCATGATTTTTGTGATATCAGCCACCACAGATAAGCAAACAAGTCCTTGCATTGAAAGGGCTGAGCGTGGCAGGACTCTAAGCCTTCCTGTAGGAAATAAGGAAACGTGGAGAGAATGAAGGTTTTGGTAAGATGATAGAATGACAAAGAAAACTCCAGTAGCAGCTGAGAATTCTGCAGGAAGGAAATCAGGTGCCAACAGCCAACCAGCAAAGCTTGGCGGAGACTCCATCGATGGGCAGAGCAGGGCGGAGGGTGGGGGAAGCTGAGAGGCCCATGTCGGGACACAACGGGGCAGAGAGAGAAACGATTCCCCCAGAGGAGGAGAGTGGGGCAGGGCTGGACAGAGACCGCCTGTGTCCATATGCACTTAAGAAGGGCCTGCTGGGGTGGCCAACTGTCCCAGTTTGCCTGGGATTGTTGTAGCATTAGCACTAAAAGTCTATGCTCTGGGACACCTTCTGTCCTGGGCAAATAAGAAGACGGGGGCTCCTCATTCCACTCTGATCCTGATAAAGCAGGAGCTCCCAGGGTTCACATTTGAAACTATGTGGGACTCACAGAACAGGGGTAAACAGTGCCTCTCCAAATTCATGTCCACCCTGAACCTCAGAATGTTACTTATTTGGAAATAGAGTCTGTGCCAATGTAATTAGTTAAGATAAGGTTATATGGAGCTAGTATGAGCCCTAGTCCCATGGCTGGTGTCCTTATAAGAAGACAGAAGAGAGACACAGAGACACATGGGGGGACAGCATGTGACAAGAGCTGTGTCCACAAGCCAGGGAATCCCGAGGCACGGTAGCAGCACAGGCACCAGCAGAGGCAAGGAAGGAGGCCTCCCCCGCACCATCAGAGTGCCAGTCCCAGTGACGCCTTGATTTTGTACTTCTAGGCTCCAGAATTGTGAGATAATAAATTCTGTTTTTAAGTCACCCAGTTTGTGGCAATTTTTTTACATCAGCCACAGGAAACAAATACAGTCGTCTGATTTCTTTTTGGCCATAATCAATGACTCATTTCTATCTTTTGGGGGTTTCTCTTAATTCTCTGAAATAAAACCAGGTTGGGCTTGCAGAGGCAGGTGTGTTTGGCTGGGAAAGACCAAGTAGATATGAAGGCCGCACCTGGGTGCTCAGACGAGACTCCCACTTCTTGGAGTCCTGAGTCAGAAGAGCTCCGTTCCACGTGCCCAGGAAAGCACACATGGTCAAGGACTTCTGGAAACAGCCTCTAGTCATTAGGTCAATCATCAGTCCATTCTATCTGCAGGCATCACTCAGGCATCCCCCACGGAAGAGAGGGGGATGCCCAGACACTTCCGCGAGAGACTGAGAGGCACTGCAGGACAGTGAGCATGGAGAGGGGGCTGCATTCTCCGCCTACTCTTCAGCTTATGTCTTCTCGAGCCTTTGATATAAAACAAGCTTGTCCAACCCACGGCCTGTGGGCCACGTGCAGTCCAGGACAGCTTTGAATGCAGCCCAACAGCAATTCGTAAATTTTCTTAAAACATTATGAGATTTTTTTTGTGATTTTCTTTTAGCTCATCAGCTATCGTTAGTGTTAGTGTATTTTACGTGTGGCCCAAGGCAATTTTCATCTTCCATTGTGGCCCAGGGAAGCCAAAAGGGTAGGCACCCCTGACACAGCCAAGGTCCCTGGGGACACGGAGGGTGACCAATCTCTGCCCTCCACCTCCAGACAACCCCCTCTCCACCTCTGCTCTGCAGACATCCTCTGCCTTCCAATTCTCCCTTCCAGACACCTGCCCTCCACCTCCAGACACCTTCTGCCTTCCACTTCTCCTTTCCAGACACCTGCCCTCTACCTCCAGACACTCTCCTCTCCACCTCTCCTCTGCAGTCCTGATTGGCTGCAGCCAAGTCCAAGGGCCCTGAGTGTACTTTGCAACGTAACAGGTGAGGTCCCCTCCAAGAACATTGAGGAGCGTCTGCTCTTTGCCTGGTCTCTTCTGTCTGACTTGAGTGGGATCTCTGCAGAGAAATAGAACCCATAGGTTATATATGAACACACACACACACACGTAAACATATGTATGTATTTTTTTAAAGAAATTTATTTGAAGGAATTGGCTCACATGGTTGGTTGTGGGACTGACAAGTCTGAAATCCACAGGCTGGAAACTCAGGCAGGAGTTGGTGCTGGGGTCTCCAGGCCAAATTTCTTCTTTCCGGGGCAACCGCAGTAATATCTGAGAAGATACAGTCATCCCATTGTAAGGTTGAACTTCACATGAAAGGAATTTCATTATTTTTATTAAGACATAACATGTTTAAAATGTTAAAAAGTCCTCTTTGTTGTTTCAATGAAAGGAAGCCCTTTATGGGTGATGGCTGACCACGCCCCGCATGTGAATATGGACTGCAAACCATACTTCTTTCCTTCTGCCTGTCTCGGGATGAATCCACTTGAAAACCAGCTTTTTAAAAGGCTGTACCTGGAGGGAGACTAGTGTGACCCACCCAGGAGCGCCTGTGTAGATAAGATGAGGCCATGCTCTCAGGGCAGGTTTGTGGATTTAATGAAGGGGCTTTTTGAGCACATGGGTGATTGCTGAAAGTTCAACAATGATGCCTGAAGACCGGCAGCCACTACAGAGCGGCAGCACGTTGTCTGGCAACCCCGCCGGGCTCGAGAGAGGAAAAGCCTCCCAGGGCACGTCCTCATGAAGTAGGTGGCAGCTCATAGGACACGGCTTGTTTCAGACCTGTTAGAAAACTGATGACTTATTTGCATAGCATCATGCTTGAGGCACTCAGCCAACAGTCCCACGTTTCATTTTATCTGTGGATGTCCACACCATGCCCAGGCCAGGCACTGAGAAGGCCCAGAGGTATTTGTTTTAGCTGAGCAAACACTGATTTCCATTAGGAACCTCATCCAGCTCTTTGGAAACCTTGGAAAAGGCACACGCAAAATATATTTTGATCTTCGTGACTGCCAGGAGCAAAATGACAGGTGCTTCTGCTAACGGAATAATTCTGAGTAGCTACAGAAACATTTTAATAGACTAATCAAAAAGGATGGTAAGAAACATATGGGTTTAAGTATAGATCAGATATAGCTAAAAATATGGTTACAGATGTTCATATAGACAGTGAGGAAGAGAGCAACAGAGAGATGTAAAATTAATACAATTTATTTTATAAAATGGGCCATTTTAAATCTCAAATTCTCATATATTATTTTGTTGAAATATGAACTTAAAATGTTCAAAAATGGAAAGATTAGCCCAGCTACTTAATATGTATTTATTATTTTTATTATACAATATAATAAATTACTTATTTACCCAGGTCTATTTTATCTGTTTATTATCGATGCCTAGTTCATAAAAAACCTGTAAGCATCAAAAACTGAAAGTGCATGGCTGTTCTCTTTGTTTTAATAGAAGTTCGATATTCCCACTGTTATTTAATGTTTATAATATCAAAAACATTAATGGTAACTGTATATAAACTACAGTTTTTTAATTGAAAATGAATATGAAATATGAAAATGTAATATGAATTTTTCTATGCTTATGAGGAAAGTTACACAAAAACTAAATTGTAACATTACTTCTCATTTTGAAACTCATTGCACCAAACTGATGGTTTTTGTGGCTTCCTCTTGTTGACAGTGAGGTCTGTGGACGTGCACCTGCCACAAGCACAGTCCGTGGACCTGACAAAGACGTTTTCCCCACCATGGTAACCTTCTCTTTCGCCCTGGCATTCCAAGCAGCTGCTGCAATGCTCCTGTATTTTGAAAGGACTGGATTTACATTCAATACTTTAAAGAAAAAAAAAGTTCTCCTTGTTGCTTCAATAAACCCTACATGTTTTATCTTTTAATTACCCAAAATGTCAACACAATTTTATTTTACATAAAGCCAATATTTGTTCTAGTGTAAATATTATCCTGGGATGTTTGGGGTGATCTATGATACACAGGAGGGGCTGCTTCAAGGACAGTTCGTACAAGTGTGTTTGAAACTCAGCCATGGACACCTATGGATCTTGTCTTACTTTTCTTTGCATCTTGCCCTGAGGAGTAATGATACTCACTCCTACATAGCATGTCGCTGCCAGAAAATCTGACTCCCTGATTCTAAAGTCATCTGTTCCAAGAACACTAATTTCCAAAGATGGCCTGTTTGGCAAGATGGGCTTAATGCCTGACAGTATGTGGATAAACATGACTCTTTGAAACAAGCTCATTTAAACTCATTCGTAAAAGCATCAGGTTAGTGCTTTTATGTTCTCTTCCCTCTTTGCTTTATAAAAGCGATTCTGGCAAATTAACTCTCTTGGAGAAGCTGTCGCAGAGGCATCACCTCCACAGGATGAGGTGAAATTCATAGCGACCGGCGGACTGTCTGGAAGAACTCTTCGGCAAATCTAAGTCATACTCATGATTGATTGATGTATTTATTTTTTGCCCCAAACAAACTGTATATAAAACAGCTGTGAAACATTTGTCATATGAGAGCAAGTGTGTACAGCTGTAGTCTGGTGTGCAGGTACCAGACCTGTAAAACTGCATGTCTTCTGCCACCGCTGGATAAAAATCTCCTCTTCTCCTTTCCCGTGTGCAGCCTGGGAACCCGCCAGGCTGTGGGCAGGCGCCGCACTGCCTGGCTCCCTGTCCCGTCAACTGGCCTGCCAGCATCCACGGCAACTACGCATCCCCGTTGGGGCTCAGTGGAACAAAGAAGCGAGTTTGTATCAGCGAGATGCCTCTTGTTTTTCTTGCTTCACTTCTTTAGAGATAGAATAAAGGATTTTTTGTCTTAGAATTTAGATTTTAATCAAAATGCTTGCACTCGATTCAATTAATGTGCAAATTAAATAATCTATGAGACTTGAGCCAAAATCTAGTTTTATTTAAATTATACGGAAACTAGAGACAAATATGTCCTAGGAAGTTAGATGTTTCTGGTCTTCATTTGCAGTTCCCTGCATGGGTGTGGCCATCCTGCCTGCAGGGCAGTGAGAATGGGCTTCCGGATAAAGCCAGGTGGAGGTGGAGCCTCAGGAAAAGCACTTGGACACGGGAAGTGTCAGGACAGCATCTCTCACTCAGCACCTGCCAAAGTGCCGCTGACGGTGCTTCCTGCTGGGATGAACGCATCTTACTTGAGGGTACAGGGCTTATTTGTTATGTTTTGATGACATTGTTGGCAGTCTGGTTCTTTTAGGGAATTATCACATTTTCACGTGTTAACATTCACGTGGAAAACATCACCATGAGTCTTAGTGAAAACAATTGGCCAGGAAGTGGGACTTCTAACCCTCAGCGTGCTGTCAGTGGCCAGTCGACAACATTTTTAGTTTTGAGGTTTCTTAGAGCATTTCTAACCATTTGTATGAATTAATATTTCATAGCTGTTATTATTTAGTAGGGGTTTTCCAAAGAAGAAATAAAATTTACTTATTTAAAAAATTATTTCCTCTTATATAACATTATTTAATGTTATTTTGAATGGAATAAAATTCTGTTTTCTGTGTAATTAACATATGGGTCCTTTGGGTCCTTTTCTGAAATCTAAGATAAAAGGATTGTGATTTTTTTTTCTTGTATCTTGAAGAATTTAACTATTTTATCAGTCTAGGAACTATTTTATCATTACTCACTAGTTATGTTCAAATGTGCTTTAAAAAAACAAACACTAAGAGAATAAGAATAAAAGAATGATACAATCACGTGGAAGGATAAAAAATAATGAAATAAATAGTTATTGTTTCATTATCCTTTGGTTTTCTTTTTACGTTGCCCAAAATATTAAATCTCCTTTTTCGAAGATGTTAAAATGACTTGGGGCACATTCTTTGTAGATTATTTTTAGTTTTATTGAACATATTTGAAAATTTAGAACTTTTCAGATTCTGCCTATAACAGTAGAGAGAAAAGAAAAGAACATGGAGGATATTTTTACAATCCTTAGACAAATCAGAAGGTTAATACAAAGACACATGTATCAGCTGTCTAGATTCTGATGATGATCATGAAATTGGTGTTATAAGTGAAATCTCAGACTGTGGTCTTTAGATATTCTAGATGAATTTTTTCAAACTCAAGAATGTTTACATCAGCAACATATTTCTACAGACAAAAAGGAAATATGGTACTCTCACCCACTTAGTCATTCAATAGGAAGGACTCCATCCCACAATTGACTGGGGCAAAAACGTATAACTTCTTGTTTTGCCAAACAGAAAGGTGACAGTATTCTTTCAACTTCTATGATGTTTGTGCACCAAAATCTATTTACTATGATTTCTAAGTGGACACAATGTAGCTAAGCATACAAAGTGATCAGAAGAAAACAGATTATGTAAAAATAAAAAAGGGTTTATTTTTTCTAATTATTGATAATAAAACTAAGAATGAAAATTATTTTTAATTATGGAGCAAATAAGAAAGCTGTACTCTCTTTTCAAAAAAGTTATGAACTGTCAAAGAATTATTAAGTATTGTGCTTTGATGATGCAAGTGAAAAAAGAAAAACTCGAAATAAAGAGAAGCTAAAAATTATCCCAAAATGTTTGCAACCTGAAATCTGAAATCAGTTTTTACAAGGAAGTTGCATTCCAGATTTACACAAGAAGGTTTATGAGCAGATAGTATATTCAGAGAACTTTGCCCATTTCACATACATAGAACTTAAAGCCTGGAAAACATGAAATAAAAATTTGGGTTTGCCATGTTAAAATTCTTCTAAAGTTTTTTTTTTTTTTTTTTAAAGTAGTATCCCTTTACTCATATAATTGTAAATGATTTGTAAAATGACTGAAAATGTGAAATAAAATGAAAAGGGTCCATTTTCATTTGCCCAGTGATAAATGGTGATGAGTATTTATTTATTTATTTTTTGACATCCTGAGTGTAATAGTCAGGGTTCCCCAGAGAAAAAGAACTGATTGGAAAGAGATTTATTGTAAGGAATTGGTTCACATACTTATGGACATTGAGAAGCTCCAAGCTCTGCCTGGCAAGCCAAGGACCTTGAAGAGCAGATGGTCTGGTCCTGTCCAAGTCTGAAGACCTGAGAACCAGGAGAGCCAATGGTTCCAGGCTGAGTTCAAGCCCAAGGCAGGATAAAACTGATGCCCCAGCTCAAAGGTAGTCAGATAGTCAGACAAAACAAATTATTTTCTTCTATTCAGGACCTCAATGGCTTGGAGGAAGCTTATCCATATTGGGGAGGGCAACCTGCTTAACTCAGTCTATCTATCCAAATGTTAATATCATCCAGAAACAACCTCCCAGGCACACCTAGAAATAATGATTAACCAAATATCTGGGCACCTTATGGCTCACTCAAGTTGATACCTAAAATGAACCATCACACTTGTTCATGGCGCCTGGGACCCCAGCCACCACTCAGTGTTCCCTGGGATATTGATGCTTCTGCAGGTACAAGTATCAGAACAGAAGGTATGTCCAACATGTTTTAGAAGTGAGTTTCTCAGCCAGCAGATTCACTTTAATGACACTTTATAGCTCTGTTCCATTGATATGCATTGTCTAACAGCCAACTAATAAGTAACTGGGGTTTAGGGATTTGGTCAAGATCTAATGGAACTCACTTCATAAAAGACATAAGGTAAGTAACAGAGTAAATATAAACAATAAGACAGCAATTCAAAGTAATTTGAACAACACTGAGTCCCAAGTAGTTACTCAATATCTATCTACTGAACGAAGGGAGGCAAAGTAGAAGGAAAGAAGTAAAAAAGCAAGGTGAGAAGGCAGAAAGGAAGGAAGGACGGAGGAAGGGCAGGCAGCTTATGGACATGATCGTTTGTTAATTCTCTGGTGAAAAGAGCACACTTGAACCCTGGGTCAGGAAAATGTAAACCTACTCAAAGGAATTATCCAACAGGCAGCAAATTTTAATGCTCATTCTTTCAAGGGAGATGTAAACAGAAAGATCTACAGATTGGGATCAAAGACCTACATTAATGCATAGAAGACCCATCAGAGTCCCTGAAGGAAATGAGGATAGTTGAGTCTACTGTTGCTTTGAAGCACAGTATCTAGAGAAACAACCCTTCCCTAGTACCAGGGTCCTTTGCTCCCCTACACACGCAGAGATCAGAGTTCGAAGTTTGCTGGGTTCCTTGGCTGCTGATTGATGATGCACTCTGGTTGCTCCTGGGCCACCAAGGGCTCCATGAACCTTCTCTGTTGTCCTCACCTGAATATAACCAGTGAAGATTGCTTTCTTATCCTCAGACTATTGTGCAACTCCTCTTCTGAGATCCTGGGGCCCTGCTGTCACAACAGCTTTAGGACCTGCTTCCGTGACCTTGGGCCCCCTACCCTAGCAGACACTGCTGGGCTGGGGTGATTCGCTTCCTGTCATTGCTCCTTTCCTTTGCTTCCTGGGGGTTCTATGTTCTATGGCTCCAAGGACCACCTTCTCATTGTCCTGCTACCATTTTTGCTTAGGATTTTCTCACCCTGCACTGACTTTATCCTGGTTGTATTCTGCAGAGAATGGCTTCCACCCGTCTTTTCCCCCACCGCCTTTGGTTCGGTATTGGTTGTCACTGTTACTTGCAGTTATCCTCTTGTTTTTCTCGGAGGCAAAACAATAAACAAGACAAAGCCTCACAAGTTACTCAGGTGCCTGGATGGCAACTTTCAATTCCAAGTCCTTGGAAAATGATGTTGTCTGGATGGAGACTGGAGGCAATCTGAATGCTTCCCTGTTTGGTTGAAGGGTCAGGACAGCTGTCTGGGAATCCCAAGGGAGGCGTGTCTGAAGTCAAGAGGGCCTGTGAAGAGTAATTCACGGGCAGTGCTCAGAGCCAGGCCCCCAGACATACTTTCCAGGAATCAATAGAACCTCTCACCAGCACGGGATCCTCCCCAGGCCCTGGAAATCCTCGCAATGCATTCCAGTGTTCACATGTTTCTTGTAACATGTACAAAAGGAAGTCAACTTTGTATTGTTTTTTTCATGTGGGAAGGATCCCCCAACTTGTCTCAAACTTAGGCCTTACAAAATCAGGACTGGCCTCTGGTCAGGAGGATTGACCTGTGGGTCAAGGGAAACTGATTCAGCTGACTTATTCTCCAGCAAAAACCACTGGCTGTGTCTGTCCAGGTGCCCAGGCCTATATTCTAACACTTGTTCTGGATGCATCATTGTTGGTCAGATCTCCAGCCCATTTCATTTCTTGCGTGGGAGGTGAGCAATAGGAATCCACTAAATGGAGGAGGAATTGCATCACTTGGATGGATCACTGTGATTCTGCAAGATGCTTGAAAGGATCTCAAAGCTCAGAGATGGCTGTGGGAGGGGTCTGGGCAGTGGAAGGAAGATGGGATTTCTTCTGTCCCCACCTGAGTTCTTTGGACTTGCTTCAGAGCAGGAGAATAGCAGTGTTCCTGGGAGCACCCCAGCCTTTTTTTTTTTTTTTTTTTTTTTTTTTGAGTAATAGGCTTCCATTTGGATCTCTGAAGTTCTAAGGAGAATAAATGGATCTTCGGGGAAGGCTTGACAGCCAGAAAAGTGAAGTTCTTAAGCCTTGGTCCCAACACCTCTCTCTTTCTTATTTCTCTTCCTAGTCTGTTTACTGGAAACAAACATTTTCTTTCAAAAAATAAAATAAGAAAAAATTATGCTCTCTATATAGCAAACACTTGCATATCAAAATGTTTAATTTAATTATGGAAATGTGAGTTTATAAAAAGCAACAATGATAACCAAGTAAATATTTAAAAGCTCAATATAATGGGCGATCGCTGTACATTTTATCATCTCTCATCTTCTACTGGTGACAATTCAATCCATTTTCTTGACTGCCACAACCTGGTTTGAAAGTGACCTGCACATTTAATTCTCATCTCCAAGCCAAGGCAAGGTGCTGGGTGGAATAATGTACCATCACCCTCAAATTCACCTCCATCTGCAGCCTCAGAATACAGCCTTAATTGAAAATACAGTCATTACAGCTGGAATTCGTTAAATGAGATCAGGTCTGATTAGGTGGGCCCTAAATCCAGTGCCAAGTGGCTTCTAAAAAAGTCATGTGACAACATGAGGACATGGAGGTAGACACAGAGAGGAGAAGACCACATGAAGACAGCAGCAGAGGTGGGAGTGCATGTCCATAAGCCAAGATTTCTAGCAACCACCAAGGGCTGGAAGAAGGAAGGAAGGAGCCGCCCCTGGAGTCTTCAGAGGGACCATGGCCCTACCCTCACCTTTAGACTTCTGGCTTCCAGAACTGCAAAAGAACAAATGCCGGTTGTTTTGGGCCCCCAGTCTGTGGGCATTTTTAACAGAATCCCCAGGACTCTAATAGAGGCCAGCTCAGTAACTCCTGGGGTCAGTGACCAGGCAGCTCTGCCTGCCCCTTTAAGAGGCACGGGGACCTCAGTGTCCCTAAGTCCACCCATGGTCCATGCAGAACAGCCCATGGGAACTGGGAGACCCAGGTCCAGGAGGGCCATTGCGGAGAAGAGTTGACAAGCAGACGGTGTTGGGAATCACATGCCTTAGTATTCTTTAGAACGGAAAGTGCAGATTCCATTCGAGGAAGACTAATTTGGAGTTTGGGGGGCTTCTGCTCAGCTGAGGGAAAGCAGAGAAGCCCAGCCAGGAACTAAACCTCCCTGCCTTCTGTGCAGTGAGAACATGAGGCTCACAGGCACTGGGACAGGTCACGGGCTCCGCCTCCTGGCAGGCCTGCACTGACCCTTGCTGGGCGTCACCACCTGCAGAATGCCAGCATCACAGGATCATAGTGGAGTTGCAATGAGGTAAGAAAGACCCCAAAAGGGATAGACGGGCCCACAATAAGCAGTTGTCATAAATCATTTCTATAATACTAGGGCCCGAGGATACTCAAAGCCAGGAGGGCTGCACCGCACTTGCAGGGCTGGCAGGTTGTTTGATGCCTAGAGCCTCACACATTTGCAATTTCAATTGCCAGGCTTGGGGCTTAGAACGGAAAAGGTTTGTGCAGACTGGACCTGCTTGGACCAAGTATTTTTTTTCTTTTTCTTTGTAAGACCTAAGTTGTCGGGAAGATTGATGCTGCATCTTTCTCTTTCCAGCTTCCCCCAGGGTTGTAATTTGCTTAATGTGCTTAGTACTGACTTGAAATAGCTAGAGGGAACGACTTAGTGGGCTAAGCCCCCAACTTTGTAGGTCAAGAGCAGGGTTCCCTGGAGCCACGGGGCAGATCCTGGCAGGGTCACCACGAGTTTCCCAGTGACGAAAACCAGGTTTCTGTGTTTGGGGCTTTTACAGAGGAGGCCCCTGCAGACAGCAGCCTTCCGTGCAGGCAGGCAGGGAGGCTGGCCCGGGCCCTGAAGAGTCAGGAGACAGAAAGGCCCTATCTGGTGGCCAATGAAGATGCCAGAGGCCTGTAGAATGTTCTAGAAGAACCCAGAAACTTGCTGGGCCAACGTGTGGGCATTTTAGTGAGGTTTTATTTTGTTTAATACATTTGTAAGAAAACAACTACCTAAAACATACAAGTGTGCAGAATCTCCGCAACACATACACATTCTCTTTCCTTGGATACCCTCCTCTGCCCTGGCCAGCACAGTCAACAGGCACCAGAAATCCTTTTGTTTAACATGGTTCACCTTTTCACAAGGCCACTGGTGTGCACAGAAGGACAAATTATCTTCTGAGTTGGGCAGTGACCGTGAGTGTTCATTACACGTCGGAAGTCACACAGAAACCATGCACAGCAGTTCTGCTTCGAACGCTGACGTTCAGGATCAGGAGCAACTGCCCACAGGCTAGGTGGGTTTTCTGTGGGTTTCACTATATGCCGCTGTTAGGTTTAAAGTTACTCCATTTGACTCCTTGTTGATCAAAAGTCACATAATGATGGGTTGTGCTGTAATACATTTATTCTATAGGCAAAATTAACATTTTAAATTCTCGTTTTAAATAAATATTATACAGACTACTTTTTTAACTTGTATTTTAGGTTCAGGGGTACATGTACAGGTTTCTTACGCAGGTAAACTCGTGTCTTGAGGGTTTGTTGTACAGATTATTTCATCACCCAAATATTAAGCCCAGTACCCAATAGTTACGTTTTTTCTGCTCCTCTCCTTCCTCCGCCTTCCACTCTCAAAGAGGCCTTAGTGTGTGTTGCTCCCTTCTTTGTGTCCTTGTGTTCTCATCATTTGGCCCCCACTTATAAGTGAGAACATGAGGTATTTAGTTTTTTGTTCCTGCGTTAGTTTGTTAAGAATAATGGCCGCCAGCTCCATCCATATTTCTTCAAATTACATGTTCGCATTCCTTTTTACAGCTGCATAGTATTCCATGGTGTATATGTGCCATATTTTCTTTATCCAATCTATTATTAATGAGCGTTTAGGTTGATTTCATGTCTTTGCTGCTGTGAATAGTGCTGCAATGAACATATGCATGCATGTGTCTTCATGGTAGAATGATTTATATTCCTCTGGGTATGTACCCAGCAATGGGATTGGTGGGTCGAATGGTATTTCTGTTTTTAGGCCTTTGAACTGCTTTCCACAACGGTTGAACTAATTCAGACTACTTTTTTTTTTTTTTACCAATATATTTAAATAAGTTCAAGACTTGTCCCCATAGATGGTGGACTTTTAATTTATTTTATTAAGCTAAAAATAACACGTGCATTATTTTAAAATAAATATATGCCCAAGATGGGAACATTCTGATCTGAAGAGGAAACTATTTTACTGGGAGGGACTTAGAGTTGGAGAATGAGAATTCACAAAGTCAATGCATTTAGGAAACTCGGCGAATTTACAAATCATAAAAACTTGTGCAGAAACCGAGGAAACAGAGAAAGGGAATGAAAGAGCATGGGTGGCACATGCTAATGGGTGCCAAGGAATTAGCCCCAGAGCTGGGTTGGCTTCTCGGCACGGGAGGGTCCTGGAAGCCCTGCCCAAGCACCTCGCGAGGGTGAGTATAAAGTCTTTCCCCAAAAATGGGTGATCTCCCTGTTTAAATCCTGGGAGGTCAGCCTTGCCAGAAGAGCCACTGACTTATATATGCTTCTTGGTTGCTTTCTTGGCTATTTTCAGCCTCCCTTTCCTCCTCCTCGGCAGGGAGATCTAATCCAGCTGGGATGTCTGACGTGGGATATATTCTGCCCGTCGTTCTGACTTTGGTCCAATTATCTAGTGTTTTGAATAAACTTGCAGAGTTCTCCACCACTTGCTGGAGGAACCGTCAGAGGCAGCACGTGCTTCCACTCATCCTGTCTTTATTTAAATTCTGATGCTTCCTTCAGCATGGATTTTTTTTTGGGGAGGGGGCAGTAATTGTGATGTCTTTAGAATATTGCATTGAATTATTAATTACCTTGATTATTGAGTTTGCCGGAGCCTCCTTAAATCAGAGCGAAGCGTTGAGAGGTGAAAGGGAAACTTTGTGCTGAGCAGTTGGGGACCTGCAGTCCGGGAGCGGCTCCCAGGACTCCTGTGACTCACGGCAATGCCAAACCTAGGGCTGCATGTCCATGGTGTCAAGTCCACCTTCTCACTGGCCTCGTTTCTGGGATGAAGTGTGCCCTGAGCGTGGGAGGTTGGCCTGGGATGTGAACAGTGGGGCCACTGGCTTGTGAGAGGCCTCCCTGCCCTGCTAACACCTGGACAGCTGCCCAGAGGAGGATGGTAGGAGTGAAGCAGCCGACCTGGGGAATCCTGACCCACCCAGGATGGTAAACTCACACCCAGAGACCAAGGAGGCTGAAAACAGCACTTCCCATTCACTTCCTTTCAGTTTGTACTCTATCTCCACATTTAAAAAATATTCTTCCAGAATTTCAAAAGAGCAGATGAAAAAGAAATTATTGAAATCTGTGGTATTTGGATTTATTTATAATTATAAACCTTAGAGAAATAGCGAAGTTTAGTATATGGAAAAGTGTTTGATTGTCTATTTTTTTCCTCCAATAAATCCTTATATTAATTATATTTTTACTGTTCTTTACTAACATCAATCTAGCTGGACGCAAAGTTAAAGTGCTCTGTATTCTTAAACTCCATGAAAAACAAAACATGAAATGACAATATATTATCAACGTGTACTAATTGTTAAATTTATAAATTACTAGAGTGCTCCCATTAAATGACAGAAATAAGAAATTTTAGCAGCATTCATTTATTCATTTGTACCCTCATTTATTCATCATTTAATGTTGATTGAGTGATTGCTATGGGGAAGTGATTTTTCTAAGGTTCTGTAGAAAAAGCGCTAAACAAAAAGGATCTAAACTGTTACCTTCATGGAGCTTACAACCTGTGCAACCTTATGCTAGTCTATGTGACGAAGCTCTGCATGTTTGCAGCAGCATTAAATAAGCTTTTATTTGGACAATTTGGAGCAAGAATATTTTATGTTAATAGATATCTCTACAAAATCTGCATTTGATATTCTCTTTAGGCTTGCATATCCGTGTGCACACAACAGACTTACACTGGTGAAGAAACAATTCTGAAATGTTAAAAATAGGAATATTGAAACGTGTGCATCAACAAACAGCTCACAAGAACTTTAGAGAAAGAAGAAATTAAGTAATAGAGTGAGCAGCCAGGTGTGGTGGCCCATACCTGTAATCCCAATACTTTGGGAGGCTGAGGCGGGCGAATCACTTGATGTCAGGAGTTCAAGACCAGCCTGGCCAACATGGTGAAACCATGTCTCTACCAAAAATAAAAAAAAAATTAGCTTGGCAGAGTGGTGCATGCCTGTAATCCCAGTTACTTGGGAGGCAGAGGCAGGAGAATAGCTTGAATCCAGTAGGTAAAGGTTGCAGTGAGCTGAGATTGCACTGCTGCACTCTAGCCTGGGCAACAGAGCTAGACTCTATCTCAAAAAAATAAATAAATAAAAATAAAAAAGGGCTTCAGGACAGCTGACCTTATGACATCTGTTTTTCCACTTCTAGTCCATTAATTGTTAATTTCTGTGATTAAATTGCCAATCTAGAGACCAAGTTTAAATGACCAATAACGAGTTAGATTTTCTCCATCTTTCAGTTATAAATGTGTCACTGTGGTGTGCTACCTAATACTTCAGTAGGCCAAACAAATACAGAAATAAACACAACATGATTAAGGTGCTTATCGTGACTGAGGTGACATTAAGGGAGAAAAATCGGCATCGCAATTTTTCAAGTAGGGGAAAAGTTACTGCAAAAAGAAAAATATTTGTTAGCTTTAAACTTAGCAACTAGACTGTATAGGATTTCACTGTTTAAGGCATAAAACACTGGATATTTAGGTTCTCAGCAAATACATTAGGATTGTTTCATAAGATTTAAGGGGATCCAACAAAATGGAAATTGCTCTTTTCTTTTTAGCCTCAGTTTTCTCATCTATAAAAGGTTGGTACTAAATGCTCCCTAAGATTTCTTTCAGTACAAGAAAACCTCAAAACCCAAACTTTAATATTTTAGTACACTAAGATGACTAAATAATTTTCTCTATAAACTAGTCTTAAATGTATTTTTTTCACAGTGTCTATATTGAATATAATTTAAAGTACACTTCCCTGTTCGGAAACATTTTCATTGCACAAAGAGAAGTATGTTTGTATTCTGCTCCTTACAATTTCAAGCGGCCCTCCTGTAATAATTTGTTTTCCAGAACAAAATATGAGCTCCATGTCATTCACCAGTGAAGTTCATTTGTGTTGTCTCCTCACCAGTGAGTACCCAAACATTTTGTGAGATCTTTAAAAAACTATGTCACAGTTTTAATATTGCTGATGTTTTTCAATCACATCTGACAAGAAATACTTGCTCAGGAAGTTGTTTGTTCATTTAAAATATTATGTTGGTGTTTTAGCCTGGGTTTGGAACAATATGGCTTACCTATCCAGTTCTGTTTTTCTTTTATCTGATGTAAATTAAAGGTATTTTTAATTTAGTGTCTCTTGATATTATTTGCGGGCTGAGGGCTGGGATTGGGGTGAGGTGTATGAGGCACTAGTCATGGGGAAATTTTAAGGAGGGACCAAAATCAGTAATCAAGGTAAATAAAATTTTGGTGCAACATTTTAAAAAGTCAAATTAGCACAGCCAAATCCATGATGAACAAAATATCCCTGTTTTAAATAAAAATAGCATCGGCATGCCTCTAATTGTTCATCTAGCAAGCAGTGAAAAACTATGCAAATTGATTTTTAAAAGCTAGATAACTTTACCAAAGTTACAGTGAGGAGCCAAACATGTCTTAAGTCAGATCTCCCTGTTGAGTGACATGTTTCTTTCAGAGGAGGATACAAGGAACACTGAGGCTATGAAAGTGAAGTTATAGTTATCAAGTATTGTACTTAAGTTAGTGGGGCTTCTGGTGAACTTGACCTCCCAGTTAAAACAGGTGATCATGCCTTGTGGCAGAGGGTTACATACTCATCCTACACGAGGAGTCTGTTGCTGTGCTGTGGAAACAAAGGCATGGCTTCATTGACTTGCTTCCCCAACGTGAGCTCCCATTCTTGATCATGCTTGTGATTCTGCCCATCATCTGGTGATTTTGTGAAAACACAGGAGCATCATGAAGGAAAACAGGAGGGAAAGAGAAGAGGAGAATAGAAGGAAGTAGGGCAGGGGAGTCTTACAAACTCGTTTCAAGACAGCTATTATCAAAGGATCTAAAGGTAAAGCTACTAAGGAGGAAAGAAGGGACAGCTCTCCAGAAATCCATGCTTTCCTTTGACCTTTGTTAGAGAGAAAATTATTCATGGTACTTGCTAAAGATGGGAAGGCAGACTTTATTTAAATTTGGTCATATTGATTGATGTAGGAACCACTGGGGTCTTGCAGTGGGGGAGAGAGATTGGACTCAAATCCAATGCCAACGAGAAGAAGTCAAGGGTTATAACCAAGGATCAGGGTGGGGGTCAGTGCATGGGAAATTACTGAAAGAAACATCCGGGATAAGGGGATCCTAGCTAAACTGACTTGATAGGATCATTGCTGAAGGCAGGCCAGGGTGATCAGATGTCAAATGTGGTCAGATATCAAGGGTAGGAATTTTCCCTTAACCAATTGTGCAGGATTCTTGCTCAAATTGAGTTCTGCAGAAACAAGAAGAGAAGCTTAAGTATGAGCTTAGTAAAACAAAGGACTCAGAGGAGCCTGACTAAAGTTTTTTTTAAAGGAGAGAATCTCTGAAACTTTGCAGTTTGATAAACAAATAGTAAATGATTACTGATAACTTGTATCATTGCTTTCTTTACTCTAGTAGTTAGTTAAGAGACCCATTCTTGGTGGTTCCTCCTTAAGATCAGAATAAGGGTCAGTTTACATGTGCAATACCTTTAAAGTTTATGGTTCTTATGGAGTGAATTCCTGAAAGACATCCCTTAACTTGAATTCTCATAGAGGCTTAATATATTAAAAACTGGAGAAGATAACCGTATTTTTTTAAAAAAAGAATGATAGTCATATTAAAGTATTTGCTGAAAACTGCAAACAAAGAGAACAAAAGGAGACTGGGGGAAGCACAAGACAGGGTATGTCTGAAAAATTGAATGGTGCAGAATGAACAATATCTGCTTTGCAAACTTGGCTGAGTCTACTAGGCTTTTCTTTCTCTTTGTTTGGTAAGAATATTAAGTCTATGAATTGTTTCATTACTATCTCCTTTAAAAATGGAAATAAAATACAACAAAATTTAAGAACTAGTTAACAAAGAATAATTTACTTTACTAATCTGTCACATAGTCTTGCTCTTTTAATGCCAGAATATAACATTTTCTTGACCTCTTTCAGTTCAGCAGTTACTTCAATCTCTTCATATATGTAGAAACATACCTGTTGCATCAAGTAGTAATAATTTAGAAGTTCATAAAAGCATCAACCAGGTGTTGTGCAGATGCATTAACATCCTCTGTACTTCTTATTATTCCAGTGACTGGAATGGAAAGGAACAGTGACAACATGGTGGGTTTTGTACTAGTGTCAGAAAAGTCTAACTTCAGTTAACAAGTCATGATTTAAGCAAGAAAAAATCAGTGTGATGACATAAAAGGATGTATCCATGTAGTTAGAATGGGAGATCTTTCTGTACTGAAGGAAGAACATGCCCACAGTGACATGTTGTAGCTTAGAATGTAGAATGACCACAAAAACAGACAAGTACGAGATTGTGAAAAGCAATGAACAAAGAATGAAAATGAGGAGCCATAGAATGTTTTTCTAAAATGAGAGTCATTATTAGATTTTGATAAAAATACAACTTCAGAGGTGACTAGATTAGCGTTAGAGAGGGCAATGAAAAAGATACGTAATAATCAAGTTAGAATGATGAAATCATGACCTAAGACTGTGGTGGTGTGAAGGAAGAATGGGGGAATAAATTGGAAAATACTAAAAGGATAGAATCATTAAAACTTTCTGATAGATCACATATAGACTTGGAGGGAGAGTGCAAGATAGAGATGAATCCAAGGCTTTCTACTACACTTTTCTTGGAGATGATGTATCTAAAAGTAACATCAATATTACACAAAATTCTTTAAGATAATCTAAAAAATATTATATAAAATATAAAATAATTGGCTTATATACTGGAGAATAACAAATTCATTAACTCTTTCTATGGATGATATTATTGTAAAAGCAGAAAAAATTAGAAACTAATAAAAATTACCACAGTTTATAATAAAATTTGGTAAGGTGGCTGGAAATATGCTAAATATACAAAAGCATAGTTTTCTCTATACTTTCCATATTAGTTAGAAATGAAAATGCAAACAAATTAACCTGTTTCAAAAGTAGCTAGAACTATAAAATACTTAGATAACAACTTAATAAAAAAGATAAAAGATTTATATTATAAATCTTATTGAAGAATATAAAACAGATCAGATAAATATTCAGCTACAAATATTATTCTCCTGAGTAGAAAAGTTTAATATTATAAGAATATTAATTATTCCCAAGTAATATACACATGACACAATCGGAAGAAACTTTATTTTGACCTGAGTAAAATGGTGTAAAAGGCCAGGTATGAGGCAGAAACAATCCTACCTAGCAATATTTCACACTCTCACCTACATATTATAATCAGCTCTATTCTTAGATTGAGGCTACATGACCAGTTTTAGCCAATAAACTGTATTTGAGAGTGAGGTAATTTTTCTATGCACTTTTCTTTTGCCAAGACTAGCTCAAAAGCTGCATTTTGAAGTGGTGGTGCCACATGTTGGGGGATCTCAATCCCTGGGTCATCAGTTGGAGGAGATCTGCAATAATCCACTCCCTTGAGGGAGTTTGGAAGAGCAAAATATACACTTGTGTTTAATTAAGCATTAGAACTTGAAGGTTAATTGGTTCATTTTTGCCTAGCTTAATCTGACTGAAATAATACGGAAAAGCAAATGTTTTAGAATGGGCAGTATAATTCTAAATATCAGTATAGGGAACAGGCACTTGTCTTAACCTATTTAAAAATGTACAAGAGGCCATTCATATGAAATGAAGTAAGACATTCACATGACAGATTGTAATAGGAAGTCTATATAAAATTGAGTGCATATAGAAACAATATACTACAAAAGGGATATTTCAATTCAGGAGGGGAGCATGGATTGCTTAATGAGTGGTATTGGCATAATTAGCTGTTCATCTAAAAGAAAACAACACTAAACTCCTGCTTATTCCATATACATAATAACATGTTAAAAATCTATAAAAACATGAAAAATTTGAAAATCCTTTGGGAGAAATTTGTATTATTGAAAAGCAAAGAGTCTATGAAACAGGCTAATAAAAGACCTATCTGAATACATTTTTTTAAATGTCAAATGATAACAAAAACAGTCAAAGATAAGCAATGTACTGGAAAAATATTTGCAACATATACAAATAAAGTGTGTACATCACTAGGATTCTATAAATTGATAAAAAGGCAAACAAGCATGATTTAGTAAAGACTCAATCCATAGAAAAGGCAATTTGAAAAGTTATAATAGACATATAAAAAAATGTTGAACTCCATTGTCAGCGAAATGCATGTCGAGTTAATAATGCACAACATTTTTAACCCCATCAGTTTAGAAAAAAATTAAAAGCATAATAATGCCCAGTATGCATGACAGTGCCTAGAAATAAATGAGTCTCCTAGAGGTAACAGCAATTTAAATTCTTGGTTTAAATTATAAGTATTTAAATAAAGCTGTGCATGCCTTTTCTTCTAGGAGTGTTTCTTTTGGGAACATTAAATATTAAAATACAAAAAGCAGTAAGATATAAGGATACTTGAACAAGAATATTGTGGCATGTCTTGAGGTTAAAAATGAATCAGAGTCAATAGAAATATCTATGATAACCTGTAGAGTGACTAAATTGTATTTGTCCATACATTGAAATATTGTACAACTCTTAACAGGAATGAGTTGTAGTTATTGCCTGGAGAAATGCCCATGGATGTGAGACACTCACTCACAGAGCAGCTAAGTAAGAACACTTAACCACAGTCTAATGAGTTTGGAATTACATCTTTTCTCTACAGACTAATCTTCTCTGTGTGCTATTGTGTTTGTACAACCTCTTGGTCATGCCAACGTAAGGATAGTTACCACAAGCTGTTAACAGGGTTGATCTCCATGGATGGACAATAAGGCAAGATATCTTTTAAAAATTACCATTCTGCACGTTTTTTTCACGAGAATAATGAGTATATATTGATTTATTTTAGATTTATATATAGGACTAAGAAAAAAAAGAAACATTGGTGATTTTGAAAGTCCTGTAGGTTTGAGGGGTGAGGGCTCAGGGATAATGAATACAGGCCCTTTATCCATTATCTATAGAAACCTGCAGGGAGGAGAACTGACCAAGAGGTGTGATATGATGGACCCACAGGAGACCTGGAAACTCAGGTGAGACTTAGTTGAAGCAGAAGGAACACCCTCAAGAAAATGCCAGCGGGAGGCTACATATATGGATACCTGTGGATACACAGATACTGATGACAGATCTCTGGGTTGGCTGTGGGATTCTGACAATTGGTATATAGAGACAAGGTTACTGCTTATGAGATTTTATAATGTTGATCCCTGTGGAGTGATGTTTTATCTAGTAATTTCTCAGCAAAACTGATCAAATGTATACTCATCAATAGAAGGAGAGAACTCTACAACTGAACACACTCACTGTCTTCAAGTCTATAGGCACAATTTAAATAGGAATAACATAATTTTGATGTAATTATAAAATAAAATAATATTAAGTTAAATTCTAAAATATTAGCCATCATGACTCTGCTGCAGTTACTGTGGTTTTTTTCCGTTCATACAGCAACTTATCACTTGAGGGACTCCTACTGAGGAGGTCCAGTAGGACAGAAAGTATTGGAAATATCATCAGCCCTCCAAGTCCATGGGTTCCCCATCCATGGATTCCACCAAGTGTAGATAAAAAATGTTAGAACAACAACAAGAAAAATAACAATACAGCAATAAAAAATAATGCAAGTAAAAAAATACAGCATAACAACTATTTACCTAGCACTACATTGCATTAAGTCTCACAAGTAATCTGGAGATTGTTTAAAATATGTAGAGGAAGTGCACAGCTTTGTGTAAATACTATGCCATTTTACGTAAGGGACTCAGCATCTATGAACTTGGCATCCTGAAGCCAATCCCCAGGATACTGAGCAATGACTGTGCTTGGAATCCCGGCTTCTCTCTTAGCAGTTGTCCACCTTTCTAAGCCTCAGTTTACTCATCTGTAAAAACCTGCACACTTTACATTTATTAAAAACAATACTTGCAAAATATCTAACATCTGGGAGGTGCCCAGTTTGCATGTGTGTTCTTTTTGTAAAAGGTATTTACTTGATAGTTATAAATTTTGGAGGAGAGCACAAATTAAATGAATGGAAATTATAAATTATTTTATATTGCTTATATTTTCAAAATAAATATGGAAACCTGTTTCTATTTTAATTGGGTAATTAATTATAAAATATCCACATTAGTACATTTGAAATTATTCATTTCTTACCATGGAGGCTTGGACTAATACTAATCATAATTACAGTAATATATCAACAATAATTTTGATATAATAAAATATAATTCTAGCTATCAGATAGATATACTATTGTCATCTATTAAGCTTAATCACATCATAGAGTGTACTGATAATTGAAATTACCCCAAAATCCTATAAAAAGGTGAGAGAAATTTGACCCCAAGGGAGAAAATAAAGATCTCCAGTTGAAGAAAGATTTTACTTGTTTATGTTTACTAACCCTATACAAACATATTAAAGAAAAGAGCTGTTCTACACTGGCAGCATCCAGGGGAGTAATTTTTGAGACTATTTCCCATAAATTTTAACACACTATTAAATTACCAATAAATATTCTATTTTACTAATAATTTTTTGAAATTGAAATATATGAATTATGTCAGAATATATCCATGGCAATGCTGTTACTAATCTGACAGTATTGATTTGCTGCATTATGCTAAAAACAGATTGTTTTATGTTGTAAAGTAGAACAGATACCCCCTAGAAATATCCACACACTTCAAGTGTCATCTCAGCTGTGAGTGTTAAAGGTGCATTAATGGATTCAGAACCTGTTTTTTTTATTATTATTATACTTTAAGTTTCAGGGTACATGTGCACAACGTGCAGGTTTGTTACATATGTATACATGTGCCATGCTGGTGTGCTGCACCCATTAACTCATCATTTAACATTAGGTATATCTCCTAATGCTATCTCTCCCCACTCCCCCACCCCACAACAGGCCCCGGTGTGTGATGTTCCCCTTCCTGTGTCCATGTGTTTTCATTGTAGAATCTGGCTTCTTTCAGCCAGGACTCCAGTAGCTACAAACAGATAAGGGGATAGAACAAAGACTTCAAACTGAACTACAAACTGTTCTTGCCTAAAGCTCCTTAAGCATATGAAGGACAGGAGGCTAGGACAACTGTGCTTCCAAGTGATGTTTTAAACTCACATCTACAGGACAGCACTCCCAGAAAACCAGCTAATGGGGTGGTTATTCTGTATTTTCAATAACAAAACAAAACAACTTAAGGTCAATTAAGTTTGCAGAATTCTAGATTAAAGACATGTATGAAGGTTTTATGTTAAATTTGGATTTTGTTCTCATTTTATTATTTATTAGCTTCTGTAATGCTTCTCAGAATCATTATCATCACTATTTAAATCTCCATGAAGATTTGGGTGTCAGGGAGAACAAACAGATTTTGAAGTAGTTTCTGGAGTTACTGGATTGTTAAAGACTATTTTCTTTGGATGATTCACAAAGAGGGGAAGCCTGGGCTCTTTGAGAATGATGGCAGTTGTTACTTAATTAACATCCCTGGAAGAGAACTGTCCGAAGGGTAAAATATCACCAATTTGTCTTCACCAAGGTTGCTGTTTGTCGTTCCTTATCTATGGAGAAAGGGTTTGGTAAGCAAATTAACAAAGTTAACCAGAGCTTTCCATACTGTGTCCTGAGATATTAATAGGTATTCCATGAAAAGAGGATTTCATGGGCCAACAAGTTCAGGCAGCCCCACGTGCACAGTCCTTCCTGGGAGACCAGTCATGCAGATTAGCTCACCAAGCCTCCTCAAGAAACCCAGGACACCAAAGTGACTTTGTTCCCCCAGCATCCCCAAGGGCAGTCCACAGTGGAGACCCTGGCCCTCCTCCCTCCTTCCCAGAATGGGAATTTCCTGTAACTTGGGAAGTGCTGCTGCAGATAAAGCTAAGTTTTCTCTCTATAACCATCATAGCATCCAGTGGGAGAATGGGCAGAATGGAGGAAGGGAAGGTGTGAGGGAGGGAGAGGGAATGTCAGCTCTAGATGTGAGAAGACAGACTTCATATCCTTCCTCTGCGACTTCCGAATGTTATGACTTCAGGTAATTTGCATGATTTTACTTTTCAAGGGTGGACATGAAGCCCTGTAGAGATCCTTAGCCCGTGATCACTCCTCTGCTCTGGAGGTCCGGAATGACTTCCAGATCCCGGATCAACAGTAACAAGGGTGAAGCAATAGATCCAAACGGTCACCCAAAACTTCAAGCATTAGAGAGCCCCCTACCTACACAGTTATATATCAGTCATGCACCATTCTGATCTTTTTATTTAAAGAGCACCTCCTCTGCCTGGAAATGTTTTATCAGGCTATTGTACTCATTTAAGAGAAAAAATGGTTTGAAGGAGGCCGGTTTATGATTCAGAGTTTTGTTTGTTCAAATTGATCTTTGTAAATGGCATTAGACAACCTTTGTCTAGATGGTCAACCCCCGACCATCCTAAATGAAGCTTTAGGCCCATGTTCAGAACATCTGAAGAGTGTAAAAAGCAAAAAGACATACATAGAATGTTTTTGTTAAAAAAAGGTTGGCATTTAATTCAGTTCTTCCAATAACACACAAACTTTGTTTTTGTTGGGCACAGAACACTTACCATGAAATCTACTCCCAAACACATTTTAAGTGTACAGTGCAGTATTGTGAACTTTGAGTATAATGTTGTGCAGCAGGTGTCTAGAATGTATTCAGCGTGTAAAACTGAAACTTCATGTCTGTTGCTCAGCGATTTCCCAGTTCCCCTCATCTCCTGGTAACCACCATTCTTCTCGTCGATTCTATAACTCTGGCCAATTTAGATGCCTCATCTCAGTGGAATGGTACAGGGCTTGCCCTTGTGCAGCTTGCTCATTCTGCTTAGCACACTGTCTTCAAGGTTCATCACTGTCAGAGCATATTACAAACTCTGGCTCTGTAGGGGCGGATAAGATTAACTTTCTTGACTTAGTTCTATTAATTGAATGTATATGCAATGCCCATAGCTTCCCTTAGGGGCCATCAGAAAACTTTAACCATCAATACTGCATTCATCTCCCAATAAAATAACTAGCAACTGATCACCCTAAAGAAATTCAAGTAGGTGCTTCGCCCATGTTAATCAGACGTGCTCCTTGCATGCAGGGATCATGGCCCTAGTGACCAGTTTGCTTGCAAATTAGTCACTTAAGCTTTATAAATATACAAAGGTATAGCAGTTGCAGCTCTCAAAATCATCAAGAGTATAAAATCTGTTGTTCCCACCCTCCTACCCAGCCTTTTTACAGTTTTAACTGATTGGCATCAATGTGTTTATCACCACTCTATTCCTTTAATAACTCAGTCTGTGCAGTGGCCACGGATAAAGTGATCTCCATCGCAGAGATCAAAGAATTAATCAAGCGAAACAGTAAAGAATGATTTCAGAAATCTTTGGAGAGAGATAAATAACTCAAAGTGATGAATTATTGAATCTTTAGGGTGTATTATTTATCAGGCAGTCAAAATTTACCATTTTAAATCTCATTCCATTTTTCTTTCATATTAGCTAGTTGTCTTCAAGGTGACATATAACTACCCAAACTGAATATGCAATCAACTTGGGACATAATATGAGAAAACTTGATAAATCTATTCTATTCTGTTTAAAAACAAACCTCATGATGCTAAATATGGAAAAGCTCAAATGATCTGTAATGAACAGGAAAATTCTGGCTCCATCCTGACCCGAAGTATTCTAAATAGCTCTTCAATTAAATCATGCACCCTTAGGAGAAAAAAAAGTTTTAGAGTTCTCGCTTTGAACTCCCACTCAGAGGAACAACTCCTCTTCCTTCACTATCCCTGAGAGATGTTCTGCCAACTGTCTATTGAATATCATGTCTATTCTGTTACCCTTGCCTTGTTAACTGTAACTTTCACCCACTGATTGGTACTAACTCAAGTCTCCAAAATTACCAAGACTGTAACCTAATATCTCCCACATGAAAACCTTCAATACTTAAGTGTCCATCTCAGTAGTCTAGTTCTTCATTTAAATATCTCTAGTGTCTTCAACTATTTTTCATAATGCTATTCAAGACTTTTGCTGTTGCAAGTTCCTCCCCGGAATGTTTTCTATTTTCAAGTTTTTGGTTTGTGTGTTTTCTGAGTACAGCTCACCAAATAGGATCTTCTACTCTAGGCATAAGATGACCAGTATAGAGCAGGAAAGGAAAATGTCCATGGAACTCAGAGAATGCCTCTCACTTTCCTTCTTCTGGATTCTATCCTCGAAGCAAAACCCAGCCTCAGAAGTACATAGAAATCCATGACTCCAAATAAAAAGGCCACAGCAAGGCTGTCCACGTGCACCTGCCACACCAGTGTAGATGACAGGATTAAGTTTCTCGTGAGTAAAAGGGAATCAAGTACTAACTAAGGCCTCTCTGTCTTGGTAGAGTGGAAACATATTTCTTTAACACACCTGTTAATATCCAACTTGATAATGAAGTACTACAACAAATGATGATTCATGTTACCAAAGCACACATGTACATACCAGCAGGATGTCTGCTGATGAGTCAAGAAAGCCACTGTACAGCTCAAAATAATAATAAAAAAAGAAGCTGCAAAACATCACAAATTCCTTGTCTTCTGAAAGCCTGGTTAGATACTATATTCATTAATAAGTTGAGATGATAAAATAAGGACTTGTGAACAGAAATAACAGGTGTATTTCAGGGTATAGAGAAGGCATTTATTTTTCATCAGTTCTTCTGTTTGTGCCACTGATATCTTCAGTGTCATTCTTTGATGAAAGGAGGTGTACAGTCAAACAATAGGTTAATTTTGGCTTCAAATAGTTGACTTGTTATATTTTCCCACACAAATAACAGAGACTGTATGATCTTATTAATGATTTTTACTGAAAGATTTCAGAACATAATCAGGAAATTTTTGGAGTGATCACCCTTCTTTAAGAAATTACTCTTCATCAAAATCAGTTTTCAGAATTGAAAGTTCTATTGTTTACTTGGTTGACAGTTTGTTCTCGATTTGTTGACACCCAACTGCCCAGATGTGAAAATCAGCATTGCAATTTTTATTTCATGAAAACAAAACAGGATTTGAATAAAAATGACCATATTGCTACCTCCAAATTGCAGATGTTTTGAGTTTCTATGAAATGAAAGTGTTGTATTTACCTAATTAGTCACTACAACACTGTAGTTTTTTTGTTTTAGTTTTTGTTTATTTGCAGGTTGTGCAGAGCCAGCCATGAAACGTTAAGTCATGAAACACTCTGGAAAGATTCCTCAATGAGCCCTTTCCAACCAGTGTGAGGCTGGTGCCATGGCCAACCTTTCCGATGGGAATGAAGCTCCTTCCTAGAAGGGCCTCCCTGGTGCTCGGCTTCCATAAAAATGTGGCTAAGGCTTGATCACATGGAGTCTTCAACATATCAGCATTGTACGAGAGCCTGCTAAGTGAACATAGCATTTCTCATCAAAGACAAATTTTCCTGTAAGATCTGCACTCAAATCTCAAATTAAATGTTTCTTGGGGTTAAGGAATTCTAACCAAAGAAAGAAAAAGTTGAAACCACCGACTGGAGAATTTAGAAACCAAATTCTTCCCCAACTAAAAGATAATTAATTAGCTTACTAGCTTTGTTATTATATGAAAAATGTTATCAAGTAGTTTTCTTACAAATTTGAAGATCAAGCTTACAAATAATGTCTTTTCTTCCCCCTTTTTATTTCTAAAAGCAACTGATGTGAAAATCCCACTATTTTGGACAAAAGATGACCATTGCCCCAATCTCTATCACACAGACGCCATGGCTCAGTGAGTATACCATGGTGTGGATGTGGGCCATGTTTCCACATTCAAAAAATGAAGGTTTGTGCACACACACGAGCCTGCACACACACACACCAGCCCTCTCACTCTACTTTGTGTAGACTCTTCTGCCTCCAACACTTACAGTCCCTCAGTCTGCCAGGCAAGCGGAACCCCATCCACTCCCCAATCAAACAACTCCCCCATCAGACTTGTAGAGGCCAGGGGCCTTGCCCACTTACACTTGTCTGTCAGCTGGGTTGACAAGATGGAAAGAGAGCCTCCCCCACCTTTCCCTGCCCATCAGCTCTGCTGACAGGTGCAAGCAGGCAAGGGACTCCCCCCTCCACCCCATTCATGCCCATCAGCACATCTGATGGACACAGGCGGGTGGGGGCATCCCCAGAGCCTCTCAGGAGGAGGGCAGGCGCATTTTCACCCTGGGTGGGGCTGGGCTGGATGCGGCTTCACATTCTCAGCTGACGGGTGGGGGCAGGGACGGGTTCCCAGCTGCACCAGCGTCTGACAGGAAGACACCGTTCATCCAGGTTGATTCTCAGTCATGCCTCTGGCCAACCGTGGATCCTGCCTGGGTAGTGTTGGATGGAATTTCGACAGGCGAATAAAAGCATATGGGACACAGAGAAAGCAGGGAGCCAGTGAGGGGAGATGGGACCCACCCTGGGGCAACAGAAAAGGGCATGAGTAGGGCATCTGAAGAGAGGAGATGATTGATCATGGACCAAACTCTGTGATTGTAAAAACAACATCTCACTGGAGATTGAAGAACACAAAGGTTTTTCTTATGTATTTTTGTCAAATATACTTAGCAAAGACATCTGAGAAATTAAGATTCACTGTGAGAAACCAAATGCATGGTGGGGTCACCCTCAATCATCCAAATAAGTACCTATTGAACACATACTATGCGCCCAGCCCTGAACACTACATCGTCCCCTGATCACTGAGCCCACAGAAACACCCTGGAGATACTCGGGTTCTTTCATGTAGACCCCGATGGACTAGCCAGAGAGCATCACAATGGGCCCCCAGAGTTCTCTCAGTGGCCAGTCTATGGACCTTCTTGATGGTCTGTGTTTACATTGTCATGATGCCATATGGAAATTTAATGGAACACATTCACAATTTATGCCGCTAAACAAGAAACGCCATTATCCCGTTAGTCTTTAAAACCATTATGGCTGCTTTCACTAGTTTATCTTGTTAGTGTTTAAACCAATATGGTTACTTTCACTGGTCTGGGTAACAAGCACAGTCCTGACCACAGTCAAAGTGATTCAAAAACTAAAATGTCCCCAAACACTAAGTGTCAAAAAACATCAATCAAACAAAAGGTAATGTTTTCATATCATAAAGAACTCATTTGTATTAGTAAGCTTCCTCTCAGGGTCTTGCTTCAATTTTCCCACTTTAACCTCAGATTTCAATTAAATAGAAGAGCAGAAATGAATAAGGAACTTCCAACACAGTGCATAGTAAGAAATGTTTTTAGCACACATACAAATGCCTTTGAGTTTAAGCCAACAGGAAAGTAACCGGTTTTCAACCACATGTGGGATCTGTAACTCTAAAGCACTGCATGAAAAGCAGCCGCAGCAACAACTAAATTGGTGTTTTCGCCTTTTGCATTGAGTCAGAAAAACATTATTAATTTTGATTTGATTTGCACGGGTGACAGTTTTACCTTCGAAATTTTCAAGTGCCTTAGGTCTTTTCTTTTATGAATTCCTGGGCCTCCTAGCAGAACACAAAGATGTCAGCTCAGCAGAGTGTGGCATTTTCTGCATGGGGCCCAGTCAGACTCCAACCAATGTCATGGCCAGGCATTCCAAAAACTTCCAGGAACCCCAGCTCTTTCATGGACCAAAACCACCAGTTCTCTTACTGACCATGCTCAGACAGACACTTGCATAATGACGCCATGGTACTCTACATGAAACTTGTTGCTTCCTGCAAGCTGTGCTGAATGTATTTGTTAATAAGCTTTCCTGAAGAAATGAGCAGGGCTTTGAGCTTGATGGCCATTCAGAAGACATTGATGCAGTTTTCTAAGGCTACAGCCCTTGAAACTAAAAAGAGGATTGATGAGTGACTTACAGGTTTCAGAATACTCCAATTCAACATACATCAATCAAACATAAAGAATCAATCATGGAGGAACCCAAAGTTTACACTATAAAAGCATTTTGCTTTGTAGATATACCACGTTGAAAGTGTTTCCTTAATTAAATAGGGACTTGATAATGGGAATGGATAGACAGGCAGAATTTTCAGCTGCTGAAGGGACACTATTTCACCTTTTTCTGCCATTGTTGACTCAGATAAAGCAAAGCTGAACTAAATGGAAGCAGAGCATATTTTTGAGATCTGGGAGGAGGCTTCCAACAGCAGAACTTTTGCAGGCATGGCTTAGCAAACTGTACATCTGAATTTATGTGTTCCAAGAGTTGAAATATTAAGCCAGTTATGAACTGTTTACAGTTTCGGTCTAATTTATTTCATCTAATTTCTTCAATAATATTACAGCTCATGGAGCTAGACAAGAGAGTCATAAAATCACTTGATTTTGCCCCCACCTTTCAGGAGAAAGACTGTATTTCTACCCACATTTTAGAAATGAGAAAATGAGACTCAGAAAGAGGACCTTTCTGCACAAAATCACATCACTAGTAAATAGTAACAGGGAAGCAAATCCAGGCCTCCTGCCTCCTGTGCCACCTTGAGAGATGACATGTGAACAGGAAGTGGGTGGGCTACCCCTACGTTAGACCCTGGAACAGGCCTGGGGGGCAACCCCGTGACCAGAAGACCTG
This sequence comes from Pan paniscus, assembly GCF_029289425.2. Lineage (NCBI taxonomy): Eukaryota > Metazoa > Chordata > Mammalia > Primates > Hominidae > Pan > Pan paniscus. The sequence continues at coordinate 3,218,041 of NC_073253.2, read as the reverse complement.
GGGTCCTCAACCCAATGTCTTTATTGGGCAATGCGGTCTCTTAATATCGTTCCAAGTTAAAAAAAAACAACAACAACAACACTGAAGCTATTTTAAAAAGAAAGAAAGACACACAGAGAGATTTTATAATATCTATTGATTCTAGACAAGTCATCATAACTCAACGTTTAAGCTCCCATTGGTGGATTTCTTAGATTACTATTTAAGGTTGACAACTGTAAGCTTAAAAACACACAGAATAAATTTTAGACATCAAGAAATGGCACCACATAAAACATTTATTGTTAAAATCATAAAGAAGTATTATAAATGTCTGCTAAGGCTACTTTGGAAATGTGTAACTTTTCCTAATTGAATCCAAACTATCATCAATCTTCTAATAACAACGTACAAATTTTCGTCTGCTTTTGTTGTGAGTCTATGGTTGCAGTTCCTTTTCCTCATGGATGACTGAAATTTTTAATTTACATTAAGGTGGTCTGGTAACCATGAAACTGGTTGTCTTGCTCAGTATCAAAGCTCTGCTCCAGTTAAGGCTTGGCTGGGTTAAACCTCTCACAGTATATTTAATTATAGGTTTCTTGTGGAATGATAAAGGAAGCACATAGTCACATGGCTTAAATGTCTCTAAATAAAAAGTCAAAGTGAATTCATAAGAACAATTCTCCCATGGAGCCACCTGGTTGGAATCAGCAGGAGATTTCCTGCTGTGGAAACCCCAAGGAAAGAATTACAAGATTTTAGAGATCATTTCGTGTCAGAGTTCTAACACTTAGACATGTGCCCAAGCTATCAAAAACTGATGTAAACACAGTCCTTCCCATTCAGTGGGGAGGTTTAAAAATAAAAGATATTACCCAGGGTGCAATTTAAAAACACACCATTTTGTGGAGTTTCTATGTTTTACATTAGTAAGTGTTCCACTGTCAAAGAATTTACAGGAATGAGGACATTCACAAAATTGCTTAGTTATATATTACAGGGATTCATGTCTTCAGTATGCTGGCCTGCACTATGAATCTCTAAGACAGAACTTTCATAAGATGCTCCTCCCAAATTTATTTGGCAATTGAATCTGTGAGTCCAGAGTATTTATGTTCATTACAACACACTGTGAAAAATGCTGGGCATCTCTGTGCAGGTCTCCTTGATAAAAGGCTATGCTTTGTTTTACTCTGGGTTAAAAGGAACGTGGACCAATGAATGATGGAACAGGAAGTCAATTGTCCATGTTGGTAGAGGCAGAAGGAGACAAATGCCTGAGCAGATAGTGAACAGTTCTTCATGAAACCCACCTTTAAGCCTGAAACAGCATGAGGGCTGAAAGACCTGACTGCTGGTCCCGGATGAAACCCCAGATCCAGAGGAAGAACTGCTTCTGTTTGCCCGCCCATTCCCAATTGATTCTTTCTGAATAATGCCTTTTAACCAATCAAATGCTGCCTTTTCTGATACTACCTATGGCTCACCTGGGCATGCCAGCATGTGCACTGGCGGAGAAGGTGGAGCCACCAGGAAATCATGCCTTATGCTGGGGAGGAGCTCGGCCTCTTCAACTTGTGTGTGGCAACCTGGTGATCGATTTTGTGAGGTGGGAAACCAGCATGCAGGTCCCCTCTTTTTGTTGAGAACTTTTATTTTGCTTAATAAATTCTGCCCTCCTCACCTTTAAATGTGTCTGTGTGCCGAATTTTTCCTGGTCATGAGACAAGAACCAGGATTTTAGCTGAACTAAGGAGCAAAAAGTCCTGCATCAATGTTACCATGTGCACAAAGACACTCCTCATTTTTCTGGAACCATACAGTCTTTTTGGAGCTGCAATAATTATTAAAGGTCCCTGACAGAATGATTTAAATTATATGAATTTCAAGATAACATCCAAATACCACTGTATATTTGGCCAATTTTTGCCAAATTTCAGTCCCCATCTGTAACAAAATAATTTGATTTTGAGTGAATAAAATTTTAACAAGAAAGACATAAGCTCTAATATAAACATTTTCTCAACTCTTCCAAAGTGTTTTGGACACTCAGGAATTCCTATCGCAAGGACACTGTTGTTAGAGCTGGACTAATGCAGGGTTGAGCCTCCTAAGCCATCCCAGCATCCTAGGAAGCTCAGAGGAAAGCCAGTGCCCAAGGGCCTGGCCTGACTCAGGAGTAGGATGCTAAGGGTGAGCTCCTGTCTCCTGCTCTGCTCACTTGGTTTCGGTTGTCCTTCATCCTCCTGTTCAACCATTCTTCTCAGAGCTAAGGCCATTAACTTGTGAAGCCTCCTTAGACTTCCCCAAGCATCTGGACCTAAGATAACACAGGCAAAGCCTCTACTGTCTTGCCTGGGACAAACTTTGTCACTAGCAAATAGTAGCTGCTCTTATTTTCCTCCATGCTCTCCTGGGTTTCTCACAGCATTTGGAATTTTTGTCTCTCATACTCTCCTCAATAAAATGTCTATCATCAGCAGACTTCAAAAGTGGGAAAACCCTAAGAGAAGCTAATTTGTTATAGCTAAGTCTTACATTAGATACCAAAACTGAGTAAAGGGAGATGTCACTCCTCATACAGTTTCTAAACTCAAGAGGAAAAGGAATCAGGAGTTGAGAGGACATCAGGGTATGTGCCCTCTTTGCTTCTGGAGTCTCCAGGGATAAGCTAAGGCTAACTAGGAAGCCCAGCCAGTCTGCAGAGATTCTTGCCCCTCCCATGATGATGTGGTTCGGCTGTTTCGGCTGTGTCTCATCTTGAATTCCCAGGTATTGTGGGAGGAACCTGGTGGGAGGTAATGGAATCATAGGGGCAGGTCTTTCCCATGCTGTTCTCATGATAGTGAATAAGATTCATGAGATCTGATGGTCTTAAAGGGGGAGTTTCCCTGCACAAGCTTTCTTCTTCTCTTGTCTGCCACCATGTGAGAAGTGCCTTTTACCTTCCACCATAATTGTGAGGCCTCCCCAGCCATGTGGAACTGTAAGTCCATTAAACCCTTTTTCCTGTATAAATTATCCAGTATTGGATATCAGCAGCATGAAAACAGACTAATACACATGGACTCAGAGCAAGCCTGTCTCTGTGAGACCATCAGCTGGCCTGGCCACATCCCACGGGCCCTCTGCAAAGTAGACACATGCTATTCCATAGAGGCCCACAGAGAAGCAGAGCACTGGAACTGTCCAGTTAACTGCTGGTGCATAACTGGTCCCAGGAATTCCAGGGGCGGATGGCCAGGAAATGATCCTGCCACTAAACCACTGACCATCCAGTGTCTGCCACAGAAAGAACATGCTGCTAAAACTAAATTAAGACTAAAATAGGACTTCATTTTAACCTGGTTTAGTTTTTCCAGAGGTGGGGTTGCATTTAGCCACATTTTTCATCCCCACCTGCATTTTGGTGTGCACACACATGTAATAAATACTCATAATAATATGTCCACAATTTAAAAAATGAAACATTGGGTTTTATGACTTAGTTTATCAGAGTTAATTGTTTAGAGGCAAAGAGGACATCTGGGGTGGACACATAAGCACGTGAATTTAAGGAGGAAAGTGGGGTCTGTCCAATTCAAGTGGGGGACCCCTTCTCAGACACTGAGACCCTCACATTTCTCTCAGTCACTCTTTATATCACTGCTAATTAGGCAGAAAACATCATGTTGTTTCTGCAGTGAATGTTGGCAGCCAGCCAGCCCAGCAGTGGGTTCTCCATGGCTTCTCCCACGTTTTCTGCCCAGCTGGCCTCCAGGGACCTGTAGGAGCCACACATGCTGGGAAACTCCATTTGTCTCCAGAAATGGCTGCAACAAAGTAAATAATTCAGTGATTTGTGTATGGAACTTTACATAACAATTTCCATAAAACTTCATATAACATTTTCCATATTTCCATGCCTGAGATCACTTGAGGTGAATCAAGAAAAAAAATGATTTCCACTGAAAGTGTGATGTGAGTTTTAATAAACGCATTCAGTAAACATCAAAAGACAGGTAAGTGTCTCAGGGAAACTCCAATTATTCCCCATGAACTCTCCAAGTAGAGAAATAAATGCCCCTTGTTGTGGTGAAATAGATTCTTGCAATATTTTTTGCTTCATCAATCATTTAGTATGATACTTTATGTCACCTGCATTTTTGACTAATGATCCTTTTTATTTTCAATTTTTGTTAATGTTACTGTAAAAACCACATTTATTTTCACTTATGAGAGGGTGATCTGTCACAACTCACTTTTCTTTGCGTGAAGAAAAAGCACATGTCTCGAACCATTGCTTCTGTGTGTCCTTTCTCTTGGGACAAGAGAATTACCAAGAAAGCCTCACCTTGGCAGGAAGGTGTCAACAAGAGGTTGACCTGCCTCCTCTCCAGCTGCCCACCACAGCTCTCACTCCTTTCCAGAATGATAACTTGACATTGTGTTGTTTTTATATTTGCACATCTTGGTGACATCAAGCCAGATATTGAAGAGTCTTTCTTACAAGGGCTTTCCTGATGCATTGTGGTCACCATCACACAGTTGAGGAAGGGAAAGGACTAAAATGTTATGAAACTTGCCAGGGCAAAAGATCCATGCCCCAGGGCAAATGATAGGAGAAGGCGTATTCCCCAGTGCTCAGAAGTTGTCTACATTGTGCCAAATAGTCTGGGAAAAAAATTGAAAATGCTTGCATTCGGTGGGTGCAAAACAATTAGAATTTTATAAATACTTCAATGCTTCTAAAAAGCTGATATGCCCTTTTATAGACAAACATTTTGAATTATTTTCAATGAACTCTGTGATAGTTAATTCTGTCAACTTGACTGGGCTAACGAATACTCAAGATAGTTGGTAAAACATTATTTCTGGGTGTATCTGTCAGGGTTTGAGAAGAGATGAGGATTTAAATCCATGGACTGAGGTGAGGAAGACCAACCCTCAACAATGTAGATGGCATATATGTCCAATCTGTTGAGAACGCAAATATAACAAAAAGGCAGAGGAAAGGGGAATTTGTTCTCTCTGAACTGAGACAATAATCTTAGCCTGCCCTCAGACACAGGTGCTCCTGGTTCTTGGGTCTTTGAACTCAGATGTGGGCTGAAACCATCAGCCACCTGATTTTCAGGCCTCTTGATTTGCAGTAGCTTCCCCTGGTCTCCAGCCTTGCAGACAGACTGTAAAATTTCTCCCCTCCTTAACTATGTGAGCCAATGTACTGTTTCTCTGGAAAATCGTGACTAATCCAGACTCCATGCCATTCTCTACAAACCATTACATGGCTACTGCTGGGTTCTTAGGTCACAGCCTTTGAAAGGCTAACTCTAGGTTATAATTCTCTCTGAATCCATGCCAAGATTTTTTCAATTTGGTGACCTGAAACAGATCAAAGATGCAGTGCACAAACATTTTAGGGAACACATTTATCTTGGAGACCAAAAATGGCCTCCCTAACTTTTTGGCCCCTGTGAATGAACTGCTAGGACATGGTCAGGTCTCTAGCAGAGACAGATACCCTAAGTCCACAGATATTCTGGTTCTCATCTGGGATCCTCGCCTGCCTGGAAAATGTGTTAGAAAGTGAAGAGGGAATGGTTCTGATCAGACACAGCACAGACATTCTATATGCACAGGAATAAGCCAGCTAGAGGGTGGATGGTGTAGTTCTGACAGACCTTCCTGAATAGACCATAGAGGTCATAGTCAACTTGGATCTTGCTTTTTTTGACTTCTGGCAACAAAGAACTCTGCTTCCCAAGATGCTCTCTGAGATTCTAGAAACAAAGATAGTTTGTCTCCACTCTGACACTTATACAGCCTGCCTACATACACCCTCCCTTTGCTCATGAGGCATGCAGTATTGTGACCCAGATTGTGGTTTCAAGGTGGTGAACTCAGCCAGGACTCTTAGCCAGGAGGCCCAAAATCCAGGTATCAAATGATCTGCTTACTCCTGAAATATAATTCCCCAAGAAGCATTTTCTTCATATACGCACATTCTTTCTTGCCACAGTAAGCTACGGTGATTTTTCAGCCTCTGCACACCACACAGAAAGAGAAAAGCTATCCCAAACATTGCATTTTGTTTGATCTTCTTGCAAATTTGCAGCCAGATTACTGACTGGCATGGCCTTTCCTTGGCAGGCTCCCTGAGAAATGCTGGGTTGCAAGACAGCAGAGTGTGAGTCCCGGCAAGGAAGATCTGCAAACGTTGACCTTTGAGGTTGGTGTAACATTTAAACAATAAAGTTGTGTGGGGAAAAGGTGGCAGAAGGGCCAGTGGCTTCACTAGAGGCTCCAGGTTGCAGTAAATCTTCAACTTATCCTCCTCAGCCTTTCTCTTCAACCTCAAGCAGAGTTGTCTTTCATTTCCTTTGTGGCTTTCTGAGTACCATTTACACAAGGAAAGAGGGACACCCTGGACCTCAACAATCCAGGTTTTCCTCTTTTCTTGACAGGCATAAAAGTTGGCATTAGGTGCTGCCTATTTTTAGCCATCAAAAAGACATAACTCTGTCCTGGGGACTCCCAAAACCAGGCATGTCACTGATTATGTCATCAAAATGGCTAAAGAGATTCCCACCACTCATGTCTCCACAAAGAAGAACCAAAATAACAAATAAGTAACTACATTTTGAGTGGTGTCTGAGAGAGAACACTGGAATTCAGCTAGGAAGTGATGAAAACCCTTTGAAGGACAGAAACTCAGGATGGCACCATAGAGAGGGAAGTGAAGTCCTCAGCTAAGATCAGCTTGGTACCAAGCGGGAATCCCCCTGATTGGAAAAGGTAAGCTGGAGATTCCCAGAACTCTCAACTACCACCATGGACACATGCAATCCTAGCCACAACAGGGCCACTCAACCCTCACAGGCTCTGAGCCCAGTGTAGAGAACTGCCTAGAGTTCACACAGCTCCATCACTCCAGGGAATGAACTAACACTTAGTCACCCCCCACTACCCAGGATCCAAGGTGCCACAGCACAATGCCATTTTTGGAACAAAACTATGGCTAGAATGCATCCTGCCCTAGGAGTTAATAGCCCCTGCATCTCCACATTTCTGAGGGCCTGACTTATTCTCACCAAACCCACACAACAGGCTATAATTACACAACCCCAGTTAGATCCAGAAGTACAACTGTGACTCTGGCACTGAAGCCCACACAGCATCCTGCACCCCCTCATCGCCCCCCAACCAATAAAAAAGCAATCAAGAACAGTGGGAAGGCCACCCCCAAGACTGAGGAAACTAACATGTGTGCTCCCCAGGGACTGAGGACCCGCTGCCCAATGCCCATCACCAGTGGTGACTCTGACGCTTCAACTGGTAAAGCCATCACACACTGCATGTGCTTCCCAGGGTCCAACTACTCACCTGACCGGGGCCCCCACTGCCAATGATCCTGCCCTGCCCCCACAACCAGTGGAGCCATCACACTTGGCATGCACTCACCCAGGGCCTGAGAACTGGCCTACCTGGTTGCCCCTTTCCCCAGCAAAGTCTTGCCTCCACAAATACCTACATTCTAGGCCACTAAGATACTCACAGACACCACTGACATTGATGATAGCCAAAGAAATTACATTGATGATAGCCAAAGAAATACATAGAGACTATATAATGTACCCACTCAGAATGAAAGCCAAAGCATGCTACCCAACCGATGCTGTAGAACACATCTCTAAGAAAAAGTCTTACCCTATGGAAGCTACCCCATAAAATTGAAAGAAGTAGATGTTCCACAAGGTGTGTTGATATCAACATAGAGACTCAAGAAACATGAAAAGGCGAAAAGAAATAAAAAGCTATAGCAAAAGAAACACAATAATTCTCCAGTAAGATACTCCTAAAGAAAAGAAAATCTATGAAATGCCTGAAAACAAATTCAAAAAATAATGTTAAGGAAACTCACTAAGACACAAGAGATTACAGGTAGATGATTTAACAAAACCAGGAAATCAAATTTCTTATGTTTTGAATAAGAAATTCCATAAAGAGATAGGAACTATTAGAAAAAAATCAAACAAACCTTTGAGGTGAGGAATTCAATGAATGAAATAAAAAATACAATTGAGACCTTACAGAACAGACTAGATGAAGTAAAAGAAGACATTTCTGAGCTTGAAGACAAACTTTTTGAAATGACATAATCAGACAAAAAAAAAAATAAAAAATAAAAAAGTAAAGAAACTTTTTTTTTAAATGGGACTTATGGGGCACCGTTAAGCAAACAAATACTTGCACTTTGGGAAATGGCCAAAATTCTTCTGAAGAAGAAGAGATAGAAAAAGTTATAGTAAAGATATTTAATAAAATAATATCTGAAAAATTCCCCAGTCTTGGCAGAGATATGAACAACCAGATCAAAAAAGCTAAAAATTCCCCATATATAATCCAAAAACTTTCTCTCCATGGCATGTTATAGTCAAACTGTTATAGCCAAACGTGTTATAGCCAAAAGTGAAAGACGAAGAGAGAATTCTAAAAACTGCAAGAAAAAAGCATCAAGTCACATTTAAAGGAATTCTCATTAGGCTATCAGCAGATTTATCAGCAGAAGCCTTAAAGGCCAAGAGAGATTGGGTTAGTATATTAAAAGTGTAAAAACAAACAAACAAATTCTTTCAACTAAGAAGGCTATACCGAGCAAAGCTATTTTCAGAATGAATGGAAATTAGTCTTTCCAAGACAAGCAAAAACTGAGAGAAATCATCACCGCTAAACCTGTTTTGCAAGAAATGTGTAAGGAAATCATACATATGAAAATGAAAGGATGATAACTAACATCATAAACAAAAATGAATGTATAAAACTCACTGTTAGAACAGATTTACAAATGAGAACGAGAAAAGAACCAAACCTTATCACTACAGAAAACCACGAAATGCAAAGATAAACAATAAGAGAAGAAGAAAGGAACAAATGATATGTAAAACAACCAGAAAACCAATTAAGAAAACAGCAGAAATAAGTTCTTACTTATTGATAATAAACATGAATGTAAATAAATTAAATTATCCAATTTAAAAAATGTAGAATAGTTAAATGGATCTTTTAAAAGACCCAACTATATACTATCTATTACAAGAAACTCACACTTCACCTGTGAAAATACAGATAAACTGAAAGATAAGGGAGAAAAAAGATAGTCCATGGCTAGAAAAAGGATTTTGAAAGTTCCCAACACAAAGAAATAATAAATTTTTGAGGTGATGGCTATGCTAATTACCATGATTTCATTATTACACATTGTTTACACATATATAAATATCACATTGTGTCTCGTGCGTATAATTATGATATGTCAACTAAAAAAATCATGAACAAGTCACAATAGCATCACGTTGACCCAGGAACCACAGTGTCAAAGCACCAGTAATTTATGCCTGTGATTGGAAGAGATTCACCTTGAGTCATGTGAACTTCCCTGCCCTTCCTTTTCACCCTGGACCACATAGTGAGGTGCAAAGATTCTGGGGTGCTGTTTTGAAAGCAGGGTTTAAACACTGCAGTTAAACTTCAGATTTTAACCTTCTGAATTATTTGGTAGGTGAGTCATTATCTTTCACAGACAGAGCTGCATCATAACGGTGTAGTTCTCTTTCCAGGCCTGCCTTGGTGGAACTGTGGCTGTCCAGATGACCTGGTCAAGAACACCAGCCTCCTGCAATCCTGTTTCTTGAGACTCTCAATAATGGAGAAACTTCCAGCAAAGCATGCTTCTATTCAAGTTTGATAACATGGCCACATGATTTCAAGTTTGTCCAACCTGTGGCCCATGGGCTGCATGCAGCCCAGGACAACTTTGTGGCCCAACACAAACTCATAAACTTTTTAAAAACATTATGAGATTTGTTTTTGAGACTCTTTTTTTAGCTCATTCATCAGCTATCATTAATGTTAGTGTATTTTATGTGTGATCAAAGACAATTCTTCTTTTTTCAAGGCTGCACAGGGAAGCCAAAAAATTGGACGTCCCTGTTCTAGATGAAGCACCACAAGATTTCAGATGAGAAAAGAGTTGTCCCACATAATCCCCAGGTCCTGAATGTGGACTCCTCTGCAGCCCAGTGTCTGTTAGCCTCACCGATAGCTCATGTCATTGCATTGTCAGAGTGTTCCCAGTGAAAGGCACACCAGGGTGAAATGCACCTCTATCCTGAAGACGCCAAATGGGCTGAGCGGCTTTCATTCTACCCTGTGCTTTCATGGATTTCCAATATTCAGGAAAGCTTATAAATAAATGAACCAGAGAGGAAAGCAAAACCTTCCTCATCTCCTCGTTCTCCTTGTCTAACAGTAGAGAATCCTAATACTATTTTTCCTTCCCTACCCCTCTCAAGACATGCCATCATTGTCCACAGGACAGCAAGGACATCAGTGATAACAGGCATCCCCTAAAATAAAAATCCTTTCAGGGAAAAATGGGCTGGAGCTACCATTCTACTTTATTTACTGAGCTCTGAGTTTCAACAACGTTATTCTTTAGTCCTTGAGGAAGGAATACACTCTCACCCTTAAAACGCTGTAAGTAGTCGATAATCCATTATTACAGTAAGCCGTTCACTCTCACAGTAATTATCTAATAACCCCTTATAAAGGACCGTGGCTTCCTAATCTGTTTATAATTATCATTTCAATGATCCCACACATTAATGTCTGACCTTCACCAACTCTGACCCGATCTTAATTAGCTCTGATATCAAATCATCACTACATAAGAAACTAGCCATGACCAAATGAATGAACCCCAGGTACAGTTAATTTCTGGAGCAATTATCTTTTCATGTAGAGAGATTTAAATGATTATCTGCACAATTTCACACAGTTTTATGTAATTCTGCGACACTATAAATTCTGTTTTAAATCATATTTCAAAGGCAGGGCTCCACAGTCTGGTTTTTCTAGTGTTCTAAAGTACTTGCTGTCCCCGTGTAATGTGGGATGATTTTGTGTCATTATTTACAATGATAAACAAATATCAAAAACACAGCTTACAAAGTGATATATTATTATAATAAATATGTAACGATGTGGGCAGGTAGTCTTAGAGCAAATATCCAGGTTAAATCATTAAAGAAAATACACATTATACAGAAATATTGAAAGAAATTAATAATATATATGCTGTACAGACTAGAAAGCCTATAGTGTGTGTTCATATGTGTCATGTGTTCGCTAAGCATGGCAGGCTGGAAAGCATTTATCATCTTAATAAAGCCTGCAGAGGATGCTGCAAAGGCAGATCAACCTGCAGTTGAACTTGATTTTAAACCTGAGAAACATAGGTACATTCTTGTGTTTGCAGACATCTGACTTCCTGAGCGAAGTTTGTGTTACAGTAGCTTCCCAATGTGGGATTCATTTTCACAGATGTCCACTGGGCTTTTGGGGGTAAATATGCAAACACAAGGGCAACACTGCAGAAATATTGTGTGTATACAGCCAGGCCTTGAGAAAAGATGCAGTTAGAACATGTTTGTTTAATGTTGTCTCTGGTGTCAAAAATTAGGGGAAACTTGAGCAAAGTGAAATATTTCAACAGGAGTATTTACTGTTTCTTAGCCCTGGAACAATTTATCAAGCTTGCCCATGAAACCTTCCTAGTCAAAGATTTTGCAATTGCGAACGTTTCATCCCACAAACCGAAACACTGGTTGAATGTCCAATCTTCCACCCTTGGAGATGCCACAGAGCAGAGGTTCCTCTCAGTGCTGTAAGGGTCACCGAGGTTACCTGAATGAGCACTCACTTCCTGACCACATCTTCTGCTCTTACTCACAGTTACTATCTGTAGAAATGGCAAGAATGTGCCCTACAGGTTTTATATCAAATTGCTTAACAAAGTTCGAAGTTCATTTCTCATAAATTACGTATTATACAGGATGGTCTGAACTGATCAGTATTTTAAATGATAGTGTCCTCTAAGTTGGTTGAAATTAAAACATCCGCCCACAGGCAATAGGTAACTGTACTAAAAAATGCATTCCAGGAGCTGACAACCTTTATCGGAGCTTCCTGGGAATGAAGGAAGGGGGCTGGCACAGCCAATTTATCATTGGTGCCAACAGCGAATTGGTCGCCCGTCACCTGGAGACCAGCACTGATGGCCCCCAGTCAGGGAGCATTCCTGGAAGGTCAAACTCTCCCTGTATCTGAGTCCCCGCCCCAGAACCCAACAGAGCTCAAGCTCAGCAGTGAACTTCGACGAAGGCCCTCTCAGAACCTTCCCATGGTGCTTCATCCTATGTGTCCATCTTGGCAATGCCATCTGGTTGCTTTTGTGATGGAAATATTTTAAATATATGAAGATAGCAGGCATTGCAAGAGATAAAATCATTAAATACTTTCAAATTTTACATAGTTCTCATTCTGACACCTGTCAGTTCTAAGACAGGCTTAGAAATGAGTGCACTCCTGGCATAAGGAGTCATGCCATGTGTGTAAGACCCGGGATCCCAATATTATTCCCCACTCCTTTCCCGTCCTTCGGAAAATGCTTGAGGTCTTTGGCGTCTGTGCCTCCTTTTGGCTGCTGAGTTGAGAGTTTGAGGGCCTTTACGCCAGTTACTTCTCTCCTTCAAAGAAAACCCTTGGGCCCACACGCTCTCTTCTTTAATCATTAAGCTCCTGGAGCCAGCTACCCTGTCACATGTAGGGTTTGACATTTGGTTTTAATTTTTTATGTTATATTTGTGATTTAATAAAAGCCTCTCTGATAGAAAGTCTGTCATTTCCTACCACCAAAGACAACTACTCTAGGCACTGGTGTTCCTATGAGGCCTAGGACACAGCCAGTGATTCCTCACCTGCCGTCTTGAGAGGGGTTTGTGGTGACAAGTCCACATTTATTTTTAAGGGGAAAATTGGTGTAAGAAATTTGTTTTAGGTACAGCCCCTGACTCTGCCTCTTTTGGTTGAGTCATCTTGCAAAACTACCGCCACCACACTCCTGTTTTTCTGTTGACTTTCTACTTCATTTGACTACAATCAGGTAGCTTGTATTAGCCCAGCCCTCCAATCAAGGACTAGCATAAAGGTAGGAAAATTTCTTTTTAAATAAATAAAAGGGAAGAAAGAAGGAAGACTGTTTGAAAACATGGGAAATTGAGCCAGGATTTTGGAGGCCAATATCCTGAAAATAAATGTTGTATCATTAAACCAATATATAATTTATAAAATTATAAATTTAGAAGATGTGTTTAAAAGTAAAATGAATATGCAATTAAAGACGATTTATTAACTGGAAGATTGGTCAGTAGAAAACATCTAGGTTAAAGCAAGAAAAAGTACAGAAAAAAATTAAGATAAATATGCGGCATAGTGTAAAAGTAAAAGGTACCTGTAATTAGAATCCAGAAGGAAAGGTAAGGAAGAATTTGCCGAAGTGTTCAAAAAATATTTTAACTGAGAATGTTCCAAAACTGGCAAAAGATCCCCTGCTAAGGATCCGTGAAGCTGCACACATCTCAAACAGGATAAACGAGGAACACCCCACTAAAAATAAGCAAAGGAAGGAGACTTATGGACATCACAGTAGTACTTCTAAAAATCAAATGTAGGGAGGAACTCTTACACCCGGACAGGTAGACTGACATATTTCCTTCAAAAGAGACAGCATTTGGACTCAGCTGAGTTCTCCGTAGAACCAGTGGAAACGAAAATGAAATGCAATGATGTCTTACATGAGCCGAGACAATAGAAACCTTAACACTGTCACAGTATCAGTCTCCAACTAAGAAAAATATTGAGAATGAGGAGTCTTCAGGAAGGAAGGTCAAAGACATCATCAAACAAATAAAATGGGAGAAAATCATTTAGTGACAGAGTCACGCTAAGGGCAATATTGAAGGATGTTTTTACACAAATAGTTACTGCTTAAAACAATCAATCTATCTAGGTGGTTTAAAATATATGTAGAATTTAAGTATTGTACAACAGCAGCATAAAAGGTATGCATGTTGAGGAGGTGGGATAGTGTAAATGGAGTTGTACTGTTGGAAGACCTGGTATTAAAACAAAATTAGAGGTTTCATTTAAAGTTGATATTAATAACTAAAGAATACATGTTTTCATTTCAAACCCAGAGCCAATATCATACTGAATGGGCAAAAGCAGGAAGCATTCCCTTTGAAAACCTGCACAAGACAAGGATGCTCTCTCTCACCACTCCTATTCAATGTAGTATTGGAAGTTCTGGCCAGGGCAATTAGGAAAGAGAAAGAAATAAAGCGTATTCAAATAGGAAGAGAGGAAGTCAAATTGTCTCTGTTTGCAGATGACATGATTGTATATTTAGAAAACCCCATTGTCTCAGCCCCAAAACTCCTTAAGCTGATAAGCAACTTCAGCAAAGTCTCAGGATACAAAATCAATGTGCAAAAATCACAAGCATTCCTATACACTAATAATAGGTAAACACAGATCCAAATAATGAATGAACTCCCATTCACAGTTGCTACAAAGAGAATAAAATACCTAGGAATACAACTTACAAGGGATTTGAATGACCTCTTCAGGGAGAACTACAAACCACTGCTCACGGAAATAAGAGAGGACACTAACAAATGGAAAGACATTCCATGCTCATGGATAGGAAGAATCAATATCTTGAAAATGGCCATATTCCACAAAGTTATTTATAGATTCAGTGCTATTCCCAACAAGCTGCCATTGACTTTCTTCACAGAATTAGAGAAAACTACTTTAAATTTCATATGGAATCAAAAAAGGACCCATATAACCAAGACAATCCTAAGCAAAAGAATGAAGCTGGAGGCATCTCACTACCTGACTTAAACTATACTACAAGGCTACAGTAACCAAAACAGCATGGTATTGCTGCCAAAACAGATATGTATATCAACGGAACAGAACACAGGCCTCAGAAATAACACCACATGTTTACAACAAACTGATCTTTGACAAACCTGACAAAAACAAGCAATGGGGAAAGGATTCCTTATTTAATAAATGGTGTCGGGAAAACTGACTAGCCATATGCAGAAAACTGAAGCTGGACCCCTTCCTTACAGCTTGTTCAAAAATTCACTCAAGATGGATTAAAGACAAAAACATAAGACCTAAAACCATAAAAACCCTAGAAGAGATCCTGGGCGATACCATTCAGGACACAGGCATGAGCAAAGACTTCATAACTAAAACACCAATAGCAATGGCAACAAAAGTGAAAATTGACAAATGGGATATAATTACATTTAAAGAGCTTCTGCACAGCAAAAGCAACTATTGTCAGCGTGAACAGGAAACCTAGAGAATGGGAGAAAATTGTTGCAACCTACCCATCTGACAAAGGTCTAATATCTAGAATCTATAAGGAACTTAAACAAATTTATAAGAAAAAAGCACACAACCCCACCAAAAAGTGGGCAAAGGATACGAACAAACACTTCTCAGAAGAAGACATATATACGGCCAACAAACATATTTAAAAAAAGCTCATCATCACTGGTCATTAGAGAAATGCAAATCAAAACCACAGTGAGATATCATCTCATGCCAATTAGAATGGCGGTCATTAAAAAGTCAGGGAACAACAGATGCTGGAGAAGTTGTGGAAAAATAGGAATGCTTTTACACTGTTAGTGGGAGTGTAAATTAGTTCAACCATTGTGGAAGACAGTCTGGCAATTCCTCAAGGATCTGGAACCAGAAATACCATTTGACTCAGCAATTCTACTACTGGGTAGATACCCAAAGAATTATAAATCATTCTACTATAAAGACACATGCACATGTATGTTTATTGAAGCACTATTTATAATAGCAAAGGCTTGGAACCAACCCAAATGCCCATCAGTGATAGACTGTATAATGAAAATGTGGCACATATACATCATGGAATACTATGCAGCCATAAAAAAGAATGAGTTCATGTCCTTTACAGGGACATGGATGAAGCTGGAAACCATCATTCTCAGCAAACTAACAGGAACAGAAAACCAAACACCACATGTTCTCATTCATAAGTAGGAGCTGAACAATGAGAACACATGGACACAGGGAGGGGAACATCACATACTGGGGCCTGTCAGAGGGTTGGGGGCAAAGGGAGGAATAGCATTAGGACAAATACGTAATGTATGTGGGGCTTAAAACCTAAACGATGGGTTGATGGGTGCAGCAAACCACCACAGCATATGTATACCTGTGTAACAAACCTGCACATTCTGCACATGTATCCCAAAACTTAGAGTATAATTAAAGAGATTAAAAATAATACATGTCATTTGTGAGTTCAACAATAATATTAAATGCTATGTAATTAATAAGTAAATAGGGGGAAATGAAAAAAATTTAAGTACCTAATTGGTTAAAAAAAAAGTCATGATGAAGGAAAAAAAAACATATTAAATGTAAATGAGTCAAATATTTCAGTTTTTAAATTAATGACCAGGCTGAATTTAAAAAAACAAATGTAAGCTCCCATAAAGACATATCTTTCATTACAAGTATGTACATTTGAAAGCAAAAGGATGGGAAAATATATACCATGCAACAAATAAGCAGAAAAAAGCTGGTGTAAATATTTGAATAACATGCAAAATAGGGTTTAAACTCATTTATGCCAAGTGTTTCATTATTGGAACGCTAAGCATGTGGGAGTTATTTATCTCCTGCTGCTCAAGATCATTGCCTAGGTCTGATTTTTCAAATTCAAAAAGTTCCCACCTCAGGTATAAATGAGTTAAGACTAAAAGCATAACGAGACATAAAGGTATTTTATAATGATGAAGTAGTCAATTCAACAGATAGATATAATTCCTAACTGGTTCTACTAATTACTGAGAGAGTTGTGTTAAAATCTTTATCTATGATTGTAGATTTTCCTTTTTGTTTATTTAGCATCACAATTTTTCTTCATGAAATTTGAGTCTTTAAATAGTAAGGATTTAGATGATTAGATGATTTTCAAAATTGATAGAATAGATATATTCAACTCAAGAACACAGGATACGCATTCTTTTCTAACACACACAAAATATTTGTCATTTTGTAGAACTAAATTGATTGAGAGCATGTATTCTGACCATGGTAAAATTAAGGTATAAATTAATTTGAGAAGATAAGTCTCCAAGTATTTGGGAACTGAACAAAACATTTTAAAATATTCATTGAGCCAAAAAAGAAATTGATGAAAACTAGAAATCATTTTAACTAAATGATAATTACCTAATCAGAAATGATACAGCTGAAGCTATAATTAGAGGGCAATTCACATCTGAATCCTAAGTAAATTAATGTAGGAATAGAAAAGCAAATGCAGGATGTTCTCATTAAGTGGGAGCTAACCATGGAGTGCTCATGGAAGTAAAGATGACAACAGTAGGCACTGAGGACTATTAGATGGGGGAGGGAGGGAGCTGGGCTAGGGTTGAAGAACTCCTGAGTACCATAATCCTTACCTGAGTGTTGGGATCTTTCATACCCCGAACCTCAGCATCTTGCAGTATACCCATGTAACAAACCTGCACACATACCCTGCAATCCAAAATAAAAGCATACACTTTATTTTTTTTAGTTCAGTAGTGTTTGGGGAGCAGGTGCTGTTTGGTTACATGGATAAGTTCTTTAATGGTGATTTCTGAGAATTTGGTGCACCTGTCACCCGAGCAGTGTACACTGTACCCAATGTAAAAGTATATACTTTTAAAACTAAAGCAACATCAAAGA
This sequence comes from Pan paniscus, assembly GCF_029289425.2. Classification (NCBI taxonomy): domain Eukaryota; kingdom Metazoa; phylum Chordata; class Mammalia; order Primates; family Hominidae; genus Pan; species Pan paniscus. The sequence goes on along the minus strand of NC_073253.2, from coordinate 3,200,374 downwards.
AAAAGAAAAGTAGAATAACTAAGAATTAATCATCCAAATCAAGAAGCTGCTATTGTTGGAGTGTAAGCTAAATTTTTATTGACTTTTGAAGAAATTGTCAACGTGTTATAAGTAATTATTCCATTTTTATTCTGAACAGGAATTGAGAAGAGTGTTCAGTTTCTCTACATCTCAGCAGCTTTCCATGCCGTCATTGTCTGACTATATCCATTCTAGAGGGAATATAGTGTTTTCTTCTCATAATTCTAATTTAGATTTTTCTAATTACTGATGACAATGAGCATGTTTTCTTGTGTGTATTACTTACTTTCAACTCTTCTTTTTCACATCCTTTGCCTTTTTAAAAAACTGGAGTGTATTATTATTGATTTGTAAGAGTTTTTAATATATTCTGAATAAAAGTTCTATATTATATATACTATTTACATTATATTTCCCAGGTCTGTGGCTTGTGCTTTCAACTATTTAATGATGTTATAGAAAATATAAAAGTGTTTGCTTTTTTATTTTTAAAGTCCACTATTTCATTTCCTTTTTCTTTTATGTATTGTCATTTTGGTGTCATATCTAAAAACTCTCTTCCTACTCTAGGACACAAGGATCATTTCTAAAAATTGTATAGCTTTTAACTCTTAAGTTTACGTCTAAGATCTATTTTGAGTTAATTTTTGTGTATGGCGTGAGGTAGGAATCTAATTTCTCTCTTTCACTTTATTCTTCATACTGATATTCAATTGTCTCAGCATATTTATTGAAAAGACTATATCCATTGAATTGCCTAGTCCCATTTGTTAACAAATCTATTCGCCATAATGCCAGGGTCTATTTCTGGTTTCTCTGATTTGTTCCATTGATGTATGTTCCTATCCTCAGTCCAGTGCCACATTGTCTTGATTCCTGTAACTTTTTAGTCAGTTTTGAAATCAAGTAGTCTAAATCCTCTAAACATTTCTTCACTGAAAACATTGTCCATTCCAAGTTCTTGGATTTTAAATAAATTTTGTAGTATTATCAATTTTACCTCCCTCTCTACCTTAAAAAAATGGCATACTAGGATATTTTTTAGGGATTGTTATGAATCTGTAGATGCATTTGGAAATAACTGATGTCTTAACAATCTTGTATGTTTTAGTACATGAAAATGGGACATCTCTCAATTTATTTATTTATATCTTATTTGGTCTCTCTTACAATGTTTTGTAATTTTTAATGTACCAACCTTCATTTCTTTTTTTCAATGATTCTCAGATATTTTATTTCTTCTCATGACAACAAGAATAATTTTCTAAATTTCATTTTCAGTTTTTATGTTGTTAATGTATAAACATACAATTTATTTTTAAAATATTGATCTTGTATTTTGAGGTTCTTTAAAAATTCATTTATTAGTTCTAGTTGTGTGTGTGTGTGTGTGCGCATACATGCACATTCCTTATGATTCTCTATAAAAAGAATCATACTATCTGTGAATAAAAGGAGTTTTGTTTACTTATTTCCAACCTGTAAGTTTAAAATTTCCTAAGAACAATATGAAATCTCAAGTTTGATATTCAATAGAAACGGTGAAAGTATATATTCTTGGTTTGTTCATAGCACTGGAAAAGCATTGAGTCCTTTACCATTAAATATGATGTCAGCTGTGTATTTTTCATAGATGCCTATATCAGAGAGAAGAATTCCTCTATAATCCGATTATATTGAATTTTTTTCAAAAATATGAGTGAATATTGGAACTCATTAAATATTTTTTACACCTATTGATATATAGTTTTTGGTCATTAAACTATTAAAATTGTATATTGTCTTGTTTTGGGATCTTAAACCTACCTAGCATTCCTAGTATTAAAATCGTGGTCATATTTCATGAGTTGTTGAATTTGCTTTACTAACATTTCATTAAGTATTTTTGCACCCATGTTTATGAGAGATATTGGCCTTTTTTCTTTTGAGCTATTTATCTGGGCTTGGTATAAGTGTAGTACTGGCCTCACAGAATGAATGGAAGATGTTACTTCCTCCAGTATTTTCTGAAATAATTTGTGTAAGATTAGTATTATTATTTTTAACATGTCGATAGATAATGTGGGGATTTTCTATTTCTTCTCTAGTCAGTTTTGGCAATTCAAGCATTTCCAGCAATTTTTATATGTTATTTACATTGTCTAATATTTTGGCATAGAGTTGTCATAATATTTATTTACATTTTTTTTCAGTTCTGTGTTAAGGATGCCCTCTCTTGATTCCTGATTTGATATTTCACATTTGCTCTTTTTATTTTGTAGTTATTCTAGCTAAAAGTTTATGAATATCAACCTTTTCAAAGAGCCATCTTTCATAGTCTTCAGTATTTTTTCAGTTTTCTATTTCATTGACTTTTACTTTGATTTTGCAATTTCCTTCTTTCTGCCTGGTTTGGGTTTAGATTCTCTGTTTGTTGTAATTTCATAAAGCAAAAGTTTCAGTTATTGATTTTATACGTTTCTTCTATCCTAGTATAGATATTCAGAGCTCTACATTTTTCCTCTAAACACTTCTGTATTTTTGATGCTGTGTATTCTTGTCATTCATTTCAAAATATTTTCTTTTTTTAAATTTATTCTTTAATTCTTAGGTTAGTTAGAAGTGTGTTGCCTAATTCCCACATTTGATGATTTCCCAAATTTCTCCCCATCATTGAATTCTAATTTAATCCTGGTATGGTCAAGAAATATACTTTGTATGATTACAATCCTTTAAAAATTTATTGAGGCTTTTTTTTAATGCAGGATCTTACCCTGTCACCCAGGCTGAACTGCAGTGACACAATCAGGGCTCACTGCACCCTTAACCTTTTAGGCTCAAGCAATCCTCCCACCTCAGCCCCCCAAGTAGCTGGGACCACAGGTACTCACCACCATGCTGGACAATTTTCGTATTTTTTGTATAGACAGTGCTTCACCATGCTGTGCAGCCTAGTCTTGAGCTCCTGAGCTCAAGAGATCCATCCGCCTCGGACTTCCAAAGTGCTGGGATTACAGGCTTGAGGCACCGTGCCCGTCTGAGGTTTATTTTATAGCCCAGAATGTGATCTATCCTGGAAAATGTTTTATGTGTGCTTTAAAAGAATGTGTATTCTCCCATTGTTGAATAAATTTCTTCATAAATATGCATAAGCATATAATATACTTCATACATGTATATTTATGTTATACAAAATAGGTCAAGTTGGTTAGTTATGCTGCTCAAGTCATTGATTTATCTTTTTAATTTTCTTTCAGTTTAATTGCTCTATCTATTATTGAGACTGGTTTTGAAGTTTTCAACTCTTTTTTTATTTCGCATTTTTCCTTTTACTGAGATATGGTTTGCATTCCATAGAATTCACTCATTTAAAATGTACATTTATATATAGTATTCTTACAATCAAGTAAGCTACCAAAAAGAGAATATTATTTAAAAAGTCATAAGAAATAGAATATATGTTTCCTATTCATTAACTGGAAGTGGATCATGATAAACGTTTTCATTCTCATCGTCTTCATGTTGAGTAGGTTGAAAAGGAGGAGGAAGAGGAGGGGTTGGTCTTGCTGTCCTGGTGTGGCCAACCTGGAAGTTCAAACCCATGTTGTTCATGGGCCAACTGTATTCACAAAGGTGTGCAACCACCATCACCATATAATTCCTAACATTTACATCGTCTCTAAAAGAAGCCTCATACCCATTAGCAATCATTTCCCACTTCCCCTTGCTCCCAGCCCCTAGAAGCCATTAATTGACTTTCTGTCTCTACATATTTGCCCATACCAGCTATTTAATGTAAATGGAATTAAACAACATTTGACGCTTTATGTATGTCTGGCTTCTTTCACTTGGTATAATGTTTTGAGGGTTCATTCATATTTAGCATGTGTCAGTACTTCATTCTTTTTCATGGCCAAATAATATTCCATTTTATGGACATACCACATTTTTTTATCAGTCGATAGACATTTGAGTTATTTCTACATTTTGGCTATAATAAATAATGCTGTTATCAACATTTGTGTGCAAGTGTTTTTGTGAACACGTTTTCAGCTTTCTTGGGTGTATACTTAGAAGTGGAATTGCTCAGTCACATGGTAGCTCCATGTGTAATATTTTAAAGAACTGTGCAAACTGTTTTCCAAAGTGGCTGTCCTACCAGCAATGTATGAGGGTGTGATTTATCCATTTTTACCAATACTTTTTATTGTCTGTCTTTTTGATTCTAGCCATCCTAATGGGTATAAAGTGTAGCTTTGATTTGCATCTCCCTAATGACTAGTAATATGGAACATCTTTTATGTGTTTATTTACTATTCGTATATATTTGGAGAAATGTCTATCAACTCTTATTGTTGTATTGTTTGTTTCGTCTTACCATCTATCAGTTTTTAGCTCCATGTATTTTGGGGGTCTTTTGTTAGATATATATTTATATTTTTACAGCTTCTTGATTCATTGATTCTTTTATTATTATGAAACATCCTTCTTTGTTTCTAATACATATTTAGCTTTTAATATAGATATAGCTAGTATATAGATATTATTGTAGCTTATACAGTAACTGTCGCTTGATGTATATTTTTCATCACTTTATTTTCAACCTATTTGTGTCTTTAAAGAGTAACTCTTCTAGACAGCATGTAGTTGGATATTATATTTTGTCATCTGATAATCTGAACTTAATCCATTCACATTTAATGTTAGATTTTGTTCTTCTATCTTGCTATTTCATTTCTGTATGTCTCATGTTTTCTAGTTTCTTTGTTCTTTACTCTTTTGTGAAAAATAAATAATTTTAGTACTATTTAATATTTATTACTATTTTAATTATGTCAATTTTAAAACTATTTTAAAATGCATTTTCCTGGTGTTTGCTCTAGGGATTACAACATATATCTTACCACATCTACTTTAGATTACAACTAACTTAATTCTGTTAAAATGTAAAAACTTTATTCATTTATTTATTTTTATGTGTATATATATTTTTTAATATACTTTAAGTTCTAGGGTACATGTGCACAATGTGCAGGTTTGTTACATATGTATACATGTGCCATGTAGGTGTTCTGCACCCATTAACTCGTCATTTACATTAGGTATATCTCCTAATGCTATCCCTCCCTTCTCCCTCCACCCCACAACAGGCCCCAGTGTGCGATGTTCCCCTTCCTGTGTCCGAGTGCTCTCATTGTTCAATTCCCACCTATGAGTGAGAACATGCGGTGTTTGGTTTTTTGTACTTGCGATAGTTTGCTGAGAATGATGGTTTCCAGCTTCATCCATGTCCCTACAAAGGACATGAACTCATCATTTTTTATGGCTGCATAGTATTCCGTGGTGTATATGTGCCACATTTTCTTAATCCAGTCTATTATTGTTGGACATTTGGGTTGGTTCTAAGTTTTTGCTATTGTAAGTAGTGCTGCAATAAACATACAACATATATCTTAACTGACCACATCTACTTTAGATTAATACTAACTTAGTTCTGTTAAAATATAAAACCTTTAATATTCATTTATTTTCTTCTTTTTTGTACTATATGACATAGATAATATATGAATATATATAACCATATTATATATGAATTTATTTAATAAGCCCCCAAAAGTATTATAATTAGTGCTTTATACAGTCTGTATCTTTAAAATAGGAGAAATATAGGACTTTCTTTAGTATTTCTTATAAGTCTGAAAGTAGCAAGATCTCCCAGTCTTTGTTTATCTACTCATGTCTTTATTTGCCTTTATTTTTAAAGAATAGTTTTACTGGATAATTACTTCTTCCTTGATAGTTTTTTCCAGCACTTTGAATGTGTAATTCCACTGCTATCTGGTCTTCCTTGCCTCTGGTGTAAAAGCAGCCATTGATTGTATTGTTAGTTTGTATGTGATGAGCTGTTTTTCTCATACCTTTTTTCCCAGATATTCTCATTGTACATATTTTCATAGTTAATAGTAGGAGCAAAATTACTGGGCTTTAAATCCGACTTTATTCAATACCCAGTTTTCCAAAATGGTTAGGCCAAAGTAACTTCTAATGATGGTAATGCTTTTTGTTTAATTTTTTTCCCGTAAGTTATTGGGGTACAGGTGGTATTTGGTTATTTAACCCCTCATCAATATTGGCTTGAAGAGTCAATATTAGATTCTAGAGTTCCAATATTCACAAGGGCCTAGTTAGTATTCACATGGCCCATGTGTCCATGCAGCCCTAAAATAATAAATTCATAGTTCAGACTCTCATGGCCTAGTTCCAAAACTTTTTTCACTGAGACTCTTAAATTTGAGCTAATTCTAGGGATGACATGATTAGCAAATGCTCTGCCCTTGGTGATGAATAGCCACTCTTACCTTTTTTGGGTGTCCACTGTCAAATGCCTGTCACCTACTCTGATGCTCTGGTCTGCATCATTCCTCGGCTACCCCCGTCAACATGTTGGAGTGGCTTTTAGTTATCCTAATGGTTTGGGGCGAAACAAAAGGGTCTACAGGTAAAGTTCCATGAAAGAAAAAAGAAAAGTTCCTGTCTGAGTGTCTGCTTCTGAGCCATGGCAGAGCAATTCATCTGTTTGTCAGTGGGTGGTCATCAGGTATGTGGCCAAGGTAACCAGCTATGCCAGAAGAACATGGCGGCCACAGCTCCTGCAATGGACATTGGAAGCCTCAGGGTTCTAACGCCTTTTTGTTGTTGTTGTTTGAGACAGGGTCTCGCTCTGTCGCCCAGGCTGGAGTGCAGTGGTGCAATCTCGGCTCACTGCAACCTCCACCTTCCGGGTTCAAGCGATTCTCCTGCTTCAGCCTCCCAAGTAGCTGGGACTACAGCTGTGAGCCACTATGCCAGGCTAATTTTTGTATTTTTAGTAGAAATGGGGTTTTGCCATGTTGGCCAGGCTAGTCTCGAACTCCTTACCTCAGATGATCCACCTGCCTTGGCCTCCCAAAGTGCCGGGATTACAGGCATGAGCCATCGTGCCCAGCCTCTAATGTATATTTTTAACATTCCCTAAATGTAGCTTTCTGAAAATGTTATAATGTGTTTTAACACTTTGAAATAGTATAGGTTCCTAGTTTAAAGGGAAAAAACTGGTGTAAAATTTTGATTTTAGAAAAAAAAGTTTGACAATGTCTTAGTTGTATATTACTCTTTTGTCCTATTTTTACAGAAAATGTATTTGTGAATGTCATCTTTGTATATATTTGCCCTTCCTTTCACATAAAAATATCCTTCAAGTTTAACTCAATTTATGTACCAGGCAATGAAACTTGTCTTCCTGGAAGGGCAACTGTAACTTCTAAAAGGCTGTTCATCCTGTGATTGTATGGACGCCTGTGAAGCCTCCTTAAACTGTCACTCCTCTCACACTCCCAAAAGATGAAGCCTGCTAGTTACAGCAAAAGTAGAATAGAATAAGATGACTTAATCAAAGATGCTTCATGAAGTTTAACCTATTGTCTTGAGGTCTGAATTCTTTCTCTCTGAGGTAAGACCACTTTCAGCGACATCTTACTTTTCCTTCACTCACCACCCACGGTTTTCCATACCCACCATGAGGCCTCCGAGAAAAATTTAGAAAGTAAGCACTGCCTGGGACGGACACCCCAGGAAAACAAGTTGTGGTACAGAGGCCCATGCTGATCCATGATACAATCTTCAGACACAGGGGAAGGCAAAGCTGCTCTTATCTCTCTTATCTCTCCAAGAACCAAGGAGATCTGCCTGTTTGGGTCCAAATGGCTTCTTATTTTATTTTTTTTTTAGACAGAGTCTCGCTCTGTCACTAGGATAGCGTGCAATGGTGTGATCTCAGCTAACTGCAACCTCCGCCTCCCAGGTTCAAGTGATTCTCCTGCCTCAGCCTCCTGAGTAGCTGAGATTACTGGCACACACCACCACGCCCAGCTAATTTTTGTATTTTAGTAGAGATGTGGTTTCACCATGTTGGCCAGGCTGGTCTCAAACTCCTGACCTCATGATCTGCCTGCCTCGACCTCCCAAAGTGCTGGGATTACAGGAGTGAGTGAGCCACCACGCCCAGCCCAAATGGCTTCTTATATTTTGTATATAAGTACATGGCTAGAAAATGTCCACCTTGGACACAAAAATGATGAAATACGATATTCAACCTAGAGGTTGAGACCTTCTCAATTCCACGAGCAATTTCTCCAGCTCACCCATGTGCCACCAGCTCCAGTGATTCCTTTTCATAGGAGAGAAAGCAATCCAGTGGGCTGCCCTGCCTGTTCCCTTACATGAGCTTAGGTTTTGAGATATTCAGTCTGAACTCTTCTCACTCACTTTGGGAGATGCCCTTCATTTGTGCCTCTCCAGTCACATACAATGGAAGTTTCTACTGTCACTTCTAGCATAGTGAGCATTTCCTTTCTTCCCATTGACTTATACGTGCTGTAGCTCATTTGTGCCCACACAAACCACTGTTTCTTGGAGGACTGCAGAAGTAAACCCAAAGTAAGCATATATTGAACACTACTTCATTTGAATGGAAATGATGGGCAAATACGAATACTGTCATTTAGTGAAATCCCTTTGTTCTACACAGCCCATTGAAGGAATTGATGGCTAATTACTTCCATAAGTCCATTTCTTCTAAAATCACAAAATCTTAGAGAGAATTAACTCATTGCAGATGGTGAGATAATTGAAGAAAAATAATATTAACCCAATTAACCTTTCCTTAGGTTAACACAGATTTTCTCAGAGAACAGTAACTTAAGCTAAAGTTTTGGTTGCTGGCTAAATTAAATTTAAACCTACTCCTCTAAAATGCAAGGGGTGTCTTCATATTTTGTAACTCATATCAGTTTGTTTTTGCTATGAAACAACCTCAAAACTTAGTAGCTGTTATTAGAAAACTTAGAAAAGTATTCACTAGTTTACAGCTCGGTAGGTGGACAATTTGGACTGGACTCAAGGGAGCGATTTTCCTACTCGTCTCACTTGGAGTGAACTGTGGTCAGATGGTGGCACAGCTGGAGGGGAAGGTCCAGAATGGCCTCACTCACCAGGCTGCTCACTGGGCTCCTCTGTCCTTCTCTAGGGTGTCTTTGCAACAGGCTAGCTCGAGCTCACTTACATCAGGGACTCACAGTTCCGGGTGCAGTGAGGAGAGGGGACCCCCAATGCAGGATCACATTTCAAGATGCTACTTGAATCATGTTTCCTAGTGTTCTGTTGGTCCATCTGTTGCAAGGCCAAACCTAGGTTCGAGGGGTGGAAAAGCAGATGTCAACTCTCAACGGAGACAGCTGAAAATACTGTTTTGTGATCTCCCACACACCCTAACACTTTCCTATCTTATTACTCCTTATGGCCTTTCCCTCCCAGCCAGGCTTTCGTCTCCTCTCTCACAGTCTTATGCTCTTTATTTTGCATAGTTTGGTTGGCTGATTGATCCATTCATTCAATAAATATTTGTTGAGTGCCTACCATGTACCTAGTATAGTTTCAGGTCCTGGAGACATAAAAACAGCAATATATAAAAACTTCACAAACCACTAAGAGAAAGATCAAGAGGACAAATAGTGCAAAAAGTGATGTTAGTAATAATAGTAAGGATTTCCACTGAGTAGGTTTTCAGAAGGTACATAGAAGAGACTTGACCTGGGTCTGCAAGAATGGGTTGGAGTTTACCAGGGGATGGGGAAGGGAAAGGCCTTTAATCAGCATCTATAGGGGCATGAAATGAATAAGGCCTAGGACTCTAGGTGCCTGGTACTGCAGGAAGGTAGAACCGTGCTATGGCAAGGTCTCCATCCTCAAAACACTAAAAGTTCAGTAGGAGAGAGAAGCAAGTAATCTTACGGTTACTCCAAGGTGTGGGAGGTGTTTTGACACTGGTGAACTCATTGAGGGAGGGGCACCTGTTACGCGGGGAAGAATGTTTTGATAGACAAATAAGAGAGGAAAATCTGAAGGAGGGGCTCACTAGGGCTAAAGGCCAGGAACAAGAAACTGCACAGAACAGGACTGTCTGCAAATGGAGGTGGACACACATGTGCTAGAGAATATTCAGAGTTCAGGGAGAGCCTTTTCGAGGTGGAGTGAACTCAACTATGTCAATGGCATGTGAAGTGAAGGGTAGGGATGAGGGGGGTCAGCTGAACATAAAGAGAGACAGTAGTTGAGGACAGTGCAGGAGCATAAGAAGGCAGGAGGGAAAGGGACTCAGCTGCGTGGGGGATTTGGCTTTCATAACCAGGAGACCAGGGCAAAGCAGGAAGGCACAGCTGCCCGTGCAGCTGATGAAGATAAAGAGGGGAAGTCCACAGCACTCCTCCTCACTGTCCTTGATTTTCTCAGGGGGTAGGAGGCCAGCCCACCCCCAGTGGGAGAGGAGAAAGCAAGGTAGGGTCTGAAGGAGGCGAAACATTTAGATAAATGCTCGAGGCCCGCAGCTGGGAGGAGAAGACTGGACACATCGAAGAACCCCTGGCAGCGTGGAAGGGTGGGTGCTGGTCACTCTCTCCAGAGCACCTCTGAGGTGGTTCCTGTGCTGTCCCAGCACACTGGAGGTGAGCAAGACAGCGCTTCCGAGTCAGACAGGCCAACCAAGTCATTAACCTCCTCCCCTCCGCTCTGCACCGGCCAAGGGAGGGTGACCACAGTGTCGACCTCATAGGATGCTAAGCGGGGACAGGCGAGAGGCGCGGAGACACAGGCCTGGCACTGGGTAAGCATTCAATAGTTCTCATCTTCAACTGCAGTGCACGAAACTGACTCCCAGAAATGTTTAGGATTGAAGGTAACATGCTGTGTGGCCCTTTAATAAACAGCCTGCACATGAGAAAAAACATCTGAAGAAGCAAAACGTTAATTAAGTCTATGTAATGCTCAGGAGTGTTTGGGCAAAAATGATATTCATACTAGACTTACCTTCTCACATGGGAGCAAGAATAATGAAGTTATATGAATGGGTTTCAGAGTCAAAATCATGAGGTCTGAGCAGGGAGGAAGCTGCAAATCTCACTCTTGAACGTGTATTTTCTAGAAGATAAAACTGAGACCCAGGGTGGGGAAGATCCTGCCGAAGGGCATGCATCACTTGGATCTTTGCTGTGATCTGCATTGTCAGACAGCTTTGCACTTTGTTTAGTAAACCATGGGAAAGCATTCCAATGTTTGCAGCAGTGACGTGCTGTGATGAAAAGGGTATGTTCAAATAATTAGCTGGATCTGGAGGGAATCTTACTCATTACTTGGGGTTTACTTGTACTTTGTTCTAACCAGATATACCAGCCCATGATGACCAAATACATATATTCATACACACATACGTATACACATATGCACACATACATAGGCACACACATGCATGAGTGTATATATACATATGTACAATCAGACCTGGTGGCAGATTTCAAGAAATTCTAAAATGCTTTCCCTGTTTCTTCATTTACATTCACTCATGGACTTGGAACTGTATTTCTCAGGTCAGAAAATGAGGAGAGATGAGAAAAATAATCTCAATAATTGTTTAAATAAATGCCATTATATTAGCCACACTATTATTTTATAAAGTAGCACTGCTATATATCCATGTTCAGTAAAAGCTGTTTTTTTTACATGTGTTTTTAACTGATTATAATTCTACCAACTAACTGAGGACAGAGAGTGTCATAACAGTTTGGATGTTAAGTTAACTCTGAGATTGTGCTGTATTTGTCCTAAGACACACAAAGGAGGAAAGAAGCAATTATTCAGCAACTTTGACCATCAAAACAAGAACGAAGAATGGTCAAGTTGCTCAAATTCTATAGTCAGAATGAGACAGGCAGATAAAATGATGGCATCACCTCTCATAATATACGAATGAAATTTGATATACTAACTAAAGAGAAGATTGAATTAAACTGACAGTAGGCCATTATTTAATTCCATTGATAATATTCCTGTCAAGTGATTCATCGGGTAGCCCATTATATTTTTCTCAAGTTCTGGCTATTAAATTTTCTTCTTACATTTTGATGTTGAGAACACATCCCAATCACTACACTCTCTTATGTTCTCCGTATTTGAAATGAGCTTTTCTGTTAATAATTCCAATTTGCGATGTCAATGAATAGTAGTTTTCTGTGACAAATCTAAAATTAGCTCATTTTTTAAAAAGTAAAAACGTTCATTGCAAATTTATGACACTTGGCTCAACTTAAGTGAATTAAGTCATTACATAGTGAATGTATGTAGTTAATTTTCTGGGGTTGAATTATGTAAATTGGCTGCCTACACTATTCTGATTTATATCATATTGTAAAAATTTAGTATCATCTCAAAAGTATCATGATTTTCAATCAACTGGCATTTACTATTTCTATTTACTTTTTGAATGCACATGCAAAGATTTTTAGAGATCCAAAGAGACCACTATTAAATCAAATAACCTACTCTCATTTTACCTACTCTCAAACAAAAAATGTTTCACTCTAAATTTTATTTTCAGGACTCCTTTTAGAAGTCTTTTGTTATTTAAATCTCCTCAGCTCCTGCATTTGGATACCCCATGCATATTTTACATCATGGGAGAGCACTGCCAAAATCACCATGTGATTTTGACTTCCCACTACTGCGAGGTCATAAAATCACAGGGTAAGGTAGAGCATACATCAGGCCGGGTCCCTGAAAAACAATGACCTGGGGAGCCTGTCCTGCTGACTCTCATTGGGCATGTAGCCCGAATAAGAAATACACTTTTTGTTGTTGCTAAGTTACTGATACTTTAAGGTTGTTTATTACTGCTGTATATTTAAAGCTGATATATTTTGTGGTGTGCACAGAACAGTCAAGGTTTGTTCCTAGCATAATTATGAACAGTGGCTCCTCCCATTCACAAAAGTATCTTGGTTTGAACCACCACCCCGAGTATACCTGAGTCTATCATGACAAAAACCACTTCCCTACTACTAGAGGAAATGATCAAATGAATGAAAAGTGCTCAATCAATCCAAATAAAGCAAAAGAGAAGAGAAAAAGCAGCATACAAAAGAAGAAAATATAAAAAATAATGATAGGAATAAATCTAAATAAATCCTTAAGTACAATTAGTGCAAATAAACTAAATACTCTAATAAAAGTCTGAAGTTATCAAACTGGATTAAGAAAAGATGAAAGCTATAAGCCATTTTGAAGAGACAATTAAAACCATAAAAATACAAAAGGTAGAAAACAAAAGGATGAAAAAATCTATACCAGAAAAATATTTGTAAAAACTAAAAAAGCTGTTTTAATTGTATTGAAAGAGTATAGACCTGAAAAAGTAATGAGATATTGATAAATTGCCATTCAGAAAGATGATGTAACAAATTTAAACTTGTATAAACTTCATAACACAGGCTTAAATATATAATGCCAATGTTCATTTAATTTAAAGGATCAATGCACAAATCCACAAAATCCACAATTATAGTAGATTTTTACCCATACTCTATAATAATTGATAGAAAAGTATATTTCAAAAATTAGAATATTTGAACAGCATAATTAGTAAGACTAATTTAAAAGAAATCCATAGAACAGTGATTTTAACAACAAAAGAAAACCTACATGTAGCACCAAGCACACGTGGGTTTTAAGATGCAACGGTAAGACAGTTCATCCACATATTAGCCCATTATGCAAACTTTGACAAATCTCTTCAGGTTGTATTTTATAAAATACATGTTTTTGGCCACCATGAAGTAAAATTAAAAATTAATAGTGAATAAATAAGTACTATTGAAAACATATACAGACAGTCTCTGACTTATGATGGTTCAGCTTACAATTTTTCAACTTTATCATGGGTTTATTGTGGGATGTAGCCCCCATGATAAGTTGAGGAACAGCTAGCTAGAGAAATATGTTTTTGGAAATTAGGAATAACACTTCTAAGTACCTCACAGGTCAGAGAAAAAATTGCTGTGAAATTTTAAAAATATTGAAAGTTGAATTATGTCAATAATAATCACTTATATAGCATTTACCATGTGCAAGCAGTGCTCTATGATTTGTATATATATTAAATTATTAAACTTTAATGATAATTATAAAGTAGGTAAAATCCATTTTACTGAGACATAAAGTGATTAAAGATTTTGTATGAAAAGCAGCAATACAGTAATTAGAAGAGATAATTATATATAAATAAATGCATTCCCATTAATTAAAACCCTTAGAAAGACAAAGTAGAGGCCGGGCGCGGTGGCTCAAGCCTGTAATCCCAGCACTTTGGGAGGCCGAGGCGGGCGGATCACGAGGTCAGGAGATCGAGACCATCCTGGCTAACACGGTGAAACCCCGTCTCTACTAAAAATACAAAAAATTAGCCGGGCGTGGTAGCGGGCACCTGTAGTCCCAGGTACTCGGGAGGCTGAGGCAGGAGAATGGCGTGAACCCGGGAGGCGGAGCTTGCAGTGAGCCGAGATTGCGCCACTGCACTGCAGCCTGGGCGACAGAGGGCGACTCCGTCTCAAAAAAAAAAAAAAAGACAAAGTAGAAAATCTTTGAAAACTGTACAACAGCTCAAAATGACAGAAATAAATAAACTATCTGATTAGTCATACACACATAAAAGAAAAGGAATTAGTAAATAAATATCTTCTCACAAAGAAAAATTCTAGCACAATGGTTTGAACAGCGAGTTCTATGAAACAGGCAAGAAAAAATAATCTCTATTTTATACGGACTCTCTCAGAGGAAGAAGAAGAGGAAAGGGGGAGATGAGGAGGAGGAGGAGAAGAAAAGAAGTTTTCTTCAATTTGCTTTACAAGTCTGACAAAAACTTGATATCAAACATAACAGGGTTGGTCTGAAAGAAAAAAGCTGTAAGTGCATCTCACTTATGGACATAGATGCCGAAATCATAATAAAATATTATCAAACTACACGAAATACAAAAATCATAATACATCATAACAAGCTGTTTTTCCCAGGAATAAAATGTTTGTTTAATATTGAAAAAATTAGTCCATGATAATTCACCAGATTAACAGATTCTTGGAAAACATTATGTCATCTCAGCAGATGTCAAATAATTCATTAGGAAATTGATTATCCCTTTATTATATACATATTTTATAATAATTATATGTCATATATAAAATTATAATATCCTCATATTCTATTAAGGTATATTGAATTTTTTTATATGCCTATAGTAGATACAATGATCACCTCACAAAGTTGTTCACATCCTAATCCCTGGAAACTGAATGTTGCCCTACCTGGGAAAAGCCACTTTGCAGGCATGATTAAGTTGAGAACCTTGAGATGGAATATCCTGGATTACCCTGGAGAGCCTTACCTTCGAAGTGGAAACTCTCCAGGTTGTGGGAGGATGGCCAGAGAACCAGAGACACGGCTGCGTGGAAGTGGTCATGAGGCAAGAAATGTGGAAGGGTCCTAGAAGGTGAAAAGTCAGGGCAACAGAGTCTCTTTTAGACCTCCAGAAAGGAACGTGGTCCTGCCAACATCTTGATTTTAGCCAGTGAGACCTGTGTAAGATTATAACCAACGGAAATATAAGGTGATAAATCTGTGCTGTTTTAAGCCACTAAATAAATGTATGGTAATTTGTGATAGCAGTAATATTTCTTTGATTACTATTTAGCCTGCAGGATTTTTATTTAATTTTCATCTGCTTACGTTTTCGCTTTTGTGCATGATCTGTTCATAGCCTTTGCCCATTTTTTAAAAATCACTGTCGTCTCTTTATTTATATTAACACTTTTTACACTGAGGTACTAACTTGTAGGTGCCACACTTGTTACTTTGCCAAATTAGTGTTTATGTTTCAACATCAATTATCATATTAATTTTCTATGGGATTTTAACAATTTTTACATAGTAAAATCAAGGACACTCCTTGTTTCTGCCCCTGGTGACATGCTTAGTAATCTTGAATTCATCCAAAGATGAAATAAATACTTAAAATTCGTCTCAGAACATTACTGGGTATTTTTTATTTAATATTTTGATTTAGTTCTTTTTCTAAATCAGTAGTGTAATTGCCATCTATATTTATCTTTTTCAAAAAATTAGCCAGTCAGGCCAGACAGGGTGGCTCACGCCTGTAATCCCAGCACTTTGGGAAGCTGAGGCGGACGGATCACCTGAGGTCAGGAGTTCGAGACCAGCCTGGCCAACATGGCGAAACCCCATCTCTATGAAAAACACAAAAGTTAGCTGGGCATGGTGGTGGGCACCTGTAATCCCAGCTACTGGGGAGGCTGAGGCAGGAGAATCACCAACTCAGGAGGTGGAGGTTGCAGTGAGCCGAGATTGTGCCATTGTATTTCCAGGCTGGATGATAAGAGTGAGACTCCATCACACACACACACACACACACACACACACACACACACACAGCTAGTCATACAAATATAATATTTTCAACAAATATCAACAAATATCCTTTCTGTACCAATTTGTAATGTGAAGTTTATCAAATTCTTTATGCTGTCCCTGCATTTTTAATTTTGTTTGGTGGACATGTCTGTTAATCCTAGTGCATATACTGTTTTGATTATTTTAACCTTACCTCATATTCTTTGGTCTGCTAATACAAATTCCCCCTCATCCTCATTAGTCATCTTTTCAAAAATATTCCTAGTAATTCTCAAGTGTATACCTGCAGGTAAACTTCAGAATCATTTTGTGAAGTTAAAAAACCTGTCGAAATGTAGGATGATGTTACACTAAATGTGGTGTAATTTAATGATTTCTTCTATCCAGAATCATGAGACATAATACAAAATTAAGAAGAAAACATATCCAAAAAGTTTTAGCATTGCACTTATAGTTTCTATATTTTCAGTTGTTTTCCTATAGCTATTAATTAATTAATTGCTGAAATTGTTTGATTTTTTCATTACATTCTCAGTCACGTTATTAAACGTCTACTACTTTATTACTTTTTGAATATCTACTCTATAACGGAGTATCTTCCTGAACTCTCATATTATTTGTAATAATTTTAAGTTATTTCCCTTAAGTTGGATGAGGTCATATATTATTTTAATTAAAATTAATTGAAAACTAGATTGCCTCAAATAAATCTCATTTCTTCTTTTTTTCCCCAAACTTCATTATTTATATCATTTACTTAGCACTTAAAATATACTGCAGTATATATTTAACTTAATACATAGGCAGAATGAAACCTTTATTAGAGCAGATTTACCTGCCCCATTGGTTCACATCATCCCAAAGCCTTATGCATTTTTGTCATCCATAAAATTGATCTTGATATTTAGTGTCAAAGTTAAGATAGTGCAAAAAGTTTTTAAGTGTTTGCAAGATTCTAAAATTCAGAATCTACAAAAATCTAGAATGTTTATTTTTTCTGACCTGTAGACTTGTTTATCAAATAAGTATCATTTTATTCTCCTCTCAGTGTTTATTGTTTGCTTGTCTTGTCTTGTTTGATTGCATGGGCGAGCATTTCTACAATGGTAGAACATGATAGAGGTGTGGGGATCATGCTGTTGTCTCAGGCTTCATGAGGACTTCTCAGGAATGGAGACTGCAGAGTCATGGGCAGCCTAAGGTAAGCAGCCTGGTGGCTGTACTCACTGAAAGGCCTAGCAGCAGAATTCTGCCTTTGAAATTGTTGAAAACTTTATCCCAAAGGCCAGCTATAGTTCTGATCTGTTTTTCTGGCTGATTTGGCAGCATCTTTCCCAGAGGTATCACTGCAATAAGCAGCGCTGGAGGGTACCTCGGAGCCCAGACCTGGAGCCAGAACCAGGTATAACTCCTGGCCAGACTGTCTCTAGCTGGAGGACCTCAGCCCCAGTGCCTAATCTTTTGATTTTGACTCTCTCCAACTATAGGATTGGAGAGAAAATGAAACCAACTATGTAGAGTGAAGGTGAAGAACAGGTCAAAGTATGCAAGGACCTGGATCAGGGCTTGGCACATCGTGTGTGTGTATTGAGTGTGCATATGTTTCACATGTAGCATAGATGGACACAGTGTGTGAATGTGAATATATTGTATATGTGTGTCTATATAGTATATGCAAGATAGCATTATGTGAATATACATAGTATGTGCATATATGTAGTACGTGCAGGAATATAAATATATATATATATCCTTTTGAGAGATTTAAGAATCAATTATTTTACAGAAGAAAGGAGAAACTGGCCAGGCACTTTGGATCCCTTTGTTCAGACCTGTGTGGTCACCGTGGGTCTGAGTGCAGCCGGTGCAGGAGCTCATGGTGAACCGCCACCTCCTCTGCTCTGTGTGTCCTCAGGGCAGCCAGAGACCTGAGCTGCAGGCTTGTTTTCTATTTCTAATCAGTAAAATTCCCTCTTACTTTTTCATTTTTTCTGGCTTTCATTATCTTTTTCTTGTTCTTTCTCTTTCTCTTTCTCTTGCAAACTCTCCCAAGGTGGAAAGCAGCTGTTGCTGACGCCCAGGTGGGTATCTTCCCCCTGAGATGCAGTGAGGACGTGAGGCTGTGAGGATATGGCTGTCACAGGGTCCTTAGGGTGTCACTTCTCCAGCAGGAAACCTCCATGATGGCTGGCGGTCCCTCTGCTTTGGTTTTGTTTGCTCCCACTGGGCTCATTCCACCCACTCGGCCTGGCAGGCTGTGCTTGGCTCTCACTACCAGCCCAGATCCCACACCTACCAAGGGTGAGCCAGGCATGGAGCAGCAAGGGGGTGTAAGACCGAGCAAGCACAGGTCCAGCCACTGCGCAGTGCCAGTGGGTGGGCAGCTCCTGGTACCAGCACAGATGCCAGCTCTGTGTGACGCTGCAACTGGACCAGGCGTATCGCAAACAGTTTCTGCTGAAGGCACCAGGGAACATGGTAGTGCCCAAAAGCTTGAAGATGCCAAAAACCACAGAACCCCAGAGAGGGTGTTACAGCATGTCACACCTCAGGCTTGTGGAGCCCCAAGGTCTGGGATCCCAGAAGGGCTTCAGCTCTTCTCTCCTTTTTGCCACCTGAAGCGTGGTGAGCAGGGAGGTGTTTCCAGTGTTTGTGTGTTTCAGTCTGTTTGTGTTACAGCTCCTTCAGTCCTGCTATGCCTCCCCAGCCTGCAGCCGCTGGGCTGACCTGGCCCTGCTACTGCTTCCTGTCGTGTGGGGCAGCCACCCGGCACTGTTGGAGGGTGTGAGGACTATAGTGTTACAGCAGCTCTGGCTCAGGGAATCCTGAGGTCTGGGCCCCCAGAAGGGGTGCCACTCTTCACTCCCACAGTCCAGGAGCATGTCATTGCCCACAGCTCAGCCGGCCATCCAGGAAAGGGTAACAGCTCTTTTCGCTCCTGTTGTTCAGTAGGTCCCAAGTTCTTGTCCCACGTCCAGGAAGAATGAAGCTACATGGACAACTGGAGGTTGAGCAATGTGAGGAGGAGCTTTACTGAGTGACAGAACAGGTCTCAGCAGAGAGGCGACCTGAAGTGTGTAGCTCCTATCTGTAGACAGGTCACCCCTAAGAGTATAGAGACTCAAAGTGGCTAAGTCCTATCCACAGGCAGGTCATCCCAAAGAGTGTAGTGGAGTCCAAATGTGGGTAGCTCCAATCTATGGGTGGGTTGTCCTGAAGAGTATAGAAAAGTCTTGAAGTGGGTAGCTGCTATCTACAGGCAGATCATCCAGAGAGTTTAGAGGCATCCTGAAGTGGGTAGCTCCTATCCACAGGCAGGTTGTCCTGAAGAGTATAGAGGAGACTTGAAGTGGATAGCTCCCATCTGTGGGCAGTCATCCCTAAGAGTGTAGAGACTTGAAATGGGTAACTCCTCTCCACAGGCAGGTCATCCTGAAGAATGTAGAGGACTCCCAACGTGGGTAGCTCCAATCCATGTGCAGGTTTTCCTGAAGAATATAGAGAAGTCCCGAAGTGGGTAGCTGCTATGTGTGGACAGGTTGTCCTGAAGAGTGTAGAGGAGACCAGAAATGGGTAGCTCCTATCCACAGGCAGGTCGTCTCAAACAAAGTAGAGGAATCCTGAAGTGGGTGGCTCCTATCTGCAGTCAGGTCGTCCCAAAGAGCATGGAGTCTAGCTGAGTCAGGGATTTTTATGGATTCAGAAGTGAGGAAGTACGTGCTGATTGGTCCATGGGAAGCCATAGGTAGGCCTGGAAAAAGCACCATAAGTTCTCACTCCAGGACGCGGACTCTACCCAGAACCGGAAGCCTAGCCTCCAGGCTCCAGGTGGTTCCTGCCTTAAAGGTGGGGTTTCACCAGGGATCTGCCCTTTCCTGCCTAGGAACATTTCTGCCTCCCACAACCATCAACATGCCTTCTGCAGTGTCCAGGCTGTCCGTGCTGTGGGGTGCCTGCAGGCCAGTGCTGAGCCACCTTGAGCCATCCCATCCTCTCTCCCTGAGCTCGCTGGCACCCAAAGTCTTCAGAGGCGGCCAAGGCAGAAGGGGGCTGGCATGTCAGCACTGCCCTAAACAGGCACACACCTGGCTGGGTTGCAACAGCACTCAGACTTGGCCACACCTTTGCTCTGCACTGGCTCATCACCTGTCTTCATGCAGGTGCTAGGAGTGGGGAGAGGCCAGGGAGCGGGAGCAGGCACTTCCAAGCCTGTGGGAGCAGGGGCTTCCCAGGCTCCTGAGAGTGCAGGGATGCCCAGGTCTAGAGCCACAGCTGGGTGGCTGCAGCTGTGCCCAGGAGTGTGGGGCTCCTGCACTGCCAACTCAGTAGGGGGAGGGGCTCCCACCTGCTCTCGGCCCCCACCAGCTCCACAGAGTATGCAGCCCTGGCCATGCCTCCCCCACTCAGCTGGCATCTCCACAGTGGCTGTTCCAGATGGGCTGCCACCACCATCACCACTGGGATGGGCTCGGCTGTCCCAGCGGGAAGGAAGCACTAGGAGCAGGAGGAGCAGTGCAGCTATGAGGGTGAGCTGGCAGGAACTGGGGTTCACTTGGGTGTCTCTAGGGGCTCACACTGGCCTTGGATGCTCTTCCCAGCATGAAGCAGGCATCCTGCAAGGGCTGCTGGACTGAGCTGAGGGGCCCCTTTAGTGCCAGCAGCTGGGCAGCCGGGCCGACCAGGACCAACATCGATCTCTAACGTCCTGCAGCTCCCGACTGCAGACATGGGGCTGCCTTTGTCCAGTGCTCCATTTTGGACACTTTATGATTCTTAAGGGAATCTTAATGAAACAGTCCTGTGGGTCGCAGGAAGTGAAGGGGCCACGGGTCTCCACATTGTCATTTACCAACAATGAGGACTGCACAGACAAGGGGTAAAAAGCAACCACACAATGAGGTGCAAAAGAAGAGAAATGGCACCGAACACCAGTGTAGCCTCAACTCTTCATACCATGATGATTAACACACTTTCAACTCTGCAGACTGTGTGTGAGTACATGCTCACCTTCAACAGAAAGGTAGTCCCAAGCATGAAGACAGGTGATGAGCCAGGAAATAGAAATGGAAGGGACCCACCACCCTGCATGTGGAGATGAGATCCAGGGTGCACGTGCGTATCCTCAGGAAAGTAAAGCAAACTTTGCTGCTAGAACAGAACCGCATGTGGAAAATAGGAATCTATGGTCAATTCTCATCATTATCAACAAAAGTCAAGAGTATTTTTAAAAAGTCACCTTCTTTTTAAATCCACAGGGGTAGCAATCTAGACAATTCAAGAGTCTGGGTATATTAGACAAGTATATCCACCCTCAGGGAGTGGCGAGACACCAACTGACACCTGTGATCACCTGGTAAGATGTGGGCAGGAAGCCTGGTTAAAGACAAAGGTGATTAGATTCCAGCAGGAATGTCTGCAGACGTGGCAGGAAGGGCTGTCTGTGTAAACCTGTTTCCCTTTTTCACCTTTGGGTTTCATGGGCTTGTCCACAAATTGCATTGCCTGTAGAATTATCGAAAAGTCAAAATCAAATCTTCTGGCAAAAATAAGCAATGATTTTGGATCACATATTAAATCAGAGCACACAAACTATTTCCCGATTCTCTGAGACATGCCCTGGGATGTCAGAGGCAGAGTCTACAACATCTCTCACGTCTGGCTTCACCCACCCCATCACAGCAACAGTCCTTCTGGGACTTCAGCTACAGATTCTCTAAGTCTATAGAAAGATTAATGGGTCTCTGAATTAGACTCATTAAATAATCAATAAAATGAATAAAATATTTCCTAATAGTTTTCATGTATCTACATCCCTCAGAACTATTCGAAATACACATAAAACATCCTCTCAGCAGCCTTTAGAAACTTTATGGGATACCCGAGGGTTTTAGGAATGTGCACCCTGTGGTTTATGTTAGGGAACCCGCTCCAGGGAAACGTGATCTGGACGGTTCCCAGGGACTGAGGGTGGCCATGTTCCAACACCAAGCTGTTACTGTAGGTAGCTAGTCAGACATGAGCAGGGCAAGAGAGGGGCCCCCACCACCACCAGGAATGTCAGGCAGCTGTTACACTGTCTCTCTAAAATAATAATTGGTCGCAGCCAGCGCTAGGGAAAGGCAGTCTCCCAATAGATAAAAAAAAAAAAAAACTGAAACGTAATCAGCACTTCCCAGTAAGATCTCAGGTTCTGGGTGAGTGGGCTCAAGCATGCATATTAAGAGACAAAATAGCAGCTTTTAACTGGTAAACGACCTTCTAGGAACATTGGACTGGTAGTGGAAGAACGCCTCGAAGTGAGTATGCGCACAACTCCAGTGAACACACTGCGCATGCTCCCCGCCCAAAGGCTGGCAGGCCCCAGCGCACGCAGACAGCCCCACCCACGCGAAAAATCGGGAGAAGGGACGCAGGACCCCGGAAGTACGCCAACATATAAAACCCCAAGTCAAAGGTCAAACTGCGCACTTGATCTCTCGAGTCACCCGCCTGGCTCCCTTCCAAGTGTATTTTACTTCCTTTCGTTCCTGCTTTAAAGCCTTTTAATAAACATTCACTCCTGCTCTGAAACTTGCCTCGGTATCTCCTTCTGCCTTACGCCTCCTGGGTCAAATTATTTCTTCGGAGGAGGCAAGAACTAAGGTTGCTGCAGACCTGTGAGAATGCGCCGCCGCTAACAAAACCAAACTGGGCACACGCGATCTCCATGAATGCGTGCACGGGAGGTCGCTGCCTTATCCCCACTTCACAGATGGAGACTGGGAGGGACAGAGTTTCGAATGGAGTAACAGTGAGGGGATGGAGAGGCCATAATTTACATACAGCTCTGTTTGACTCAGACCCCTGTGCTGGCCGCCCCTGTGCCTCTCCCCTGCTGGTGTCACGGTGGCTTCCGTGGACTGGGCTGATCCACGTCATGCCGTAGCCATGAGAAGTTCCGGGCTCCACGGCTCCTCTTGTGACACTCCTCCCTTTCCCTCCAGTCCTGTGCCCAGAAATGGCTTCTTGTTATTGCAATGAGCTGTCAACTGTGTATTTTGTATTTTCAAAACACACTTTAAAATGTCTAAAATGGAAGCAAAGATATACTTACAAGCACTTAAATTTAATTAAGTGTCTTTAAGGGGCATGGTGAGACAAATACTGTAACATGACATTTTGCAAACCTGCATGAGTCAGAGACATAAAAATGTTTATAAGAGAAAAAGCTTAATGATTGGCGGTATGCTTATTTAAATGAAGAGTAATTCATAAAATCGTACTTGTAAAAAACAGTCATACAAATTCATATTAAATCGTGATAAATGATCCGTCTTGATTAAAAAACCCAATTCTTAGAATCTGTATTTGAATAGAAGTTAAGGCAAGTGACAGAGAAAGACACAGGGAGACAGAGAAAGGATCCATGAATCAACAAATACAATAGGAAAGTCTGGCAGATTCGTCTAGGAATAAAAATAAGACATTTCTTAACCCTGGATTGATTGCTGACTTATTTTGAACCATCTTACTCTAGAACTGCAATGACTGCACAAATGAAGTGTTTCAGACACGAACACCTTCACAGGTGTATTGAAAATATTAAAAGGATCTTATTAAAAGCCAAAAAATTAGGGCAGGTTCAGCTTCTTAAGACAGGTGTGCCTGCTAAGAAGTTTTCACCAGACAGGTCTTCTCCAGTGTCCCTGGTTTGGGTATCAGGCTCCTTTTCTTTTCTTTTCTTTTTTCTTTTTCTTTTTTTCTTTTTTCTTTTCTTTTCTCTTTTCCTTTTCTTTTCTTTTCTTTTTTCCTTTTTTCTTTTTTCTTTTCTCTTTTTTCTTTTCTTTTCCTTTTCTTTTTCTCTTTTCCTTTCCTTTCTTTTTCTTTCTTTTTGCTTTTTTGCTTTTCTTTTTTGTGTGTGTGAGATGGAGTCTCGCTCTTTTTCCCAGGCTGGAGTGCAGTGGCAAAATCTTGGCTCACTGCAACCTCCATCTCCCAGGTTCAAGTGATTCTCCTGCCTTAGCCTCCAGAGTAGCTGGGATTACAGGCACCCACCACCACCCCCGGCTAATTTTTTGTATTTTTAGTAAAGATGGGGTTTCATCATGTTGGTCAGGCTGGTCTCGAACCCCTGACCTCAAGTGATCTGCCTGCCTCTGCTTCCCAAAGTGCTGGGATTACAGGCATGAGCCACTGCACCCAGCCCCAGGCTCGTTTCTTATAGTACTGCTGGACTACCTTTCAAGAAGTCAAATCTGACCTTCCCAGGCCTACTTGAAACTTGGCAGGTTTAAATTTGCTTTTGTTTAAAAAATAAAAATAAAAAATAGAAACAGAGAGGAATCCAACATGGGTTTAGAAATCCATATTCATATTGGTGTCCATCAGCCTCTAGGGTTGCTGGGTGCCTCCTGGGAGCTTCTGCGTCATTGTTCAGGACACAGCTTTTAAGCCGAACATGTCATTTCCTGTGTGTGCTGAAGACAGTGACCACCATGGCTCCCAGCACTCTCAGCGATGCTGACTTCTATCTTAAGAGTCAGATTGGATGAAATCTACTCAAAACACTTCATAATCATTTTGCTGTAGGATTCCCCAGTAACTCTCTACTCCTTTCCAGCATGACTTTTTGAACCAGCCCTTTTGATCTTCTGACAGCTTCCTACACTCTAAGTCTAATCCTATATTTAAACATATTTCTACATTGCATTGAACAGTTTGATTTAAATTTACCATAATCTAGATAGCCAAAGTCATCAACTCCCTCACTCTCTGTGATACGCCTGCCACTCGCGCTTTGAAAAATAAATAGAAATAAAAATGTTTAATGGAAACTACAATTACAACACATTCGAAAACGCTCGACAATTTAGCATCACAAAAAGTGAACATTGAAGGCCTCTGCTTCCAAATGCCACCCTAATTAAAGGAGCGTTCCCTTTCAGTGCTCTTTTTTCACATGCAGAAGAGGCCTTATTCAAATGAGGGGAGACCTTTCGCGCGGCTCTAATGGAGAGCTTAGCATAACGTGGGCTGCTTGGCCATGCAAATGGCAGCGAGCGCTTGGCGTGCGGGTGCAGATTACAGTTATCCTCTCCACACACCACAGAAGTCTTCACGCTCTGGAAATATTCTGCTTATCAGTAAGAAGCAATGATCAACACCTCACACCCCCAGCCCCGGAGAGACTCGGAGAGCGAGATCATCAATATTCAGATCGAGTCGGATTCTCACGCCGCCCGACTACTCATTTGCTTCTGAAGGGAAGGCTCACTGTATACTTCTTAATGTAAACATTTGACGACCACGTATCCAAGCCCAAATAGAATGATTAAAAGGTGGCTTCCCACAGAGACACTGAAAAGCAGCTGCTGTTATTGGCTCTGAAATTAGAAACAAAAAACGACAACAAAAAATCTTAGAAAGGCCTTTTGTCCTAGCTCCATGAAAGAATGCGAAAGTGCAGATTCTTAGAAATAAATAAATAAATAAAAATGGCAGTCGTTGAAAAGTAAACCTTCCTCTGCAAACACACGAAGCCACAGATGACATCGTCTTTTTGTTTGCTCTACGGAAGTTGTTTGCCTCTATGGTCCCATGGCGTGGCCCCAGCTCCTGACTGGAGAGGCATGGCAGATTCCGGGCCATCCAGCTATTCGCTAAAGAGGACAGTGGTGTTTCCATCCACTTTCAAACCAGGTCATGTATATTGTCCCAAAGGAGCAAGCCCCCACAAGTAGTGTGTGCCCTTGTACCCCAGGAAACAAGACAGTGGGCGCGCGCGTTAGAGGCCCTGTCTGGCTTTTGGCAAGTGGGAAGTTGGGAAGAAGGGCATTTGGCCAGATGAGGGACATGGCCGCCTGTGCTTTGCAGCCTGCTTTCAGGGGTCTATAATCAAGAGAAAAGATTCAAAAACAAAAACAACCTGCCTGATGCCCATTCCTGCCCATTAGTATAAGAAGAGAAGGCACATCTGCCTCTAGAAGTCAACCCCGCAAGGGACCTAGGGTGAGCAGGGGCCGGGCACAGGGCTGAGTGGTTATCCCACAGGCACGTATCCACTGGCCAGCATCCTGCACCCTGCGTAGAAATCAAGTCATAGTGCCAGGTGCAGCCTTTTAGAAAATGTATAGAATACATAGAAAAGAATAGACTAGAACGAAATAGAAAATAGCAGAAGCCATCACACTTAGCAAACTCAGGCTTTACAAACTTTCTATTTGTTTTACTCATTTTTATCTGTGTGTAGTGCTGTGTGCTCTGTAATGAGTGCATGGTGTGTGTTATGTTGTGAGCTGTATGATGTGTGCATCTGTGTGATGTGTTAGTGGTATGGGTGGTATAACTTACATGTGTTGTGTGAGTGGTGTATGCTAGGTATGTGGCCTGTGTGATAGATGTATTGTGTGTAGAGGTGTGTGTACGATGTGGTGTGGTATTGTGGTGTATTTTGTGTGTGCACTGTTGTGGTTGTTTGTGAAGTATGCGTGGTATGTATGGAGTGTGTTGCATGTCTGGTATGTGTGTTCTGTGTGAACAGTGTGTGGATTGTGTGTTGTGTGTATTGCATGCATGTGTGTGCACACACATGTACTTGCATGCCTGCACACTGGGAGGGGATATAAAAGCCTGAGAGCTGTGGGGGCTGAGGACTCAGGGCAGCTCAGGAGCAGACTGTCATGGGGCAGTTCGCTTTCCTGACAGGTGCTGGCCACACACCCGGATCCAAACTCTGAAGGCTCTGGGCCCCCATGTGCCCGTGTGAACAGCGTGGCCCTCACAGGCTTGGTGGAGGCAGAGTGCTCTGAGTCTCACAGCCTCTGATCTGTGTCTGCGCACACAGAACTCCACACTCACTGGGATCAGAGTCTTCCTGGGTTCCCAAGAGGGTGGTCACCTTCTGGGGACACAATTTGTAAACCTGGGGTGATGAGAAGAGAGAAGAACAGCATGTACCACAAAATCCACAGAAAAAAATGTAGCCATTGGAAAACATAGCATAACTGTCAGATGTAAATGGATGAGAAGTCTGAAAAACAAGGAGGCGATGAGGAGGACTGGACCCACCGGATAGCACGTGCATCACAGAGCCTCGGCACAGTGTCCAGAGAAACAGTGGAAGTCCAGCAGCAGGACCCATCAAAAGGAGGCTTAGCCTAAGACAGAGAGGGCCTCCCACACCAGCGAATAAGACAGAGAGGGCCTCCCACACCAGTCAATAAGACAGAGAGGGCCTCCCACACCAGCGAATAAGACAGAGAGGGCCTCCCACACCAGCGAATAAGACAGAGAGGGCCTCCCACACCAGCGAATAAGACAGAGAGGGCCTCCCACACCAGTCAATAAGACAGAGAGGGCCTCCCACACCAGCGAATAAGACAGAGAGGGCCTCCCACACCAGCGAAAAAGACAGAGAGGGCCTCCCACACCAGTCAATAAGACAGAGAGGGCCTCCCACACCAGTCAATAAGACAGAGAGGGCCTCCCATACCAGCAAGGCATGAGGGAGAATCGGGCAGCCGGCCCCGTGGCGAGAGCTCTGCAAGCAGCCATGTAAAAAGGGTAAAATCTAGGTGGGTGGAAAGTTGATTATTAATAATTATAAAACTAGGAGAAGAAAACATGAGAAAACAATCCTTTCCAATTCCAACTTATATCCAAAAGTCAATTAAGAAATTGATAAATGTGATATGTAAAATTAAAAAAACTTCTTCATGGAAAAAATATCAGAAGGAAAAAAATGCATTCCACTGAGATTACTGACAAACAGCTTATTTTCCTGAGAAGAATCCCCACCCATTTATTTAAAAAAGGTCAGCAGGCAATAATAATTGGACAAAGAAGATGAACAGAGAATTCCCAGAAAAGTCAATACGAACGTCTCTTAGAAATATGGCAAGACCATAGGCTCACTGATTTTTCACATAAAGAAGGAATGGCAGTGCCACCTCAGTGATGTCATTGTCACCTGTGGATGGACGAGCTCTGAACTCCAGAAAGCACTGTGCAGGCTAACCTGCAGGAAGGCATTCTAACACCCCCAGGTATGACTGACATGAGTGCAACTTGTCAGTTGCAAGGGAGGACTTCTCTTGTGGGCAACTTGGCAATATCCATTGAAATTATAAATGCATGTGCATTTGGTCGAACAATTTTATTTAAATAATAGAAATCATGCATATGGAAAATGTCATCATTCATTTTAATATTAAAAATATAGTTTTTTGTTTCTGATACTTAAAAAAACTGTTTCTAGCATTTTTTCTGATATTAGAAATTGTATATTAGATTACCATTACCCAACTGTCCATCAACAATGACTGGGTTAAAAATGATTTTATTAAGGCTATATAGAGGAATACTACGTGGATGGACAAATGAACAAGAAGGCTGTTTCTGTACCGATGTGGAAAGAGCTCTCAGACATGCTGATAGTAACAGAGGCAAGAGGCAAGACATTGTGCAGTGAGCTTCTATTCACAAAATGGAAAGGGAGTGGGAGGAAAATATTTGTATTTGCTTATATTTGTGTAAAAGATGTTTGGAAACAACAGAAGAAATGAACATTTCCTGGGTGGATGAAGCAAAGTGGACCGGGAGATTCTTCATCGGGCATCTTTTTTTAACTTTTTGGTTTCTAAACGAAACTACCTATTAAAAAAAAAGGTATACATACATGTCTGTCCATATAGGTACAGCAAAGATTCGGTACAGATACTTCTGCAGATATTTGCATATAAGTATGCGTGTATGTAACATGTATGACAACATTACGCATTGTGTGTGTGTATGTCAAGCATGTGGAACTAGCAAGCTACTTGAATGGTCCATAATGCAGGCCTGGAGTTCCCTGGGTCTCACCTGCGCAAAATATTAGGCAGGACAGAGTGTGGCTCCTCCTTTGCTGCAGATTCTATGAAATTTTGGAAATAAATGGGAAGAGGATTGTGGCTGTAGCCCCTAGTAATAGACAGTAGGGTTGTAGACATGAGAAATTCAGGACCAAATTCATGGTATTTTAGAGAAATGATCAATGAGATAAACTGACAGCTTATTGGGAAAATTCACTTTCACTTTTCTGTCTCTGACTGTCATGGTCCTATGCATTTGGATGCATTAAGTGGATACTGACTATATTACATTACTATGCATTACGTAGATACTGTATCTAGATTTATGTTAAACTTTATGCAATCCACCGATGGAATAAAAATTCACCACACTGGTACGGACCTGCGCATCTCTAGAGGTTTCCTTGCACTTTATGTAATAGACCTACACCCACTGTGTGATGGACTGGGCAGGTGCCATTGGGATGTGAACAGGACAATGTGGCCGGTCCTGCTGCCACCTGCACCCCCTGCACAGGTGCTGTATGGGCAAGATCAGGTGTCTGGGAGCAGAGTCGCATCCTCATGAGGCTCCGAGACATGCATTCTTGCTACCTCCATGGACTGTTGGCCAGGGGAATGGGTCTGCCTGTGAGGGATCCAGGGTCCCAAAGGTTTCTTTGTCCAGTACTACAAAGGCTCTTCCTGAGGCAGAGGGGCTAAGCCTCACACTTGAGGACAAGCAGTAGCAGTGTGTTATTGAGGTGAGTGGTCTGCACTGCCAGCAATGTTTTCTACACCTCCTGCCCACCACTCCACTCCACCATGCCCCAGGTCAAAGGTTCGATCCCAGGGCTTGCCATCTTCAGCCACCAGGACACGGCACCTTCTTGGGACTCAGTGGGATTGCTCCCCAAACTGCAGGATCCGGAGCTCCTCCAATGTGCCACTGCAGCCTACCCCGATGGCCCGGACCCAAGGATATCTTGACAACTGCCGGGGCCCTGGGGCTTTCTCCCAGGTGCTGCTCTGGAATACTGCAATCCCCCAGGAAACACAGCCCAGGCTGTGGTCCTCATTTTTATTTCCTAAAAGGCAAATTGTAGGAGCAGTTAACTCACCAGCATGCTGTTAAAGTGTTATTTATTTTTTCTAAAATAATGTCATAGTTTTCAAAAGCCTATTTTTTACATTCAAATAAAGCTTAAGTTTCCGAAACTGCCTGAAAATTAAAATATTTCAAATGTACTCATTCAATCACAAAAATCTTCCCCAAATACCTAGTATTTTAGTATTCTCATTCTAATCAACTTATAATATCACATTTTAAATTCAAACTGCAGATTCAGTTTATACTTTCAATTATTAAAAGGCTTTCTTTTTTAGTTAATAATCTAACCTGTTCTGGAATGGAGGAGGTGAGGCACTAATTAACATAAAAAATTTAAAAAAATATTTCTCCGTCATGTTACCTAAAGCCATATTTTTGCTAGCCTCCCACTAATAAAGCAGGAGACTATAAAGCCGTCCTGAGTTTACTGGAATTAAAAGAGAAAACACAAGTTTGTGGTCCATACGTGTTTATCCCAGGGTGTCTGTGAAGTTGAGAAGGGGTCTCCAAACATGGCCTCAGAACCGTGACCCTGGAAAGCTCCAGCAGCATTGCTCTTACACGTTTACTATTTAATGAATATTTCGGATTTGCAATGCAAGTAAGACTTACAAAGCTGAGAATTATAATTTTGAAACAATTACTCACATTATGAGTCATGAAACTGACATGGAGGATGTGCTACTTCAGTGTTTTTCGGAAAAGCCACTGCAAGCCCTTTTTTTTTTTTTTTTTTTTTAACAAAGGAGCTGCTTAATCGCTTTCTGGAGTGTATACCCCCGTCCCCATGTTGCTTTTGAGATGGGTCTCTCTTCTGTTTCCATTCGACTCACAATCTGTGTTTAGAGTAAATCAAGAATGAAAAGAAAATTTACCTTCACAATGAAATTGCAATTTATTTCTTGAGAGCTTTGCCGGCTTCACAGACTTTGAATCTGTTTAACCACAGCTTCGTCTCGCTCCTCGGCATAATACATCTTTCCGCCTAAGCACCCAGTATATAGCAAGCATTTCGCTCAGCGTCGAGAGGGAATATTCATTTTCAATTGCAGAACATCAGCTTCGAATGGATTTGGAACCACAGCAGCATGAGGATTCAAAAGTCTCTGCTTAAGTTCTGGGCTGAGCAGAGAGCTCAGTTGAAGATTGAGCACAACAGGCTTGCTGTGGGCTGCAAGGTTGTGGCAGTGTGCACGATGGCCGCGGTCCACACGCTTCCCAACAAGAGGTGTGCAGCTGTGGTCGACATATCTGAAAAGTCAGTCCTTGGACGGACTAGGAGAGGAACCAAGACATTATGTGTATGATAAAAGCAATGTGTTGCCCAAAACAAAAAGCACTGTTTCTTCACTCTGACAGTGTATTTTTCTCATAAATAATACATGATGCATGGTAGAGTGATGTTATACTCTGAAAATCATCTTGCCTCTCAGCAAATCACAGTAGGGACACTGAAATGGTTCCCACAGTGGGGTGACGGAAGCAGCTCACGGCCCACGGTCGGAGGATGGCTATGCCTGGCTGTGCACAGTAAATGCCAGGGCCCTTTCCTGCAAGTCTCCCATCCACTTAGTGGGGAGCACAGATTCCATTTCATTTAATGATTTAGAAAAAGGCTCCTAAGCAACAATTGATACCTTGTAAATAGCTAGTACACTGAATGTCTTTATTACTATTCTTCTTAAGCATTCAACTAATAAAACAGATGAATAAATAAAAGTGTATTCAGTGAGGTTCAAATAACCAGTGTTGAAATATTACATATGTGCTGATATATTGAATTTGAGAGGTTTTGCATGTCGAGTTACGTGGTGTAGGACCTGACTTGTAATTAATTCAAAGCCTCATTAAGGTTGGGAAGTTACTGCCTCATCTGTACCAGCTGTAGTCATGATTGATAACCTAGGAAAGGTGAATGGGTGCAAGCATCAACCTTACTCACAAAGTCAATAGAAAGAGCTAATTGGCTAAACTGAATTCATAGGCTTTACACAGTGGAATTTAGCTACTGTTTCAAAGTGCACGGTAACCTGTGACAACCACTGACTGTCAAGCAGCAGTCCCCTATCAGCCTGCGTCAGTGTGGTCACAGACTGGCCTTCTGTTTCTCCACACAGAACATGTTGCCCAGGGGGCCTTGGCTGCAGGCAGACTGCGTGCTGCTCTTTTCCCTGATACCACCCTCTACTCCCTGGGAATTTGAATAAAAGATCAGAGAAACCTCAGAGTTCAGGGATCCGCAGGGAAGAACGTGGGATGGGGGAATGAAGAGGACACAGCCCAGAAGGCAGAGCAGGGAACATCAGGTCTCTGAGGACCCAGACCTGCCAGGATAAAGTTGTTGATTGAAGTCAGCACAGCTTCCTCTAAGAAGCTCCCAGACTCCGAACGTTGGTTCATCCTGACTCTGAGGTTGCTGTGGAGCAGCTGCATTTCAACGTCACAGGTGAAAAAACTGTGTATATGGGGATCGCGTTCTCCAGCCTTGACCTCCAGGTGGGGATCCCACTCTCCAGCCTTGACCTCCAGGTGGGGATCCCACTGTCCAACCTTGACCTTTAGGTGGTGATTCCACTCTCCAGCCTTGACCTTTAGATGGTGATCCCACTCTTCAGCCTTGATCTATAGATGGAAATCCCACTCTCCAGCCTTGATCTCCAGGTGGGGATCACACTCTCCAGCCTTGAATTCCAGGTGGGGATCCCACTGTCCAACCTTGATCTATAGATAGTGATCCCTCTCTCCAGCCTTGACCTATAGGTGGGGATCACACTCACTAGCCAGTCTTGACCTGTAGCTACACCAAACACATGGTACCATCCACAGGTCCCTGGCTGACCTGTCTCTGCAGAAAGATGATGGGGTCTTGCCCCCACTGCATACCCTCAGGTGCCTCGACTCTGGTCTCGCTGCAAGACACTCACCCTGTGCATCTTCCCACTCTCCTGCCAACCTCATCCCTGGCCTCTGCTGGCCCCACCCTGAGACTTTAATCCTGTAACTTCTTTCTAGGAACACACTCTGGAAGTGGGCACAGAACTTTCAGGCTGTAAACCTTCTTCACCATGTTTGACACTGACCCTGACTAAAGAACTTGAAAGGAGGCCTAGCGTGTCCTCATGGTTGACTGTGAAGGGAATTCCTCGTACACCTGTGGGCAAGTGGGGGCAGGTGGGGACAGGCTGGACCCCTCCCAGCTGCAGGTGCAGTACGAGGACAAGGTGACTGCAGACCTGTGGGAGGGGCCACCGGTGCAGCTTTGGGAGCACATGCCTGTCAGTCCAGTGTTTCAGACACAGAAATGATGCCCACGCTCCTGCAGGAAGCTGCATGTGGGATCTTTGCCTTGCATTTTTGATGTAGAGTTCATCACAGGAGTGGGAAGGTGCATGCTTGCTGTGGCCGACCCCTGGCCCCAGCCCTCGCATTCCATTCCCTGGATGATGAGTCTTATTTCACAGTATTTCTGTTTCATGCAAATCTTCTATCAGGGTTGTAATTTGTTTAAAAGCAGAAGCAACATGGAAATGCACACTTGTACTTCCTGTGTCAAAACAGGCAAATAAACCTTTGGAAGTGGGCCTGCTGGGGAAGAGCAAAGGGCACCCTGAGAGCAGTTGCCAGCCTCTCAGCAGTTGGAGGTGGGACAGAGAGGAAAAGGAGCAAAAACAAAGCTATGACTGCTGCCAGTTAAACACATTCCAGAAGCCACATTCCAGCTAATTAAAATTCCTCATTATTGATTCTGATGTTCAGCGTGGACCCTGCTGTCCACGGGCCTATAAGTTTTCTGGGCCTTGTTTGTGTCAGGGAGATGTCCACAGACTCAGTGCCACATCACGTCTCAGCCACCGACCACACAGACGCCCACAGTGACCCAGCTCCTTACCGAAGGCATAGGATGGGGAGAAGGTGGATTTGAATAAAAGTATGTTGTTCTGACGGTAAACAGTTGACCCTCATATTAGTCTGTTCAGTTTGCCATAACAAGTACCGTATATTGGGTGGCCTAAACAATGGGAACATATTGTCACCATACACTGGGGCTTAAGAAGCAGAACTTCCTCTCTCACAGTTATCAAGGCCAGAAATCCGGGATCAGGTTTTGGCAAGTCCTGAGCCTCTCTAGGGCATGGAGATGGTGACTTTTCCCTGTGTCCTCACAGTGGATCCCTCTATGCTGCTCTGTGTCCTGATCTCTCTGTTTATGGGGACATCAGTCAGATGGGATGAGACACCACCCTAACATTTTAACTTCAGTATCTCTTGGAAAGCGCTGTCTCCAGATAAGGTAACATTCTGAGGGACTGGGTGTCAGGACTTCCACCTATGAAGTGGGGAGGTGGGCACGACTCAGCACTTTTATAGAAAGTGGGAAGTTACCCATGGAGTGCCCACTCTTTGCTGGACAAATATTTCCCTTACTTCCAGAGGCTGCATTCACTTCCACTGAGGATCACTCTGTTTCCGAGGTCACCAGTTCACACGGACACACAGAAGTGTGAGGACACTCCCTGGCTGGACCGACAGGCTGCGTACATGACATCGCTCTCACAGGGGCCCGTCCCTGTGACTGAGGAGGTGGCCAGTGCCAGTTATCTTCCGTGTGTCCTATAAGCCCACTGAAATCTTAGTGAGCCGCTTGCAGTATGTACAGCCTGCCGGGGCTCAGAATCTGCCAGCGCTCCTATGAAAATCTAATACTGTGCTGATCTGAACTGAGGCAGAGCTCAGGTGCTTATGGTCACTCGCTGCAGAGCTCAGGTAGTGATGCTCACTCTCTGCGGGGTCAGGTGGTAATGCTCACTCTCTACAGTGTCAGGTGGTGATGCTCACTCTCTGAGGCATCAGGTGGTAATGCTCACTCTCTGCGGAGCTCAGGTGGTGATGCTCACTCTCTGCGGGGCTCAGGTAGCAATGCTCACTCACTGCAGAGCTCAGGTAGTAATGCTCACTCTCTGCGGAGCTCAGGTGGTGATGCTCACTCTCTGTGGGGCTCAGGTAGCAATGCTCACTCGCTGCAGAGCTCAGGTAGCAATGCTCACTCTCTGCGGAGCTCAGGTGGTGATGCTCACTCTCTGTGGGGCTCAGGTGGTGATGCTCACTCTCTGTGGGGCTCAGGTAGCAATGCTCACTCGCTGCAGAGCTCAGGTAGTAATGCTCACTCTCTGCGGAGCTCAGGTGGTGATGCTCACTCTCTGCGGAGCTCGGGTAGTAAGGCTCACTCTCTGTGGCGTCAGGTGGTAATGCTCACTCTCTGCGGAGCTCAGGTGGTAATGCTCACACTCCGCGGAGCTCACCTCCTGCTGCGAGGCCTGGTTTGTTACAGACCATGGTCGGGTACTGACCCATGGCCCGGGGGTTTGGGAGCCCTGCACTTGCGCGCAGCAGAGGCCCTCAGTGGCCTCTGGGAGCTGTGCTCAGATAGCCCCTGGGAGGGCTTCAGCCCTGGAGGGTGCTGGTGTCCCCCACCCTCCCCAGACACAACGAAAATCACTAACCAGAAAATGGGAAGAGCACCCCACTGCATTGTGTTTCCAGGACTACTCAAGCATGCTTTTCAAAAATTATCGAATATCAAGCTACTTCCAGAAAAGGTTTATTTCTGGTCCCCTGCTTGACGGCCACCTAGAACACACACGCAGTAGCCCTGCCAGCCGGCCGGCCTCATCATGCACGGGCTGCAGGGCGGCTGGTCGGCAGGACCTCGGGAGCTCGGGAGCCGGCAGAAGGTCGGCTTTCCACGACACAGCCAGGCCAGGAACCTGGTCCTCTCCATTGCGCGGAGGAGAACGGAATCCAAATCATGGAGTAAGGCAGGCCCTGCAGACAGCACCCCCCTGCTCAACAGGGGGCCAGGAGGCACCCGCCACAGCCCCAGCCTCCTCCTGGACCCGGAGCCCCACTGTCTCCGCAGCCTGGCAGCGGATCCCCGTCCTTCGCCCATTTCCTTTGCCTCCACACCTGGCTCCCTCCCTGCAGCGCACGCTGCCCTCTGCCTCGCGGCCTCCTGTCTCCTCTCGCCTCCCATCATCTGCCCGTGGCTTCTGCTTGTCTTGTCGGCATGGATTTCCGGGGAATTCACCCTGGCAGGACCTGGGAGTGCGGTACAAGAGGATGCTTTGAGGGTTGTGTGGCGAGGAGAGAGGAATGGATAACCGGTATGGGATCTCCAGCATCGCTGAAACTGGGGTGATATTGGAGATTGATGCTGAAACGTACCAGTGCTCTGGTGCCACTGTACATATATCGGGGAGACACGCCAGCGGAGGGCCCTGCCCTGCCTCACCTCAAGCACGAAAGCAAGAGCAGAGCAGCTCAGGTTAGGTGGGATGTCTGCTGACACCTCCAGCTTGGGCTCATTTTGCCTTGAGACTAAAGGAATGCTCAGAAGAGCAACTCAGGCAGGGCTGCAGGCATCCAGTACCCACCGGATGGGAGAGAGAATTTGCCTTTCATTCACTCATTCGATAAATAGTCCTGGGTGGCCTCTTTTCACTTACAAAAGCCCAATTTTGTCCCAAGAGGGACAAATCTGACCCCAGGCCATGATGCCAGGAACCCCAATTCATCCCTAAGGGGCAGCCCGGGGACCCTAGAACCCACTTTCCCCAGGAGCCTGTTGGAAAGCAAGAGTTATGGTGGCCCCAGACGGGCCAAAGAAGCAGCTTGGTTGCTGAGGCTAGGAGCAGGGCCTTATCTTTTTCCTGATTCCCTGCTGTGGCCAGCAGGGCAGAAAGCAGATGGCAGGAGTGGGGTGTAGGGGTGGCGACACCCTGAACCTCTGTCAGGACCCTCACTCACAGTGTGGAGCCCACACTAGAACCAAGGTGTGCAAACAGCAGACCTGGGGCCAGATGTTGCCTCTCACCTATTTTTGTATAACTCCAAGCTCCAAGGAATGGTTTTGCGTTTTCAGGTGGTTGAGAAGAAAATCAAAACACAAGTCATGTTTTGTGGCATGTGAAAGCTACGTGGAGTCCAAACGTCAGAGTTCCTGAAGCTCAGCTGGCACATGGTCCGGGGTGCTCTTGCCTGCGTGTGGCTGGTGGCCTCCGGGTAACAGGGCAGAGGGCAGTCCTAGTGACATAGACCAGAGGACCAGCAGCCTACAATGCCGCCTGGCTCTTTATGGTCAATGTGTGCTAGCCCTGGTCTAGAATGTTCTCTCAATGCGTAGGTGCTTTGCTCAGAGCTGCAGGAACGTTGAACTGGATAGTACATAAATACGTTCTTTCTTGTATTCATTTTGTTAGAAAAATATATAAAATGTCAAAGATTTGAGTTTTAAAGATCTAAATGGCTTTTATTAGTGATGAGTGGAACAGCAGCTTGCCTACAAAATAGAGGAAGACCCCCTGAGCAGGGCAGGACAATGGGCTTTTACAGGGCAGCCGTGGCCAAAACCAGGAAATAGCAGCATGCAGACAGTACATCGGCTGTCTTCCGGTTACTTTCCTGGCCTGGGTTTAGGCAGAGGGGACTCCCTCTTACACTGGCTCTAGTGGACTGGGCGCTTTCTGCCTGGCTGCTTCGAATGTCCTGGGGGGGCAGGGCCTTCTGTTAGGCTCCAATACTACATTTCAGAAGCATTTTGGTCACCTGTCTTTTTTATGGTTTGAGCAGCAGGCCTGGAAACTGTAGGGTTTCCCATGGGCAGCTCCTGGCCCAGCCACACACCTCCAGCAGTGTCCTCACCCTTCTCTCTCTCAGGATGGGGCTTCAGGTTGGGCAGAGCAGGGTCACCCTTCAGTGCCAAAGAGTGGGGGTTCCTGGGGCAGGCCCAGAGATATGTGAAACAATGGCCCACTGTTCCTATCCCCAAATAATCAGGAATCGGTTCAGGGCATAAACACAAAGGTGATCTTCCGAAAATCAGCAGAAGCCGGGAGCGAAGAGGAGAACTGAATGGTGTAGACCCACCATCTGGAGATGCAGGGCAGATGATGGAGATGTGTGACAGCTACGTGCAGTGCTCTGACTAAATCCGGCGAGAGGTGAGCAATTGACAGCTCAGGACAACAACGGCAACAACAACAACAACAAAGAAACAATGAAGACATTCTCCAACATCTCTTGAGGAATGACACCCAAGATGCAGATAAATCCGAGCACAATGCAGACAGCGTGCAGGCTTTGTGTCAAAGGCGTGTTTGCAGGGGTGTCTTTGCCACTGTGTGGAGATTCTGGTTGCCTGCACAGGAAGCCAACACCACGGATGACCCATTTCAGGGGGAAGGCAGGCAGGGTGGGAACTGGGAGACTTTCTACTAAGTCCATTAGAAAAGTATCTGGAACTTTGAGTGAATTATTTACTCAATAAAACCGAAAGTCAGTTGAACATGCTTTTCGTTGGTACTGGTTAAATCTTATGAGATCTGCTGTTTTTTTTTTTTCTTTTTAAATTCAGAGAGAAAAGCATTGAATATGCCTAATACAGACCCAGATGTTCTCACAAAAGAGAGCACGGACTTGGCTCTCCAGAGCAGGGTGGGGCCAGCAACACAGGACAGGAGTTAGGCACAGCCAGGGAAGGGGACTCAAAGGACACCCACCCTGGAGCCTCCCAGGTCTGCACACACCCACGCAGGAGGGCCTGAGGGGATGCTGGCTTCACGATGCTCTGGAAGGAGCTCCGCTGCCAGCAGAGCTCCTTCTTACCAGCAGCAGAGACAGCTCTTCATGACCTGGATGTAAAAAGATGAACAGGCCCAAACACAAGGTGTGCCTTTTAACATGATGCCATCTGGGGAGACTCCTGGATAGCCATGTTAACACAAAAGTCGTTCTTTAATCCCCTGATGCTAGCATGAACTAAACACTGGACACATGTCCTGACCTCCAGACCAGAGGCTGTAGCTTCATCAGAGGAGAAAGGCCCAAGTGGGGCAAAGTGGAACAGTCACACTCCTTCCCTACAAAGGGACAGATGGGCCCACTGGTGGCTTATTTGATTCTGTAGACAGAAGATCAAGGCAGCCAGATGAGCATGGACATTTTCCCCACAGTACAACCATGGCAGGGAGAAGCCACATTTATCTCAACTCAGAAAGAATCATGGAGCTGGGAGTGAGAAGCTGGAGAGGATGAAGGTGGAGGGAAAGAAGCTGAGGGGAGAATCTGGGAGTGAGCAGCTGGAGAGGGAGAAGGTGGAAAGGGAGAAGGTTGGGGTGGGGAGAAGCTGGGGAGGGAGAAGGTGGAGGTAAAGAAGCTGAGGGGAGAAGCTGGGAGCAAGAAGCAGGAGAGGGAGAAGGTGGAGAAGGGGAAGGTAGAAGGGAGAAGGTTGGGGAGAAGCTGGAGTGGGGAGAAGCTGGGGAAGGAGAAAGTGGAGGGGAAGAAGCTGAAGGGAGAAGCTGGGAGTGAGGAGCTGCAGAGAAGAAGCTGGGAAGAGAGGAGAGTGGGAAACACAGGAACAGGCAATACCAGGCAGATTCTGCCCCTCCTCTGCTGAGGGTAAACACCAGATCTTTATGTCAACAGGAGCAGGAAGTGTAGCATCTGTACACAGGGGACTGGAATTGCAAAGTAAGTAATAATTCATAAATCATATAATCACATAGTATACATTCTTGTATATCACATTTTATAAAGCATTTTAGAAATATAACATCTAATATATAATTAATTATAATACAATATGTAATGTATTATTTTCTAAATATTAATATATTTGCTATATTAATATTTATGTTATTTTGAATATGTAATCAATTTAATTATATATAACATGACAAGCTTAATTGCATATAATTATATCATAGAATGTATAAGTTATGAAAATAGAATAAATACATATGTCAATTTCATTGGGTTTTGTTATGGGAAAATACATTGTTTACAATTCCTTATTTTTTGCACAAAGTAGTAATAGCCACAGCTGGTGGGCAAGTTATAGGGAGTGAGAAAAGAGAATGCTGTTCAATTGAATTGCACCTGCTCCACGGAAATGAAATATACATAGATTAAGTGTTTTAATTATTGTTATACTCATATAATAAAAATCTCATTTTTCCTTTTAATCTACTGGAAAGATATCACCATGGTTAACAGTTTTGCCACCTCGCATTTTGTCGGTAGTTGTGAAAAATGCAGTCTTGATGGCGTGCTGCTTCCGAATCCTGCAGAAAGGTGCAGATGCACTGGGCTGGGGGAGAATGAAGCCCCCTGTCCCAGGCGTAGGGCAAACATCAGGGTGGAGGTGTCAGCTGGGGAGCTGGCCCAGGTGTCTGTGGACAGGCTGCAATGGCAGGCATATGTGGAATAGACACCTGCAGCAGGCGTAGGGCAAACATCAGGGTGGAGGTGTCAGCTGGGGAGCTGGCCCAGGTGTCTGTGGACAGGCTGCAATGGCAGGCATATGTGGAATAGACACCTGCAGCAGGCGTAGGGCAAACATCAGGGTGGAGGTGTCAGCTGGGGAGCTGGCCCAGGTGTCTGTGGACAGGCTGCAATGGCAGGCATATGTGGAATAGACACCTGCACCATGTGTGCTCTGGGTTTTCCCCACGTTCTGAACAGGGCACAGCCTCTAGAGAGTGAAGGAGTGCAGGTGTCTTGTACTGAACAGGCCTAGCTCCTCCCGGCTCTGAGGTCCGCTAGCTCAGTGACCGATGCAGATGACCAGCTCTCCAAGACCGAGGAAAGCAAAGATGAGGACGCCTTTCTCGGAGAGTTGTAGCAATGAAAATAATGGAAGCCACGCTTGCACTCAGAAGTTACCCTGCTCTGACCCAGGGCAGGTTCTCAGCGCTTCCATTCCTGGGGTGAAAGTATTGAGGGCTTCTGCAATCCAGGGAGGCCTGAGAGCATCTGCCTCCCACTGTTTAGCAGCAAAATTACCCAGGAGGCCCATCTGGGTCCACGGTGGGAAAATGGTGATAGTCAGACGCTTGTGGACACTGTGAGAGGTTCAATCATTCATTCCTTCATTTCACAAGTGCCTAGTGAGGTCCTCGTGTCCCTGGAAATGCGGGCACAAAGATAGGGAGGGCTTGGCTCTTGTCCTCTAGCCTGGGAGACACAGTCATGTGCTGATAACAACAGGGAAGGCAGTAAATGCAGTCACAGAGGAACGTGCATTCAGGGAGCAAAACAGAAGATTCTGGTCTACCCCCGGCTCCCAGGGAAGGCTCCTGGACCCATCTGTCCTGCGCAGGGCCCTAAAGGCTGAGGAAGGGGAGCTGACAGGGAAGACAGGCTCTGGGCTACCTGCACCTGCTCATGGCTGGGGGCTGGGACTGTCTGACATGGAGAAAGGGTCACTGGGCATTGCCACGGACTTGCTGGAGCAGCCTGAAGGCCCCAGAGCCACGCTGGCTGCACGTGCAGACCATGGACTCGCTGAGCAACTCCGCAAGGGCCTCCTGCCCACTTCTCTTTAGCTCCTTGGACCCAAGTCCTGGGAGGATGTCCCACAGGCTGGGTTTCCCGGGCAATGTGGAGATGGGGGCTTTCTCTTGGCAGCTCCCACAGTGATGCACAAACATAAACAGAAGGAGGTGCAGTGACGGACAGCCAGAAAAGATCCAATTGTCCAATTCAGGGAAAATAGATACACTCCAGTTCTAACTCCAGGTACCTATGAACATGACTTCATTGGAAATGGATTTGTGGCAGATGTGATCAAGGTAAGATGAAGTCATCCTGGATTCAGGTGAGCCCTAAATCCAAAGGATGATGTCCTTATAAGAAGGCCCTGTGGCCCGGGCGCGGTGGTTTATGCCTGTAATCCCAGCACTTTGGGAGGCCGAGGCAGGTGGATCACAAGGTCTGGAGATTGAGACCATCCTGGCTAACACGGTGAAATCCCATCTCTACTAAAAATACAAAAAATTAGCCAGGCACGGTGGCAGGTGCCTGTGGTCCCAGCTACTTGGGAGGCTGAGGCAGGAGAATGGAGTGAACCCGAGAGGCGGAGCTTGCAGTGAGCCGAGATAGCACCACTGAAGTCCAGCCTGGGCGAAAGAGCGAGACTCCGTCTCAAAAAAAAAAAAAAAAAAAAAAAAGAAGGCCCTGTGGATTGGCAGGGATGCAGGGACACACCGGAAGCTGGCCACCTGATGGCAGAGGCTAGATAAGAATGGCTGTCTGCAAATCAAGGGTCCCAAGGGTCACGGGCAGAGCCAGCAGGTGGGAGAGGTGTGGCAGCTCCTCTCCCGGAGCCTCCAGAAGGAGCCAGTCCTGCCGGCCTGTGCACCTGTGGCCTCCCGCACAGACAGGATGCATGCCTCCCTGCTGTCTGAGCCACCCAGACTGTGGGTCCTGCTGCAGCAGCCACGGCACTCAACACTCAACAGAGTGAGGGGCATTCCAGCATGGGGAAGGCTGCGCAGAAGCCAGCACAGCTGCAGAAGCAGTCTGAAAAGCTGGTGGGGGAGGCCTCTGGTGCCCACCCAGGCCCCTCTTGGGGGTGGAGGAAGAAGAGAAGGTGACAGGTCAGGGAGACGCTGGAGCAGCCACTGTCTGGGGACATCGAAGAGGGGAGGTGGTCAGGCAGGACCTAAGGGTCCGTGTACTCAGCAGCCACAGCGCAGGGCCAGGAAAATCCCACTGTTGCTGGAGGCACTGGGAGGAGGGCCAATAAGGATCTCAGTGCAATGAGAACAAACATTCTAAAAGAGTGAGACATGGTGCTGGGGGGGGCAAGTACCCAGTTGGCCCCACCACAGGGACACAGGTGTGCTTCAGGGCGGCAGTCTCCCCAGCAGCACACATGTGTTCAATGCCTTCCCCATCTCTGGGATCTTGTCACTGGAGGCCGGGAAGTCCTCCCCGAGGATGCTGCACATTGGCCAGCTTCTCCCAATCCCCAGGTGCCTCTACGAAGGAAAGATGGGCCCCTGAGTGGCTGGCCAGGTCTGGCGGACTGATAGAAGGGCCTGAGCATCCACACAGGAATTTGGTTCACGGGGCCCAGAGCCGGGGGCACGGCATCCTTGACAGTTTTCTTCTGGGAGGAGTCATAGCTCACCTGAGGCTGCTGTCTGAGCCCAGAGAAGGAAGGGGCACTGGTGACTACACACCAGGGGTGGAGTCAGCAACTCCGCAGGAATAACTTCACCTAATCTCATGCTTACAACACCCGTGAAATGCCATGTTAAAGAAGAGGAAATGAAGCTCCAGTCTAACTCCCTGATGCCCTGCTATCAGAAGCCAGCAGAGCTGGGGTCCACAAGGGTCTGGCCACGCATCCATGGAGTCTGAGCGAACATTGCCCCCACAAGACAGCACCCGCGACCCCTCAGTGGGAAGGAGTCCCTGGACGTGTAGCTTCAGCAAATGCCCATGCACCCTGAGAATTGGGAAAGGAAGCTGATCTCCCAGCCGCAGTGGCCAGTGCTCGCTATGGGACATTGCTGAGTGCTTGACCTCAGTGACCTGTCCACCCCCTGGCAATCCAGGGAAGCCGTGAGTGTTATTGTGCCCATTTTCAGATGCTGAAACTGAACCCTGGAGAGGGGACCTCGCTTGCCTACAAGAAGAAGGTGGGCAGAGAACAGGGCAGAGGCCAGAGCCTGCGTGGTGAGAGCCCTGGCTGCGGAGTTCTCTGAGATGAAGACGCAGGCTGCGGGTGGCAGGAGTGG
This sequence comes from Pan paniscus, assembly GCF_029289425.2. Lineage (NCBI taxonomy): Eukaryota > Metazoa > Chordata > Mammalia > Primates > Hominidae > Pan > Pan paniscus. The sequence continues at coordinate 3,156,527 of NC_073253.2, read as the reverse complement.
CAGCTCCTAGGGCCGGGGGACACGGTCCAGCACCACTGTCCTCACCTTCTTCACCTATGGGGGCCAAGGCAGAAAGAGGAGCCAGGATAAGAAGGGTGAAGATTTTCCAGTAAATGGGAAATAATTTCCCAGACCCTCCGGCCTCTCCCCTGCTCCTCTGCCCATGGCTGCTCTAGGGCCTTCAGGTGTGGATCAAATTACTCCTGTGGGGCCCTCCTGGGGGGTAAGGGCGTGGGGCATGGCCAGCCCCACTCAGCAGAGAGAGAGAGAGTGAGGGACAGGTGAGGGGAGAGGCTGCGCCAAGGGGCCCTGCTGTCCCGCTGAGGAGGGTAGGTCCAGCCCCTGAGGCCCCTGTGCTTTCTGAGCTTGTGATCTCCAGTTCCTCCCCAGCCCCTCTGGGTTTGCAGCATGGGCACCTTCCAGCCTTCACTGAGGCCAGGGTCCCCTTCCCTAAGAGCCTGCTCTCACCCTTATGCCACTGCTAGGATTTCCAGGGAAGAAGAGGGGACCTGGAGGGAGAAGAGAAGGCTGGTCAAGAGGAGGCAGTGAGGTGGGCAGAGGAGCAGATGGCAGCACAGGCAGCACCCACTGCGGAGCCCAGCCCACACCTGCAGGCACTCTGGGAACTTCACTCCCTCCACCTCCATCCCGAGCTGGGACCCTCACTCCCTCCAACTCCATCCCGAGCTGGGACGCTCACTCCCTCTACCTCCATCCCGAGGTGGGACCCTCACTCCCTCCACCTCCATCCCGAGCTGGGACCCTCACTCCTTCCACCTCCATCCTGAGCTGGGATCCTCACTCCCTCCACTCCACATCCATCCCAAGCTGGGATCCTCACTCCCTCCACTCCACATCCATCCCAAGCTGGGACCCTCACTCCCTCCACATCCATCCCAAGCTGGGACCCTCATTCCCTCCACCTCCATCCCGAGCTGGGACCCACACTCCCTCCACCTCCATCCCTAGCTGGGACCCTCACTCCCTCCACCTCCATCCCGAGCTGGGACCCTCACTCCTTCCACCTCCATCCTGAGCTGGGACCCTCACTCCCTCCACAACCGTCCTGAGACCTCCAGGCACGCGGCCCCGACAATGCCTTCCTGAATCCACTTGGTCTGTTGGGTGATAAGTGTTGGAGGGGGTTGTTTCGATGCCTTGCAGACCTCCAACCCCTCTGGTTCCCTGTCCAACTCCCCGCTGGGGTGCTGAAGAACCCTTGCTGTAGGGGCCATGGGACCGTGGCTCAGTCAGCCCTGGGATCTCTTTGTGCAGTCCGCTTCAAGTCTGAGGCGTCAATAAGACTTTCTCGGGAGCTTTTCTTTCTTAAAGCGGTTAATGTTGCTTAAGTGTAAACCTACACCTGGGGTCATCAGCGGGGAACAAAGAGGGCTGTCACCAACGTCAGAATGCTCCAAGAAGGGGCAATTCTAATTTCTGCTCTCAAGAACAGAAGAAACTTCCCCTTCTGAGTGTGCATGACAGAAGTCCCATGGAGAGAAAGGTGCGCGGGGACACTGGGTCTCCAGCCACCATCTGTCATCCAGCCTGTGAGTTTCGCTAGCCCGGGGAGCTGTCCCGCAAGTAAATCAGGAAAGACGAGTGAGTGGCTGTCCAGCCGGCCTCCTGGCGGTCAGAAGATAGTTTCAGGAGCCTGTCAGGAAATTCTGTGGCCCCAGGCCCATGGCGACTTTTTATTACCAAGCCTGTTATCGATTTTGTTGTGAAGAAAATAATTCGCTATTGTTGCTTAAGGTGTCAGAGGAAATAAAAAAAACACTCCATGTTTCATTTGCTAACAGATCGTGGTTCAAATTTGCCTTTTCATGACAAGGGCAGCGCAAGCTACAGGATAGAGGTGTTTACTACTGAAAGGTACTGCCACCTTTATGAGACATGGCACGCTAATCGAAAACACAAGTAAACTGAAAATTAAATTTAAAAGCCTATAATTTAGTATCTTCCTTGCCAGGAGTGATGGCTTTCATTTACGCACGGGATCCGGAGCTATCCAGGGTCAGAGTGGCGGGGAGGTCTCCAGGCCTCTTCCGAGGGCTGATGGAGCTGATTAATTTCTTGGAGCCAAGCTTTGTCTTCCCCAGCTCAGTGAACAACTTCATTTCAGCTGATGAGTTCAAGTAGGGGTCAGAACAATCCTCATTTCTGACAACCCCACGAAATGGGAATTAATTTTATAAGTTAGTGGCACTGCGCTTTAAACGAAGCTGGAAATAGAGAAGTTAACATAAGCAGCCAAGAGAAAATCTGTGTGCAAATGCTCCACTTGATTAAAACTGGGGAAAATATTTAACAAGGTACTGGGGGCCCGGTATGAGAGGGTTCAAAGAATCAGAAACGTGCCAACGGGCCCTCTACCTTTGGTAAATACCAGAGGCACTTTATTGAACTTTTGTTCTTAGGGTTTGACATGAAAAAATTCTAAAAGAGGGCAGAAAAGGATCCCGGGGAAGATTAAACCATTGTGACCACAGCATTAAAAAATAATTTAACTAAAAAAAGCAAGCAAATCACATCAGATTTGGGTCAAATACTATTATAACAATTAGGACTGCAACAAAATGTCTTCTACAAATTCATCCAAACATTGGTTGAGTGCCCATCAGTTGCCAGGCACCCAGGGTCCTCCAGAAGACGTGAGCACACTGTCGCACGTACACATAAGGCTCTGTTCTGGGCTGAATTGTGTCATGCCAAGTTCATGTGTGGAAGCCCTAACTCCCAGTACCTTAGCTTGTGATGGTGTTTGGAGGTGGGGCCTTTAAAGAAATGATTAAGTTCAATGAGGTTGTTTGGGTGGGTCTTAATCCATTATGACTGGTGTCCTTAAAAGAAAAAGAAATGGAGACACAGGAAGGCACAGACGGACAAGCACAGGAGGACACAGAGAGGAGACACCATCTGTGAGCCAGAGAGAGAGGTCTCTGGAGGAATCAACCCATGACCTTGGGTGTCCAGGCTCCATAACTGGGAGAGAATGCATGTGTGTTGCTTAAGCCACTGCGTATATATGCCTTTGCTGTGGTCGCCCTAGTGAACCCATGCAGGCTTCTTCATTATAACCCACTCCCCCCATCTGTTTACTTTAAGAAATAATAATAATGGCTGGGCGCGGTGGCTTACGCCTGTAATCTGAGCACTTTGGGAGGCCAAGGCTGGTGGATCACCTGAGGTCAGGAGTTTGAGACCAGTCTGACCAACATGGTGAAACCCCGTCTCTACTAAAACTACAAAAATTAGCTGGGCGTGGGGGCAGGCGCCTGTAATTCTAGCAACTTGGGAGGCTGAGGCAAGAGAATTGCTTGAACCGGCTGGGAGATGGGGGTTGCAGTGAGCCGAGATCGTGCCACTGCACTCCAACCTGGGCGACAGAGTGACACTTTGTCTCAAGAAAAAAAAAAGAAAGAAAGAATAACAACACAATACATCCCTGGTTCTGTGAATCTGGATCAATCCCAGGGAGAGCCTCTCAGTGGACGTTTCATACTCTCGTCTCTGAAGCCTCTCTTCCCTCTGGCTCCTGTGTCCCCATTTGCTGGCTAGAAAGCCAGGGTATTAGAGGATTCCTTCCAGGCCGTGGTCTGAGGTCTCATTCGGAGTACTTCCATTCCAAGGGAAGCCAGTCTTGTACTCGGTCCTAAACCCACTCTACCGTCCAATGCACCCAGGTCACCCTGCCCCCACTGGCCCACCTCCTGCTCCCACTGTCCCCAGGGCCAGACAGATCCATCTGGGAAACAGAATCCCAAATGAGAAAGAGAGACTTAGCCATTTACCCAAAGCCATCAGCCTGGGAATGTTCCAGGCTTGGGACCTGGTGTCCTGACTCCCAAGCCAAGCTCTGTTGCTCCATCACCCTCCACAAACAAACACGTGGCTGGATGTCCAGGCAAGCAGAAGAGGATCTCACCACTGGAGAGAGTTAAACCCCTTTCCAAGTCCTTCAACCACCATGAGAAAGGAAGGGACCTATTTTTTCCCAAAACTCTGACTCAGAAAGGCCCAGAGGCAGGAGGACATCTCTGAGTGCGAAGAGAGGTTGAGACTTGCCCAGGAATGGGCACAGAAGGCAGCTGGTGCAGGCGATTAAGAGCAGCATCTCCATTCTTCTGCTCCCTGTGAGTCTGCATGACCTCAGCCCACTTGTGAAGTGTGATGCCAGATCCAATGTCTATACACATCTGGCCATCCCAAAGTGAAAGCAGGGTGTCATTTTCAAAAGCTAAGGATTTAGGATGGGAATCTTTCCTGGTCACTATATTAGTGGGAAGTCTTAAAATCATTGGTGAAGAGCTCATACCTTCAATAATGCTCATGGCCTATTAGAATGAATGACTCTCTATAAAGCGCTAACTTGGTCAGTTAAAATAATCTCAGCAGCAAGGGAAAAAATCTCAACCCTAACTAGAATAAGCCTCTAGAAAATCTGACTCAGATCATAAGAAGCACAGATGCTGGTTGCCTGGGCTCCACCCCTGTGAGTCCTGAAAGTCTGAGTGTGGGGTGGGGGTCCTCAGTGTGTCTTCATTCACACTTGTGGGGCCAGAGACTCCCTTCTCTCTCCCCAAAGCAAGCTTGCATCTGCCTCTCAGCTGTCCGCAGAAGTCTGGCTTCCTCATCCCCTAACCAATTGTTGACAAGGCCAATGTGAATGTTACAATTGCTCTGTTATCTGTGGTGGTGCAGGCAGCAGAATCGGAATCATAGAGAATTTCAAACATGGAGCATTTGGGGGACAGAGATTATCTACTCAAGAGAACTGGGACCACCCAATCTAGAGAACTAGAATTACTCTAGTGAACTAGAAATACCTACTCTAGAGAACTAGGATGACCAACTCTAGAGAAATAGAATTACCCACTCTAGAGAACTGGGATTGCTCACTGTAGAGAACTAGGACTGCTCACTCTACAAAATTAGGATTACCCACTCTAGAGAAATAGGATAACCCACTCTAGAGAAATAGGATTCCCACTCTAGACAACTAAGATTACCCACTCTAGAGAAATAGGATTCCCACTCTAGAGAAATAGGATTCCCACTCTAGAGAAATAGGATTCCCACTCTAGAGAAATAGGATTACCCACTCTAGAGAACTGGGATTGCTCACTGTAGAGAACTAGGATAACCCACTCTAGAGAACTAGAATTACCCACTCTAGAGAACTAGGATTACCCACTCTAGAGAACTAGGATTACCCACTCTAGAGAAATAGGATTACCCATTCTAGAGAACTGGGATTGTTCACTGTAGAGAACTAGGATAACCCACTCTAGAGAACTAGGATTACCCACTCTAGAGAAATAGGATTCCCACTCTAGACAACTAAGATTACCCACTCTAGAGAAATAGGATTCCCACTCTAGACAACTAAGATTACCCACTCTAGAGAACTGGGATTGCCCACTCTAAAGAACTAGGACTGCTTGCTCTAGAGAACTGGGATTACCCACTCCAGAGAACTAAGATTACCCACTCTAGAGAACAAGGCTTACCCACTCTAGCGTACTAGGATTACCCACTCGAGAAAACTGTGACTACATACTCTAAAGATCTGGGGCCACCCGCTCTGGAGAACTGGGACTATCTTCTCTGGAGATAGTCGAACATGGGCGGCACAGCCCAGCTTCAAATCTTAGCAAGTATATTGTATGTGCCTGTGAGTGTGTGTATGTGTTCACGTGTGTTTGTGCATGCATGTATGTGTGCTCCAGAGTATGTGCATGTGTACGTATATATGCATCAGTGTGTGCACTTGTGTGGTTTTACGTGGGTGTGCATGCTCATGTGTGCACATATATGTGCATGTGTGTTTGTGTGGATACATGTGTGCACTAGTGTATGTGTGTGCTTGTGTGTACATGTGGTGTGCTTGTGTGTACATATGTATGCTTGTGTGTGTGTACATGCATGCTCCCTGAAACACAGCTTCACCTGGATACAGACAGACCAGAACGATAATCAATTACAGATCACAAACGTAAGTATTTTCAGAGGTAGGGTTAACACCACAGCAATGCTGCCCGCATTCATGTTTTCATCATTTCCCGGTGGCCTTGCGGCCTGTGCGTGGTGTGTAAGGTACAGCGGCAGATGTCTTATACTTGGACTTAGTAACAACGTTTGACAATCAAAGAAGCTTTAGGAAGCTGAGGCCCAGAAAGCGTTTTAAATTTTACGTTCCATAATGCGCTGCCGGCTGTTTATCGGCTCTAAGTTATTTGCTGTGCCACTTCCATTTTCCTGTCTTCTAATGTATGAGGTCAGCCACAGCCATCTCTATAGATTTCCACACAGACACAGAGATGGAATAAACACTGAAGACAACACAATGATGGGACAGGAGCCTGAGCAGAGACACCGAGATTCCACCATTCTGTAGGTTCCTTGAGTCCATCTCCAGACAGGGACGTGGTAGGAGCCTTCTGCCCCAGAAGAGGCTCAGCCACATCAGGTCCTGTACGCAGCCTCTTCCCTCTTCACTCTTCCCAGTTCTGAGCCAGTGCCCGAGGAGAGGAGGGTCTCTTTCTCCTGAGATGTGAAACCAAGGGTCCAATCTGACGTGGTCATGAAGGTTGCACAGAGCTTTTCTTCACGAGAGGAGAGCGCATGCTGGACGCCTTCCAGCTCAGTTAATTGCATTCCAGCCCCCGTGGAGCCGCGATGGCAGCGTCAATGGTGCATTGTGTCTCATGCGCTAGTAAGTCTCTTGAACAGCCTCCCCCAACCCTCAAAATGGCTTGATTTCAGGGGATGGTAAAGTGATTCTTCATAAGCACATTTCTTCGTTGCACTCTAAGAAGCTTGTGGAGACCAGGAATAATAGAGCACAAAGGATCTGAGAGTCTCAAAATTAACAAAAAGAAAGAAAAAGAAACTTGATTTCTGCAAAAAGGGTAACATGATCGCGCTTTAACGTTTAGGGTCAACGGAGAAAATTAGCCCTAATCCATGAGCCCAAGGTCTAAATAAATTAAACAGGTGTGAAAGAAATGGCATCAAAGGAAAACAGGAATTTCAATAAAGAATCGTGACTTACCTGACGGAACCTCAGCAGCCTGCTCAGTACTCCTGGATACAGCGTCACCAGAGTAAGAGGCATCTCGGAGTCCGCAGGTGGCAAAAGGAACAGAGGCTTTAAAATCTTGTTTCAGCTGAGGGTCTCCTCACTTTTTCCTAGAAGCTCTTCCCTACCCGCTCAGAGTCTTTCCACTCTGGGGCTTCTGCTTTGTTTATCTAACTCCACTGTCCTTTGGCGTGTCCTTTTTAAAACAGAAAACATCATCAACCACTGCCATCAATCAAGGACGAAATGCTCCGTGAATTCCCGGCGCAGCATTTGACAGGCGAGGAAACTGAGGCATGGTGATTTACAACCTATAATGAATGGGGCTGGGGTTCAAGGCCATGGACTCACTCCAGAGCTCATGACTTTAACCACCAAACAATTGTTTTCTCCCCTAAAAACCATATTTACTTTCTTTAGCTGAAACAACCGTTGAGTGGCCTTTGATTTCCATTTCCGTATTACTCATGGCTTCAAATCCGCTCTTAAGTCATTTCCAAGATTTGTGTGCTTCATTATTCCTGCAGCATCAGGGACCAAGGACATTAAAGGAAGACAAACGTATCACACACACACAGACACACATACACAAACACACACCAAAGGGATGCACACACACATACACACAGACACACACACACAGACACACACACAGACACACATACACAGACACACACCATACAGGCATGCACACACAGACACACACACACACACAGACACACACACACACACACCATAAGGCATGCACATACACACATATACACAGACACACATACACAGACACATACCATACAGGCATGCACACACACACAGACACACACACTCTCACATGCACAGACACCATACATGCACACACACACAGACACACACACCGTACAGGTGTGCACACACAGACACTCACACATACACAGACACACACCATACAAGCATGCACACACACACAGACACACATGCAGACACTCACACATAAACAGACACACACCATACAGGCATGCACACACACAGAGACACTCATGCAGACACTCACACACACAGACACACATCACACAGGCATGCACACACACACGGGCACATACACATATACCATACAGGCATGCACGCAGACACACAGACACACACAGACACATACACAGGCACATACACAGCATACAGGCACACACACATACACATACACACACAGACACACACATGCACACAGATACATACACAGACACACACACAGACACAGACACATGCAGGCACACACAGACACACACAGACACAGACACACAGGCACACACACAGAGACACAAACACATAGACACATCCATATACACAGATAAACACACATACACACCACACACGACACACACATCACAAACCACACAAATGCACACATCATACACACCACACACATTACACACCAGAGCTACCCAGGATTGCAGTTTGGTGAGGGTGAGACCACCAGCTAGTGACCTGAAAGGCCTGCGTTAGGAGACAAGCAGGTGAGTGCTGGGCTGGTGAGTGCTGGGTGGGTGGATGCTGGGCTGGTGAGTGCTGGGCAGGTGGATGCTGGGCAGGTGGATGCTGGGCAGGTGGATGCTGGGCTGGTAAGTGCTGGGCTGGTGAGTGCTGGGCAGGCGGGTGCTGGGCTGGTGAGTGGGTGCTGGGCAGTTGAGTGAATGCTGAGCACTTGGGTGCTGGGCAGGTGAGTGAGTGCTGGACAAGTAAGTGAGTGCTCAGCAGGTGAGTGCTGGGCACATGAGTGAGTGCTAGGCAGGTGAGAGTGCTGAGCACTTGGGTGCTGGGCAGGTGAGAGAGTGCTGGGCAGGTGGGCGCTGGACAGGTGTGTGGTGGGCAGGTGAGTGCTGGGCAGCTGTGTGCTGGACAGCTGCCTGTTGAAAAGGGAGTATAGACTGCAAAGCTGGCCATATCCACGTGGAGTCAGAAGCCCTGGGGAGACGCTGGAGAGGTGATGGCCAGGCTCATGCTGGAAACCCACATGGTGGCAAGGCCACATCCAGAAGCCTCTTTTTCTTCTCACCTGCTGCTGGAGGGAGAGCAGAGACAAGGTCGTGGGGCAAGGGAGAGCCCACTGGCCATTTACATAAGAGAAGAGGGAGCATCCACCATCCATGGGCACCTCGACAGGGCAGACACCAAGTCCCACGGTGGAAACACAGCTTCCTGTCCTCTGAGAGCTGGCACCCAGGGCTCGGGGGCCATTGAAGGTAAGGTTTGGGCCAGCTGTGAGAGCTAACAGAATGGGGTACAGAGCAGACTGACCACCAGGCAAACTCAGGACTCACCCTGGACAGACGAAGGGTCCCAGTCTGGGAGGAAGAGCAGGGGCAGCTCAGGTAGAGGGGGAAAGACACACTCCAGGCTACCACCAGGAGGGACGGGAAGCGGACCGAGGGGAGCCTCCGCCCACACCCAGGCCCAGACAGGGTGTTCAATGCAGTGTTCTGCCCGCTAGGAACAAAGGAGAAACCTCCCAACAATGGCACTCTCATGACTTTTTCAGAAAGCTAAGTATTGTTGGAGACCATCTCCTTCCCATAGTTTTTGGAATTACAGTGTGCCCTTTCTTTTTACAGATAACAAATGTTCTTTTAAAACAATGTTTTTGCTGGACAAAATAAAAACATGTCAATACCATTTGGACTCCTAGATTATTATTGTTTTTAATGTGATGCGTCATAAAATCTATACATTTCTTCTTATGGAAATTCTTCTTGCAAAATGTTTGAGAGTAAACAGAGAACTAGAGGGGTCAAGAGCGTCTGTGGATATTGTGTTCTAAGGTGGGAGGAGTCCGAGTGTGGATTAGGTGGAAGGGCTGAGCCAGTCGGGGAGATCTGGGACAAGAAAAAGGGGGGATTATTGATGAAACCTTCCCTCTAGAACACGCTCTGTAGCCTGTCCTTGCAAATAAGCAAGGATGCAGAAAAGACCCACCTTCCAACGTATATAATCAGGAGCAAAATAAATTAAAAACATTTTTTTCTTTCTTCTCCCCCACCCCCCGCAATGGATCCACCTCCCTAAGTGAATACTTATGTGCCTATGCCTGGGGCCATTTCTGTCAATGGGTGACAGTGAAATTATTCTAGCCCAGGGCACATTTTATTTACATAATTGTTCTTTGGGCAAATTCCTCCACTTTTCTGCAGAAACCCTGGCACTTTTATTGACATCATTCTCAAACTCCCACTTCCCTTCTGTGGTTCATATCCCTGAAAATAATTATGAGCTTTGATATATAAGAAATTATTACCCACTGATTTAGATAATGAAATAGTATAAACTGCAGCAAGATGTTCTATGATTCTTACATACTTCCTGCTGTCTCTAACATCATTTAATGATTTTTTGATTTTTGTTCTAAAGTAAAAAAATAAAAATACTTCAGATTTGAAACACAGCAGAGACATCAATGCTAGGAAGCAAAGAAGGCATTTTATCTTATTTTCTGCATAGCAGTGAAGCAAATTTAAAAAGAGAAAAATCTTCAAAGCCAGTATGCAATGATTGCATGTCTTAACGAGAATAAGACTTTTTTTTTTTTTTTTTTTTTTTTTTTGTGAGAAAGCGTACCCTGTTGGCAAAATTGGTCTATCAACTACTATTTCATGAAGCCAGTCTGATTGTCTTTGGAGAAACCTGTCTCATTTATCAATTCATCTTTCTATCACCATTTTGTATCATCAAAATATATGTAAATAATAATTAAGAACTGTATATCAGGAGGAGAATAACCATTAAATACCCTTGGCATAATGTAATATGGTATATTTGATGAATAAATGGTGTTTCTCAAATTTTAACATAGCTTCTTCTAATGGTAAAAGTAACTCAGATTTATTGTAAAAAGTCACAGTGTTGAAATGTATAGGAAGAAGGTAAAAGATACTCATCAAATTGTCAGAGAGGGAAAACTTTTCCTCTTCCCTCTTGGGTTCAGTGACTAGAGTCCTGAAAATTTATCTGACAAAAGACAGATTAGTAGTAAAGAAATACAAAGTTTTAATGTTTTAGGTGCAAAAGAGTTCACAGAAAGGAAGTGAAGCTCAAAGAAGCAGTTAGGCTTGGGGGCTTATATACCATTTTACAAAGGAAAGGCGGCTCGGGCTTCAAGGGATGGAAATGGTGAGAAGGTGACTAGGAAATGTGTGGTGGAAGCTAAAGACAGGTGTGAGACTCCTCTCGGTGGGTCTCCAGTACTAAGGGTTGCTCTCCTCTCGCTGGGATGAGACGGGGACAACCTCACAGAGGGAGATTTATGCTCCTCTTTTAAGCAGAAAAGGGCAGAGAAGAGAACTCTGCCTGCATCTGTTGAGTCTCAGGTGCCTTCAGATCCGCAGAATCCTCATGCCAAAGTGGCATACTTTGGGTTTGTATTCCGATCTCCCTTTCAGTTTCAAGTACAACAAATAGTCTCTTCTGAATTTTACCCGTTAAAGAAAAACAATATCACGCCTGTGATCCCAGCACTTTGGGAGGCTGAGATGGGCGGATCGCGAGGTCAGGAGATCAAGGCCATCCTGGCTAACACGGTGAAAACCCGTCTCTACTAAAAACACAAAAAATTAGCCGCCGGGCGCAGTGGCGGGCGCCTGTAGTCCCAGCTACTCGGGAGGCTGAGGCAGGAGGATGAATGGCGTGAACCCGGGAGGCGGAGCTTGCAGTGAACTGAGATTGCGCCACTGCACTCCATCCTGGGGGACAGAGCAAAAAAAAAAAAAAAAAAAAAGAGAAACAAAAAAACCAGCAAGCTATTATTGCACAGATGGTCTTCTAATGTTCCAAGAAGGCAAGGATTCTCATTTTCTGTCAGGGGTGTAAGTTGTTGCTGTGTAACAAATGACTCAACAAACTCAGTGACTACTAACAGACAAACATAAATAACAACTTACGATTTCTCTTTGGGCCGCTGGGCAGCTCTTTCTTCTGGCCTGGCTTGGCTGGTCTCTACGATCAGCAGCACTCTGGCCAAGCTATCTGGATGTTCTGTGATGACTGCTGTCACATAGCTGGTTGCTCCACAGAGCCTAAGCTCTGTTGACTGAGCCCCACTCCACATGGCATCTTATTCTCTGGGGAAGTATCCCAGGTTTCTTCGCAGAGTGGTCACAGAGCTCTCAAAAGCAGACAGAGAATGTGAGCCCCAATGTGCAAGCTCTTTTTAAGCTTCTGCTTGAAGCATGTTTGTGTTATCCCGTTGGTCAAAGCAAGTCCCAAGTCACAATGATCGTGGGAAGGACCACCTAAGTGTGTGGATACAGAGGGGCATAGGTCATTGGGAGCCTTATTACAACAATCTACCACAACATCCCTTTTACATCTTCCTGTACTTGAAATAAGTAAAAGTAGTTCTATAGGTCACCTGTGCGATGTCATGATCTTCCCTCGGCAATCACTAGGAGTCCACTCCTAATGACTCTGCCGCGCAGTCCACAGCCTTCCTCTCCATTCTGTATCCTGCCGTCATTGAGGGTGACTTGCAGACCCACAACCTAGTTTGTTGATTCTTACTCCACAAGCCTCTACCATCACCCCAGAGACCTTATTATCCCCTGGAATACTCCCCATACCAATACAGATGCAAGCCCCTGCTGTAGCTCTCACTCTGGACCTAGCTGGCCCTGATGGCTTACTTTCTTTCCCCGTTGAATCTATGCCATCACTTTAACCATCCCATTTCCAGTATCTTTAACCTCTTCTTACTCTTTATCCTGTCTGCATATTAGAAGTCTCTGAACTACAATCCGTTTAGTAATTTTCATTCTATTATTCCCCACTTGCTTAAGAAGTCCACCCCGGTCGGGCTCAGTGGCTCACGCCTGTAATCCCAGAACTCTGGGAGGCCGAGACGGGCGGATCATGAGGTCAGGAGATCGAGACCATCCTAGCTAACACAGTGAAACCCTGCCTCTCTAAAAATACAAAAAATTAGCCAGGAGTGGTGGTGGGCACTTGTAGTCCCAGCTACCCGGGAGGCTGAGGCAGGAGAATGGCATGAACCCAGGAGGCAGAGCTTGCCGTGAGCCGAGATCGTGCCACTGCACTCCAGCCTGGGGGACACAGCAAGACTCCGTCTCAAAAAAAAAAAAAAGAAGTTCACCCCATGTGGGCTGCCCTTCCTCACAAGGGCTGCTGCAGACCATCCCTGCAATCCTCGCCTATCGTCCTAGCCCTTGCGAGATGTGTGCTATGCCCTAGACTTGAGAAAACTCAGCTACCAGGAGAGGATGCTTTATCTAAATATGCATTCGTCAAAAAATGTGTCTTCTCACTCTTCCCTTCTTTCATTTAGGTGTTGGAATCCCATTCCTCGCTCTGGACACTGGCTATTCTCTTTCAGGCTTTTTAAGTCATCTTGGAACTATCACGTCTCCACAGCTTTGTGTCTATGTGTGAGAAGGTGCTTGATGTTTTCATTCTTTACGCAAACTCAATTATGTATTATCTTAGAAACACAACTGCAAATCAAACAAACTCATGTTTTCCTCAGCTTCAACTCTCATTTTCTTTCGTCTTTACAGCTAAGTTCCTTAAAATAGCATATTGCTTAGTTTTCATTTCCTCTCCTCTCATTCACTTTTTAATTTGAAGTGTAGGATGAATAAACACTCCTAGGAAGTGTGCCAATTGTGAATGTGTGTTGAACAAGTTGAGGAATTTGCGTCTTTGAATGTGCTGTGTACTCACTACCCAGATCAATAAGAGATAAAAAATGTTCAGTCCTGGTTGTCCCTTCCCTGACCAAGGAGAGCCGCTATTTTAACTTTTATCACAATAGATGAATTTTGCCTTTTATCAAGCTCCCTATAAACAGCCGTTTGCAGCAGATGAATTTTTGTGTCTGGCTTTTATTGCTCAGCATCAGCTTTGTAGAAGTCATGGATGAAGCCATCGGAATTGGTACTTTACTCATTTTTGTTGTTGTGTAGTGTTATATTTTGTGACTATGCCACGATTTTTGCACATTTTCCTGGCGGTTTTTTTTTTAGTGTTATGAATAAAGTTTCTATGAACATCCTTTTATGCATGTTTTCATGGACATATATGTTATTTCTCTTGAGTCTATGCTTAGAAATGGAATGGCTGGTACATGGAGTAGAATTCTATTTAGGTAGTGTAGTTACATATGGTCAAACAACTCCAAAATGACTGAATAAACTTACCCACTAAAATTAGGGTGGGGAAATTTCATTTCCTCTACATCCCGGCCAACACTGGGTATTATCTCTCTTTTTCATTTTATCCATAATGGTGCATTTGCAGTAATATCTTATGATTGGTTTAATTTGCATGTCCTTGGTGATTAATGATACTGAGGACATCTTCATATATGTATTAGCTCTTTGATATCTTTATTTTATGCAGATCTCATTTAAGTCTCTCTCTCTTTTGTAACTGAGTTTTTAAACATCCTGCATATGAGTCCTCTGTCAGATATATTTATTGCAAATATTTCCTCCCAGTTGGTGGCTTAAAAATTTATTCTCTTATTACTGTCTTATGACAAACAGAAATTCTCAACTTTTTTCATACACATATCAAATTCACACAGAACAGTGATTAGAAAGGGCCATCCTGTTGAATTATGGTCTACTCTTCATTTATTTGTGTCCTTTAAAATTTCTCTCAGCTATGCTTTCCAGTTTTCAGTGTAAGAATCATGTATAACTTCTCTCAGATGAATTCATAGGTATTTCACGTTCTTTGATGCTAAGATCAAGGCTCAGCATAAGACCCATGAACCAAATTGAGCCTTGCACCTATTTTTATATGGCTTATGAGCTAAGAATAATTTTTTACATTAAAAATGTTATGGAATGACAGAAGAAAGAGAGTGAGAATATGCAACAGACATCCTATGTAGCCTGCAAAGCATAGATTATCTACCTGGCCCTTTACACAGAAAAGTTAGCTGATCCCTGATATTTTATAAAAATGTGTTTCCCAATTTTTATCACTTGGATACAAAACACAGTTCATTTTCATATTGACTTTAATTCATTGACTTTGTTAAATTCACTTATTAATTTTAATAGCTTATAATTTATTTTGGGTTTACTACAAACACAATCTTGGTAAATAAGGGGAGTAATTTTCTTTCCAATGTTTACAACCTTTTTTTTTTTGCCTTATTGAATTTGCTTGAATCTCTAGGACACTGTTGAATGGCTGGGAGGGGAGCACACATTTCAGAGGATTCCCAGTCTTAGGGAGCTTGTTACATCATTAAGCACAATGCTATCTACAGGATTCTTTGTTTTAACATCTTTTTTCTAATTTCAACTTTTATTTTATTTATTTATTTATTTTTGAGACAGACTCTCATTCTCTTGCCCAGGCTAGAGTGCAGTGCAGATTTGTTACATGAGACTATTTTGTGCTGCTGAGGTTTGGAGTATGGATCTTGTCGCGCAGGTAGTGAGCTTAGTATCTGATAGGTAGTTTTTTAACCCACTCCCCTCCCTCCACTCTCTAGTACTACACAGTGCCCATTGTTCCTTCCATTCCTGAATTTCTGAAAGTTTTTCTTATGATCAGGTATAGAATTTTACCAGATGCTTGCTTTATAGTCATTTAAAAACGATCATGCAGTTTTTCTTTTTTCTGTTAATATGATGAATCACATTGATTAATTTTCAAGTGTTGAAGTAAACATACATTTCTTCAATAATCTTGGTTAGAATCCATTATCCATTTTGCATATTACTATTCTGTTTACTACTATTTTGTTCAGAGTTTTTGTTTCTATGTTTATAAAAGATATTGGTCTGTAATTGTGTTGTTGTTGTTTTATTGTTCTTGAGAGATTTTGATTTCAGGGCAATACCCATCTCATAAAATGAGTTTGGAATTATTTCTACACATAGGTTTTCAGAAAAAGTCTGGGTATGATCAGTTCTGTCTCTTATTTAAATATTCCAAAGAATTAACTCATGAAACTTGACGGGTCTGAAATGTTATTACTGGTCAGCTCTTTAATTATGGATTCAATATTGTAACCAGATATTGGATTTATCTGATTTTGTATTTATTCTTGTGTCAGTTTTGATATGACATATTTTTCCAGGAATTTGTCAATTTCAAAGAATGTGCATTTCACATGTATTAACACAAAGTTGTTTATAATATACTTATTGTCTTTTTGATGTTTGTACGATCTGTAATGACACATTGTCTTTATATCTAAAGTATACCTCTTGCAAACAGCAGATATTTGGATCTTATATTTTTTACCCAGCATAACGATCTTTGTAATTTAAATGGATTTTGTTATCCATTGATTTGGCATAATTACTTATATATTTTGATTTAAGTCAACAATGTGAATATTTCTTTTCAGTTTTGTTTGTCACTCCTTTGCCTTCTTTTGGCTTAATTTTTTATGTGAATTATATATATTTTATTAATACTTCAGTTATAGCTTTTAAGCATTCTTTTCATTCTTACCCCAGAAATTACTATATGCATTTTTTAATAATTGCTGTTTACATTAAATAAATGTAATTATTATTTCTTGACCTTTGGAGAAAAACTCACAACAGTTTAAGTTTACTTACTGTCTCCTGTCTTTGTGGTATTTTTGTCATATATTTTAGAGCTACAGGCTAACCTCTTCCAGTTACAGTAATCTGTTTTTCCTTTATGCAGTTAATATTATTATACACATTTACACACATATTTACCTTTTCCAGTGCTCTTTAGTCCTTTCTGAAGTTATGTGCTTCTATTTAGTATAATTGCTATTTACTCTGGAAAACATCCTGTAATACTTGCTATGGTATAACTTTGCTGAAAATAATTCCAGGTTGGCAGACCTTTCCATGCGACTCTTTCAGCAATGATTGTGTTTTGGCTTCCATAATTTCTGCTCAAAAGTCAGCTGTAAGTCTAATTTTTGCTCCTTTGTGTGCAATCTTATCTTTTCTTCAGAATCCTTTAGGATATTTTCTTTATCTTTGTTTTTCAGGAATTTGATGGCAATGTGCCTAGGTGTGTTTGTTTTGTGGTGTTGTGTTTTCATTGTTTTGAGTTCACTGAGCTTCTAGAATCAGTAGGTGAACATCTTCTTTTATCAGTTTTGGAAAACGCTCAATTATTATCTCTTCAAATATCGCTCCTCTCCATTCTTTCTTTCCTTTTCTTCTGGACACAACTTTACTCATATGGTATTATTTGACCATAGCCTATATATGCATTTCTGTCCTCTCTGTTTCTCTCTCCCTCTCTTTCCCTTTCTTTCTCTCTCTGTCCCTTTCCCTTTCTTTCTCTCTCTCTCCCTCTCTGTTGGTTTGAAAACTTTATACTGACCTGCATTTGAATGCACTAATCCTTTCTTTTCCTGAAACCAAATTCATCCTTAGTGTGTGCCTATTGGCAAGTCTTATACTTTTTTTCTTCTTTGAATGGAATGTGGGCAAGCAATCTAGCATATGGTGAAGTATATTGTCCAAACACAGAAAGAGGTTCATATGTTGGGGGAGCTAAACCTAATGACAGACGTTCACCACACAGTTAATACGATATGCCTTTCTAAAGCTTATTTGCCATATCCTTTTATTTTTAGTTGTGTTTGTTTTAGTTTTTTCTCAGTTTATTTATAATATGCCTTTAATTCCTATAAATGTCTGTATTTCTCTCTTAAATTTATCTCTAGAACCTGCCAAATCACTTATTTCTTTCTTCTGTGATCATATAGCCTCCATTTTCAATATTTATATGTATTACTTGAGCTTATTTTTAGATCGCTGATATTCTCTGTAATTTCTTTGAGATTACAGTGAACTAAGTGTCTGAACTCTTTTGGTACTCTTTTCATGTATGTTATTTATTTACTTTTTTGCTTTTGTTGCTTTTCTTCTTTATTTTCCCAATCTTTGAGCCAATTTCCTTTTTGTTTCCTTTGGATTATTACTTATTTTTATGGTGCCAGCTATCTGCTAAGGAAAAAGTAGGGAGGGACAAGTGGAAGTTATCTGGAAAAATATTTAACTCTTAATAAGAGTTAAGGTCTCCAACAATTCTTCACAAATCTGATAACTACTTAATCTGAGGGACAACATCCCCTCTAATTCCCAGAGGCTCCTCACAGAGATCCAGGGTCCTAAGCTCTCTGCACTGTCACCAGCCCTGGCTTCCTCCTCTGGTGGCCTCACTCCCCATCCCTGCCAGAAGTCAGTACTTGGCAAGGAACCCAATTCAAGGTGCTGGAAATGGCTTATAAAAGTGACTTTTTCTTCTGCTTGCCGCCCCCTGACATTATTTGGTATTAAAATGGGTTTGCTCCTCTGTGGTCCAACCACAAACCTAGATCTCATTGCACTTAAAAAACTTCTTTGGCTGTGGTTGTTACGTATATCTCAATTAGTATAATTGCTATTTACTCTGAAAAATGTCCTGTAATATTCACTATGGTATAAGGTTTTTTTTTTTTATGAGGATTTGAGACATTTTCATAGAATTTAACACATTTTTTTTCCTGGCATATACTTGCTTGTTATGAAATTTCCTTGGTTTTATTAAGGATGGCATTTCTCTTGTTAACAAATTATTATCCCTTTGTTTTTCTTCTTTCAGGTTTTGATGGAGGGGAGAAGTATTGTCCCAAAGCTCATACTTTTATTTTTGCTTATATCATCTTCAGTAAACTTCCTTCAACACCAATTTTTAACCCTCCACAGAAACAAGTCCAGCGAAGTTCATGGACTCAAGCCACTCTATTCTCTTTACTGCTTTGTGAGAGAGATCTCAAAACTGCAAATGTGATCATAACACTTACGTGTTTAAAATATTAATACATTGCCTGCCACAGAAAAGATGCACAGTAAATGGCTATTATGGACTGACTGAATTAAAAGATGGTATCAGAAAGTGGCCTGGTTATCCACCCAGCCCACGGGCTTCCTTGGAGCATGCCTGGAGCTTTGCAGGGAGCAGGCTTCTATATCCATGCCAGATCTGAGTTGCTGTGTTCTGAACGTTCCTCACAAATGCTAAAATCTCTGCAGGCAGCTCTGGCAGTCAGCAGAGAAACCAGGCAACAAGGGCATGGAGACCAACCAGTGAAAGGGCAGAGATGGAGGAGGAGGAGCGCTGACTGGCCCAGTGCCTTGGGAACAATCTCTGTATGTCAGCACTAAGCACTCTCAATGGAGCACAAGGTTATTTTCCCAAGACTCAGCTTGGGACGGAAACCACAAAACAGAATTAGCGAATTAGCGTTTCAGTCATCTCTAAAATAAAGTTGCAGCAGCAATCCTCCCTGCATTCCAATTCTCAATATCAGGTTATTTAGATAAAACAAGGGCAAATAAACGTTGTCCTCTGAAAGTAAAATACATTTGTAAAACTAGAGTGTGGTTGAACCCTGCACAGGTGCAGGCAGTGAGCCTCATCAGTGCTCCCACAGAATCAGAATTTGCATCTGTTTATACACTAATGATACTATCAAGAAGGATGTGCCTATCAGATGGAAACCTATTTTCCAGCTTCAAAACTTGTTTTCGAAATAAATGGGCTACGCACTTTTTCTTATATTAAAAAAATGGAGACACAAGTCTTTCCCATGATTATGTGAAAACTCAAACCATTTAAAATTATCTACCTGATCTTTTACTTACCTTTTATATTTACAGTAGCCATGTCTTCCACCTGGCCCAGGAATTGTGCAGAAAATCAGTGAGCTATCTAATTCCAACAAATATTTTTTCAATAATTTTGATTGGATAAGTACATTCCAGAGGTTCATTCTTTGAAAATTTTCCTCACTGCTGGGAATAATTCCTTGAGCATAAAATAGAAATATTTATTTTTAAGTCATTTTCTGGCTAAAATCTGAAAGCATCATTACATTTTGGTGTGAGCAGAAGATATGAAGCAGTCCAGGTTTTATTCTGTTTCTCAGATGGTTCTTACCAGCATCAAGAGTAATTTTAAATGAGTTTGGTTGGAGTTTATAGTATTTTGGGGGTCAGTGATCTTCTAAAGTCCATGGCATTTTAACAGAAAAAAATAATGTCATCTCCATACCCAATTTTGATTCTGAGAGAGACACACAGGTTTCTGGTTCTAAACCTTAGTGTAAATTGAGAAAGGGTTGGGAAAGAGAAGCAAGATAACAGGCACATTTTACTAATGTTTTTGTTTGCCTTTGGGTCCTGATCTAGGGTATGTAATTGTTGTGCTTACTATTAGATTCTAAATCTCTCAACTTGTATTTTTGTTTCATAGTCCTACATGGCTTAACACAAGTCTTTTCACACAGCTGTACTCAAGCACACACACACACATACACACACTCTGCAGGGTGGATGAGGAACAAACAGGAAGCTGGTGGTTCTGCCCTTGACTCCTGCTGGGTACCTGGGACAAGCACAGCAGCAGCCGTGCACAGCACTTTCCTCATCTGTAAGTTCTGAGTCTTGTGCTTCCTAATCCACCTGCTTCCAGGACTGGTGGGTGAGAACAGGAAATCCTGTGTTGTCTGAGCAGACCTCTGCAACCCAGACTGTTGTTGTGGCGGTGCTTGCTGCAATGGAACCTCTTTTACTATGGCTTGTTGCGATGTGCCCAGGCTATGTGCTTCTCTTCAACGGGTTCAAACCGAGACGAACCATAGAGCATGGCATCATGGTTCCATTTTTGGTTTTCCAAAGCCGCCAAACAAGTGTAAATGTACCTGGCTTACCCCATTAGCCCCGTTTCAGCTGATCAGTGGTAACAGAGCCAGTATTGGCCTAGACAAGCTACGAGAACTGGGTCTCTGAAGGCTGCACACCCGAAGAAGCTTCCCTCATCCAGCTGGTTTGCTTACCTTTGTAGTCATTGATTTGTCACTCAAAGGCTTTGGTGGAAAGACAGATCATGAGCACCCATGATACCAGTACAGTTGCCTCCCTGCACTGCGGTGACAAGCCGCCAACAGTGGACTTCACGTGGGCAGTCGTGGAGAGATGGGGATCTTTGTTTCATGTACAGTAAGTGTGCGAGCTTGAGGAAAGACAACGAAACAGTCACCACCTGCTGAAACAGGTGTTCTCAGCTTCTCTTGTCTTCTGAAGCCCCACATTCAGTGTACCAAAGAACTTAGATTCTCCTACAGTAAAAACAGAAATTCACATTCTTGCCCAAAAAACCCCAAATTTATATATGTAATGACATTGTGTTTTTAAAATTATCATTTGTGGTAAGCTTTAAAGACAAAAATACAGTAATATTTTATAGCGTCGATTTTATTGCTATTGGTTAAAATACAAACACAATAAATCTGTTATTAGTTGAAAATAGTAAGTGTTGAGTGCATTTTTTACACTGAGTGTATATTGAAAAACACAAAGATAGCACACTTAAATACTTCTGCAGCATTAACTGCAAAAAGGACTTACTGCCTTGAATAAAAACATACAAGGTGAAGAATGCCATCATTCATTTGAATTACCAAAATACTCTTGACTACCTTTTTGCTGTAACAATAAAATGTAAAAACAATTACATCAAGAAAAATTTTATATATTAATTATTCTTAATTTTTAAAAAATGACATCATGCATTCTGTGTGGCCCCTCATGGTGCCCATGGTCAAGTCTCTGCTCTCCTCCTGCCCTGGGCGATTCCATAAATCCAGGTTGTTGGTGAGGGTATGAAGGAACAATCCAGAAGGTGGCCCTCAGAAAGCAGCAGAGCCTCCCACAGGGCCGTATAGGGAGAACACCCCTTTTTTCCTCTTGTCCAAGGTTTCCTTCCTAGATATCTTCCAAAAGCGTAGAACAAAGAGGTGGTATGAAACTGCAGCAACACAATTCATTACCAGCACTGCGTTGAGGCTCAAGTGCATCTGTGTACACATTGCACGTGTTCTTCCCTGTCTTGCTGTGGCACAGTCTCCAACTGCTTCCCAGAACCTGTTGCAGGGAGAAGTTAGTTGGGGCAAGGTGACCAATTTCTACACTTTACTTGCATTTGGTTTTTTGCAGTGCAATGCCGGTACCATCAGAGGAAACAGAGCACAGAGGTGCAAGTCTGAATTCCAGGACCCAATGCGGGGTATGTATTCCAACCAGGCCACTTCCAGGCTGCCTGCTCATATGTTGGCTGGCCGTGATAATAGTACCACCCTCACAGGGTTTGTCTTAATGCAAGAATCATATTGTAAATACTCAAACAAGTATTAATGATTATTTTGACAGCACAAAAACCTTCAACTGCATGGCCTGTATATGGAGGTAACTTTTACATTCAAAGATGAGCAGGAATGATTTCCAAGAAAGGGATGCATTGCCAAGGATGAACACCCTCTCCTGCATTTGCTCACAAGCAGACGCTTCCGTCAGCTTTGGCGAGGGTCTACTGCAGTAAGGGCCAATCCTAACAGCTCCATGCTGGAAAATGTCCAGGCTTATCGCTCATTACATGCCAGTCATAGATTGACTGCAGCTCGCCCCACATCTTTCTTGTCTTCTGGGCTCCAGGCTGAAGGAGCAGCCCTGTTCCCAATGTGCTACCCTTGGGGTGGAGGACAGAAACACTATGCCTTGGCTTTGAAAGCTTCTGCTCATTAATGTCATGCATCATTTTCACTGACATTTCATTGATCAAAGCAAGTCACCTGGCCATGCCTGCTGTGTGTGTGGTCACGGGGATGGGGTAGAAAAGATGAGCAGTTGAAGTATAATCCCCTTAAAGGACAGGCAGTAAGTCATGGGGAACAACAGCACAATCTGGAAGAGCAGGTGTCCCAGTGACAGACTAATAAGGTTTGGCTCTGTGTCCCCACCCAAATCTCATGTTGATTATGATCTTCAGTGTTGGAGGAGGGGCTTGGTGGGGGGTGCTGGATCTTGCAGGCAGATTTCCCCCTTGCTGTTCTCATGATTGTGACTGAGTTCCCACAAGATCTGGTGTTGAAAAGTGTGTAGCCTTCTCCCCTTCACTCTCTGTCTCCTGCTCCGCCATAGTAAGATGTGCTTGCTTCCCCTTCACCTTCCACCATGATTGTAAGTTTCCTGAGATCTCCCAGCCACGCTTCCTGTACACCCTGTGGAACTATGAGTCCATGAAACCTCTTTCCTTCATAAATTACCCAGTCTCAGGTAGTTATTTGTAGCAGTGTGTAAACAAACTAATACACAGACTCTAAACACAACCACTTCTCTGCTGGCAGTCATGGGCATTCAAAGTTTGGACTAGAGGTTTCTGCTGGAGCAACAATGCAGGTAATTAACGGTGGGCTGTGTCTGTGCTCACACAGGCAGCTCGATACACAGATGGCACATGATAAAATGGGGTGCAGAGTATTTTAAAACCACCTTAAATACTGTAAGCACGTTTCCATGCATTGCTAACAATAATTGCAATCAGCGCTTCTGAATATGCATAATGGGAGTGGAGATTTTATTACTAAAATATCTACATATCTAATACCAACATTTAGCTACTAATAGCTCATTTCTAACACTAACTGGCAGCCAATGATCAAGCATCTATGGCCTGGGGGAAGAAACCCCATTACTTATACTGAAGGACAATTGCTAAGAACTCACCCCTCAAGTCTTGTAGCACAAGAAAACACAAGCATCGCTAACATAGCATTGGAAGCTGGCAAGGCTTAGGTGACATTGCTCTTGGGTGTAGAGAGAGAGACACAGCACAAGGTCCTTGTGTAGGAGTGAACAAGAATTATGCACAAACATGGCCATAAGTAGGAACACACACTGTTTCTTACTTGGGTGAGGAGGCAGAGCCAATTCTAGCTGTGCCGGTGCTGCTGCCATGATGGATTCCTCTGTGAGAGAGGGAAGCATAACATCCTTGCTCAAGCCAGCACTGGGACTGGGGCTGAGCTGGTGTGGGATCCTTGCTCCTTCATCTGCTAATGGCACATGGAAGTGCTCAGTGTGCGCCTGCGGAACCAGTGGGTAGATCGGATATGGATTTAGCCCTGAACTCAGCGGGATGTGTAATGAAGGAGACTGTTCGGCCAATACGGCCTGCAAAGCACTGTTAAAACACCTCCAGAGGCAGAGTGACAAAGAAGCTGGCTCCCTCCACTGCTATAGGAATGAGAGCTTCCGCTGGCACTGAAGAAGGAGCAGCAACACCTTTTGTTTTGTTTTAAGACGGAGTTTTGCTTTCGTGGCCCAGGCTGGAGTGCAATGGCGTGATCTCGGCTCACTGCAACCTCCGCCCGCAGGGTTCAAGAGATTCTCCTGCCTCAGCCTCCCAAGTAGCTGGGATTACAGGCATGTGCCACCATGCCCAGTTAATTTTGTATTTTTAGTAGAGATGAGGTTTCTCCTTGTTGGTCAGGCTGGTCTCAAACTCCCGACCTCAGGTGATCTGCCGGCCTTGGCCTCCCAAAGTGCTGGCATTACAGACAGAGCCACTGTGCCGGCCTTTTTTTTTTTTTTTTTTTTTTTTTTTTAATGGGGACAGGGTCTTGCTCTGTTGCCCAGGCTGGAGTGCAGTGGCATGATCTCAGCTCACTGCAACCTCCTCCAAAGTTCAAGACATTCTCCTGCCTCAGCTTCCCAAGTAGTTGGGATTACAGGCATGTGCCACCACGCCCAGCTAATTTTTGTATTTTTAGTAGAGACGGGGTTTCACCATGTTAGCCAGGCTGGTCTTGAACTCTTGACCTGAAGTGATCTGCCTGCCTGGGCCTCCCAAAGTGCTGGGATTACAGACCACCCCACTGGGCCAGCAATACCTACTTATATGCTGTGTTGTGATTTGTCTGTTGAGTGGATTTCTTAAAACCTGTTACTCTTCCTTAAGTAATCCCAGCCAACTCTTCAGTTTAACTTTATATTTATCTTGTCTCTACAGATTGATTGTAAATGACTTACGTTTACATTGATTTGCACACAAATAGCAATAATAATAATAACTCAGCACCGTCGAATTAACCCTGCCCCAACACCTTCCATTCCTCTCATTTACCTTCCACCCGGAGGAAGTGCTTCCTACACAAAAGGACATGGAGACGTCGGTAAAGGTGCAGTGCTGTGCTCCAGTCACGCAGTGGGTGAGCCGTGGAGCCAGGGTTTCAGCCTGGTTCTGCTAAATCCCAAGACCAAGAGCTGAACTCTGAGGCAGAGTTTATCTGATGTCACTGGTTGGACCAATTGATGAGCAGTAGATTTTCACATCAGCTACAGCTCAAACATTGGCTTTCTTTGGGAACCTCTGATTTCCTTATTTGCTTACTAGACATTACTTCTCCCTCAACCCTTGGAGGAGAACTCATTTATTTTATGATGCATGCCCTTGAATCACTCCCATAAACATATGCGGAAAGGTCAGAAGAGGTCTCCTGAGTGCCTGCCCCCCATAATGGCACTGCTGCTCATTGAGAAAATCCCTGAGTGCTGGAGGTAGGTGGCTGGCAGCCCGAGTGCTGGCTTTTATTAATGTAGACACTGTGCATAATATGCAAAAGAAACCTGGAATCGAACACAAGAGCATATGTTTAATTACATCTTTAAAATAAAATGTAATTGTTACTCAATTGTCCCTTTCTAATGATTTTCTAAAAGACAATTAAAAATATATACTCCCATGAATAAAAAAGGAACCTACCATTTTACCATATTACAGTTCATGTGTTTAAGAATAATTGAATCTCTGTCAATTATGATTCCAGTAAATTATAAGAAAGATCCATTCTTAGCTATGTGAATGGGAATTTAAAGCTGGCGTGGTCAGACACTGCACAATTACTTTATCTAATAAATTTATGACCTTATAATAGACTCTTACCAAAGCACTTTCTCCACATAATTGATCATTCAGGTTGACCCACTTCCTGGGTGCTTGCGTCAAGGACTCCCTGGAAGTGTGAACAGGTAATGCTTCTGTTCTGCTCTTCCCTGGGCTGTTCGATCTTACCCCTTGACCCTCGCCCTCCAACCTGCCATGGCCTGCACCACCATTGCTATCCAGCCACCACGTGCACGCCACTGCCCTGCACCTCCTAGGATCTGTGCTGGTAGCATTCATTCAGTATTCGCTTCCGCTCTCAGGCTGCACAGCTCCCAAATCTTCTGTCAACGGTATGGTTTTACCTTCCACATTAGCTCTTTATTCTAGCTTGGATCTGCCATTGAATATGGTGTCAGGAAGGAAGGGGCTCTAGTTTTCTCCATATAGTGAGTCTCTTTTCCCAGAACCATCTGCTGAACGACAGATTCATTCTCTACTGATATTAGCACCACGGTGCTCACGTACTTAGAACTCACATTTGCACATGTAAAGGTCTGCCTCTGTGCCCTCCACTCTCTTCCACAGCTCTCTTTGCAATGGTCTTATGTCAATCCTGCACTGTTTCTATTGGGATAATTACGGACATCTTAATAACTAGGAGGGCCAGCCTGTTGCCTCGTGTTTTATAAGGTTAACTTAGATCTTCACAAGATTTTATTCTTCCATTAAATTTTAAGTTTATATCCAATTGGAATGTTGATTGGGATTTCATTAATTTTATAGATTTATTTTTGGGGAACTCACATCTGTAAATGTAAAGCAGTCTCAGGTAAGAACATAAGAAATTACCCCATTTATTCACATTCATTTCTATGTCCCGTATCAGAACTTTAAATGTTTTCCCATAGCAGTACTGTGTGTTCCTGGTAAAAATTAATCCTGGGTACTTTATAGTCTTTGTAGCTTATGAATGATTTGAATTTTCTGATTGGCCATTGCTGGTTCAAAGAGATGCTATTGATTTTTGTGTCTGACAACATTTCTGGAATAGAGGTTGTAGTAATTTGATAATTCTGTTATTTTTTTCTGGGTAGGCAATTATGTCATCTGCAAATAGTGACCTTTCTAGCTTTTCTGTCCGTCTCACCAACACCAAAACTAAAGCAGTTGTGGCCATCTGCTATGCCTCCCTCATGGGTGGCACTGGAGATGAAAAGCTCCTTGTTCCTTCAGTGCCCACCACACACCTGGATTAGTCTTGATGACGAGCCTGAGAGGCAGGTGCTATCACCTTCCCCCAGGGTGGAGCATGGCTTAGAGACACAGTATGACACTGGTGCACAATGGCTGTGTCTAAGTATTCTTCTGATGTAAGAAGGTTCCTATCTTGTCACACTTCTCCAACCCAACCCCACCATCTTTAGTTCCTCACCGTCTCTCCCCCGAGGAAGCTGCAGGTGCCTCAGCCTCCCTGGCTACACTCCAGTTCACCATATTACCGCTGGGCGGTCCTCTGAGAGTCTCACTCCTTTGCTATGTCATAGAATGCATGTAGCCATCAGCTCAGGCCCATCTTCCCTCTGCACACATCCTAATCTAGCTGTGCTCCTTTTAAAATGTGACCCCTTAAACTGGCATACAATATAGGCATGTTACCAGGGAGCTCACGGTCCTGAAATAAGACAGAGTGGCGCATTCTATGGTTTCCTTCATCCAGAGCCACGCATCCCCTGAGAAACCTGGAGGTTCCGTCGTGGATTGGAGGTGAGGGCTCGCCCTGCTGCACTGTGGTCTGGTGGAAGGCCATAGGCAAACCTCACATGATGGGTAGGAACACAAAAGACAGCCTGGCACCCAGAATCACTCAGGCCAGACTGTGGTCCTCCCGGCCATTCTCGCTGCCTCCTGCTTCCTTTATCCAGATGCTCAGGAATCAGCGCAGTTACACTCAGACCTGGGGCAGCTACAGCCAGATCTGCAGCAGTTACAGTCAGAGCGAGCCCCCCACTCCCCCTCTACAAACCCGCCACATACACACATTTACTCAAAGGTCCTTGAAAACCAAAAAAGGGTGAAAGGAAGAGACTCTACGTGGTATGGATTTTCCACGCCAGCCAGGGATCTGGAGTCTGTGAAGCCCGGGTGATGTGTTGATTTTGCTACTGGGTATCAGTGAAACTGTAAACAAGTTATAAAAGTCCATTGGTCTCCACCAAATAGGGGTGCTTCTGGTATTCAATGAAACATGTAGGAAGGGCTTTATATGTATTAAAAATACAATCATTTCTGATTTTCCCTGTGAGTTCAAACTAGGAATCCTTGAAGCAACAACTCAAATTTCTTTTGTGGACTGAGCCAAAAAGCATATTTCCATGGATTCTGTGGCCCAGAAAAGTTTTTTTGTTTTTTTTCGATGGAGTTTTGCTCTTGTTGCCCAGGCTGGAGAGCAGTGGCATGATCTCAGCTCACTACAACCTCTGCCTCCCATGTTCAAGCGATTCTCCTGGCCTCAGCCTCCTGAGTAGCCAGGATTACAGGTGCCCGCCACCATGCCCAGCTAAGTTTTCTGTGTTTTTAGTAGAAATGGGATTTCACGATGTAGGCCAGGCTGGTCTTAAACTCCTGACCTCAGGTGATCCACCCACCTCGGCCTCCCAAAGTTCTGGGATTACAGGCATGAGCCACCATGCCAGGCCAGGCTCACAAATTCTTAACATTTGCTCTTTGAAAGCTGGAGAAACTGGCACCTCATCATTGCATAGTGGAGTGTATGCACAGAGACGGAGACACTGTGCCACTCATCAGTTCTGAACTGGCACCTCTCAGTATTTGTTTCCAGGAGGAAGAAAATCACAGTGTGAAGGATATTAAGTGGTTTTTGACTGTTAAAAATCATTATAAAAGCACCTGGCTGAGAAAAGGCAAAGGAAAGTGCAGGACTCATGGAAGGGATTTTTGGGTCAGTCCCATCCCCCATCATGCCTGTAACTTCCCTGCATGGGCATTGCCAGGCACAGCCTCCCAAGACGCTTTGGAGTTTGTTTTTTGTTGTTTTTATTGTTTGTTTGCTGCCCTAAACAATTCTCATTATGTGTTTATATCACCCAAACTTTCAAAGGCAGGAATATTGGACTGAAAACTCTGACTTCTGAGAAGCAGGACAGAGGCAGGAGAGAGCAGGACACTCGTTCTGCCTACACATCCCCTTGGGAAACACGGATTCTGCCTTGGGTGACAGGTTTTAAGGACTCGGAGGTCCCACAGCTCTCACACCTTTCCTCAGCTGTGCTTCTGGAAGCTTCGCTGGTTGGAGCATGTCCTCGGAGGCTCCGGGGCACCAAGCCTTTCCGCTCTTCCTGGTTGATCCCATCAAAGCCAGAAAGGCAGACAGAAGTCAGGGACCTGCCTTGTCCTAGGCTGAGAGGGAAGGCACAGAAGGTGGGCTTACAACACTGCCCTTGGAGGCTCACTGACACCTTGACTCTTCTGTACATTTAAGAACGATGGCTGGTTCTGCAAAACACGTTGGGCATTTTCTGCCCACAAATGTGCAGCTGCTGAAGCACACGCTGGCTTTCCTCTGAGACTGGCTTGCAAAGCTAATGCCATCCAATTGTTTTTCTTAGATTCTGCAAATAAAAGTGACGACAATTTATCTCTTCCACCTGCTAAAAGACGTTGGGTTTTCCAGGAAGACCAATTTCTTTCCAGAGAAATACAGACTGCATGCTCTCCCCATGCCCCTCCTCTCAAATGTCAAGTCCGGCTGTTGCAGTTTTGCCTTCAGGAAGGGAGGCAGAGGGTCCGTGGAGAGGTGGCAGGTGGGGAAACCGCATTCGTAGGAATGTCGGGAACTCTCAGGAGAGCTGTTGTGTCTTCATCGCTTTCCGGGCTCCACCATGGTGCTCCCTGATTCTGACTCCAAAACAAAAGTGACTTATTTCACAGTCCGAACAAAACTCAGCAAATTGGCTTCTTAGGCTCAGTTATCCTCGAGCTGTCTCGGCCAAGACACTATAAAGAATCGCCTTGTAGGCTTTGGCTGGGAAGAGCAGGCTCTGATCTGTTCCTGCAACCTCACAGTATTTGAACTTTATGTTTCCCTGGGCACTGCAGAAAAGCCTTTTGCTCCTGTTGCTCTTGAAATAAAAGGCAGTGTTCTCTATGAATTTTTAACACCACACACCCTCTCCTCCCGGAGCTGGCAGGCGAGTCACGTCGGAGGCCGCCTCTCACGTTTGAACCTCAAAACAGCGCAGCTTCTGTTTGTAAACACGTGTGGGCCGTGCGTGGGGGTGACTTCCCTGTGTGTTTTGTGTTCCCCGATGACAGATGCAGCCGCCACAGAACGCCTTGGCAGTGCTGCCCAGGAAGCAGTGCCTGGGAATACATTATTCACGGTCACTTTGTTCAAAATCTGATGTTTTGGACAACGTTCCTCCTGCATCATTACCCTAAGGTGCGGTTGCCAAGGAGCGTCTTCTGCGGTTGGATGAATGCCGTGTGCCCTGACCCACGCTGGCCAATGCCTGGCACTGGAGCCAGGGGCTGGGTGTGGCGGCTACACCGGCCGGGGCTGACGTGGGAAGGAAGCAAGCTCAGAGGTAAGGAGTGACGCCCGCCAGGACCGGCTGATGGAGCCATGCCTGGCCTTTCCCCTTGCTCAGAATGCTGACAAAGTGAGGTCAGAGGAGGCTGACATTTATGGCCAAACTAGGAAGCAGATGCCTAGTGACGGCCCTGCATCGCTCATCACGGTTCATCGGCCCTCTCAGCGCAGGAGATAGCATTACCTGCCTGGTGTCAGGCGGGCGCTGATGGCAGCTGGGAGATGAGCCCTGTCCCCAGCCTCCAGCCCAGATGATGGCTGCTTGGCTGATAGGATCACCACAGCTCGATCATCATCAGAGGCGGCTCCATCCCTCTGCTCCACAGGATTTACCTGCGGGAGACGCTTCCTCCGTTTTGTGTTTCCAAAGACAGCAGGTGATGAACAAGAGGAGAGGCTGGAGGACCGTGATCCATGCATGCATGTCCTCACGCCTGGGGGTTTGTTTGCAGGGTCTCAGTTTTGAGGTTGGTGTGGTCACCCCTGGCACCACTCTCCTCCTCTTCTTTCTTCTCAACCAACTCCGACTTTTTCTCGCAATTTCATCATGGGGATGATGACAGAGACTTCCTCTTCAGGTTGCTGTTGGTATTAAATGAAATAATCCATGCAGATCTCGAAGGACAGTGTCAATCCCATAAAAGGCATACACCAGGACTGGGCGCGGTGGCTCACGCCTGTAATCCCAGTACTTTGGGAGGCCGAGGCAGGCAGATCACGAGGTCAGGAGATCAAGACCACGATGAAACCCCATCTCTACTAAAAAAATACAAAAAAAATAGCTGGGCGTGGTGGCAGACGCCTGTAGTCCCAGCTACTCAGGAAGCTCAGGCAGGAGAATGGCGTGAACCCAGAAGGCGGAGCTTGCAGTGAGCCAAGATAGTGCCACTGCACTCCAGGCTGGGCGACAGAGCCAGACTCTGTCTCAAACAAACAAACAAAAAAAATGGTGTACACCAATAGCAACTACTATATTTCCTCAACTGTGCGCTTCCATCAAAAGTAGGACTATGTCAAAGGCTGGATGTGTGCTAGTGATAGTGTACCTAGCAACAGAGATGAATAGAGTCTGAAAATTGTCGTCGCAAATGTAAGCCCTGAATAACCTGCAGGAGATAGAAAGGCTAGTTGGGCGATTCGTGCTGTGCGGACAGAGCCTAGTTAGACTGGGAAGAGGGGATCCTCTGGTTTCGTCATCTTGGCTTACTGAGTGTTGTTTGTAGAGAGAAAACAGGGGCTAAGGTCTTAGAGCCCTCTCCAGTGACAGGCGGGAAATGAAGCATTATTCCCAAACCACTGGACTCACGGAATCTGAGCACTGCGACTGTGACTGGAGATCCCTGAAGCCAGCCAGGTGATATTGGTGACCACCTGTGAGTCAGCACTTACAGGATAGCTTGCATTTTGAGAGTCGTTCATACCAGCCACTCCTGTTTAAAAGGAGAGGCTCTCTTCCCGGAGTTTTGTATGAGAGCACCATTGCCACTGCCGCCTCCTCTCCCTGTGAAAAACTGGCACCAATGAGCATCCCTGGCTGCTGCTGATTGGCGAGCCCAGCTGGTTCCAAAGTCCACGCCTACCGCTTAGTTTAAGAAAGCCCCGTTTTCCCTGCAGCCTGTCTCCCTGAGCTGATCACAGACATACCCAATCACCTGCTTCTTAGCTCATAGGAATGGCAGCTCCCTGATTCAGGGGGCATTGCTAGCTGCAGTGCTGGTTTGCCATGTCCTGTCTGGGAGCATCAGCACTGTCCAGCCTGGGCTTCCACAGTGGGCATCCACGACCCTGGGCACACAGGGTCCTGCACGTTCCTCCTACAGACAGCTTGTCTCTTTTTGGACAGTTGCTCAGGTCTCGTTGGCTCTGTTTTTGGAGTAGGATGAGGCCTGTTTGGGTGGGGACTTCCCAAGCCCTGTGTCTCGAGAGGGAGGCCGTTTAAGTGTCTCTCTATATTTGGGCATGCCCCAGTCCCCTTCCACTGCTACTTGAACAGCAAAGTTAGCTGGAAAAAAATTTAAATATTGATTCTTAGAAGAACTTACACACTTACAAGTCTGGGGCCCTTCTTGTGGAGATTATTTTAACTGAGCAAAAGAGTAGTTCTGAGTAGGTAACATGTGTACCCGGTACAAGACAACATGTGATCACGGCACAAAAGGGGTTGAAGTAAAAAGTCACCCTCCCCCTGCCTCTGCCCCTCAGTCCCCTCACCAGGGACAGCTCTGGCCGGCAGCCACTCCACCCACCCTCATCCCGCCAAGCGGCTGAAAAGGAGGCGTGCATGGGGCCTTGCGGAGTCTGAGCCTGAGTCGACCTCTTAGGTCCCTGGGCCATCGCACTGGGTTGTATCATCCTAAGAAACATGGGCTTCTTTGTGCCCTTGAGGGGGCTGTAAGAGGGCCTGCCCCTGCCTCCCCCTCCCCCTCCCCCCAGCATGAAGAAGAAAGACCACTCTAACTGCCCTCCAAAGAAAGCATCTTCTTATCCGTTGGCCGTTTCAGTTCAGACAACGACCCAGAGGGAGGCCTGGATGATGTCGGGGCAGAGGCAGCTCCTGCCCCATCCCAGTTCTGCCTCCAGTCACTCCGGCCACTCCTCGAAGGGAACCTGTGCCCAGGGGACTGCCCTTCTTGGGGAAGATGTAGGCAAGGACCCGGTGGGACCCCAGCTCTCCTGGGCTTGGATCTCTGCAGCCCACAGCTCTCTGTGCCTCCATTGCTCAGCTGTGCAATGGGGATTCTAATGCCCATCATGAGAATAACAGGAGAAAATGCATTTTAAAGCCGTGGCCCCCAGAAGGGCCACACATGCATTAGTCCATTCTGCGCAGGGCAGATGTGGATCTGGAGGTCAAAACACCCAGAGCTGAGTCCCAGATCCGACCCCTACCAGCCATGAGACGTGGACATTTCCTCTCCACTACTGCACACGGAGGGGGAGGCCTCAGAGCTGCTGGGAAGGTGGAGCCAGTCCATTCATGTAAAGCATCCCCAGAGTCAGGTGCTCCATCTTCTGTCTCTCCAGTGCCAGGACACCAGGCTCCATGCTGGGAGCTGCAAATACAGTTGCCAACAGGGTGCAAGGAGCCTGGCCCCCAGGGCCCACATTCCTGGGTAAGGTGGGAGCAATCCACTGGCCACCTATGCACAGATACCTATTGAAGTCTGCTGGCACTGTGGCTGTGGCTGGCACTGTGGCTGGTGTTGTGACTATGGCTGTGGC
This sequence comes from Pan paniscus, assembly GCF_029289425.2. NCBI lineage: Eukaryota > Metazoa > Chordata > Mammalia > Primates > Hominidae > Pan > Pan paniscus. The sequence goes on along the minus strand of NC_073253.2, from coordinate 3,122,910 downwards.
TGGTTTTGTGGCTGGCACTGTGGCTGTGGCTGGTGCTGTGGCTGGCATTGTGGCTGTAGCTGGCACTGTGGCTATGGCTGGCTCTGTGGCTGTGGCTGTGGCTGGCTCTGTGACTCTGACTGGCCCTGTGGCTGTGGCTGTGAGTGGCACTGTGGCTGTGGCTATGACTGGTACTGTGTCTTGGCTGGTGCTATGGCTGTAGCTGGCACTGTGGCTGTGGCTGGCTCTGTGACTGTGGCTGTGGCTGGCTCTGTGGCTCTGACTGGCCCTGTGGCTGTGGCTGCTGCTGTGGATGTAGCTGGCACTGTGGCTGTAGCTGGTGCTGTGACTGTGGCTGTGGCTGGCGCTGTGGCTCTGACTGGCCCCGTGGCTGTGGCTATGACTGGCACCGTGGCCGTGGCTGTGGCTGGTGCTGGTGTGATTGCTGTCAGGGGAAGGCAAGGACTGGAGTAGGAAGAAATGGAGTTGGAAATGGTATTTTAGGAACAGTGGCTCTGGAGTAACTTCCTTAAGGAGCCATGTGAAGGAAGGGAGGGAGGGGGCACTGGGACAGGAGTTGGACGGCAGGTCCAGCTGGAGGGAGGGGCAGAGAGTCTGAGAGACGGGGCCCAGGCTACTAATCTGGGATCACCAAAGAAGCCCATGTTTACATAAGTAATTTGGAGTCAGAATCCCAAAATTATCGCAGAATCATTTCTACAAAATTCAAACTCCATAGCCTAGAGCTGCTTAAATATAATGTGAGTCAATTAGAAAATCCTTATGAAATATTGTCACAGAAGCGATTCCACTTAACTTGAAAAGGATTATTTGTATTTCATTTCCTGGGGAGATTTCATCCTCATAGCCCAGATAACATTCTAAGTTTGTAATACTCCCGTAACTCTATGAAGTGTCCCACGGAGACAGGAGCAGAATGACTAACACTGTTCCCAGCAGAGCGACTGGTGTTTCAACTTCAGATGGGAGGGGCCAGGTTTCCGGACCAGACATTCATCTAAACCACAGAGCAGTTAAGGTTGTCTGCACTCCATGAAGCATTAATTCATGATTTTCTTAATATCTTATTGATTCCCCCGCTCCAAAGGCCAGAGGTTAAAAAACTCCATAAAAATGTCCTGGCAATTTACTTCTGTCCCTTTAAAGCCTTACAGGAAACTTACAGTTACTTGCTTTTTTCCATTGTCTTTTTACTTAAGGTTGCAGTTCAAAATGACAAATCTACCTTTTCTATGAACTTTATATGAACTTGTTTTTAAATTTAATATACAGAGAGTTCTTGAATGGTTATAGATTCACATTCTCCATAAAACTATGGGTGGTGCAGGAGATATGGCCTGCTGGGCCCACGTAGATGTCTGGACAACCAGTTGCACCAGAAAATCCTCTTCAAGTCATTATGTGGGATGACACCAGCTGCCAGTCCTAACCATGTCTGCATGACCTCACTGATCCTAAAAAAATACTTTCAAAAATAGACAACAAACCATTATTTATATTTCTAATATTGGTTTTCTCTGTTTTGTTTTTGTTTTGTCTTTCCAAATTTTCAGTACTTTTTTAGGCAGCGAAAACTGGAGCCAGCAATCTTGAGGCGAGGGAGACTCATGCTTTGAACTCTTGGCTAAGTTAACTGGGTTTCTCGCCGTGCTGCCTATTAATTTTGACCATGGTCCACTTTTTCTTTGTTTGTTTGTTTGTTTTTAGACAGCCTTACTCTGTGGCCCAGGCTGGAGTGCAGTGGCATGATCTTGGCTCACTGCGACCTCTGCCTCCCAGGTTCAAGCAATTCTCATGCCTCAGCCTCCTGAGTAGCTGGGATTACAGGCATCTGCCACCATGACCAGGTAATTTTTGTACTCTTAGTGGAGACGAGAGTTCACCATGTTGGTGAGGCTGGTCTCAAACTCCTGACCTCAAGTGTTTCACCTGCCTCTGCCTCCTAAAGTGCTGGGATTACAGGTGTGAGCCACTGCGCCGGGCCTCATAGTCCTTAAACAAGGCGACTACTACCTCTTAAGCTGAATGTTAGATTAACTTTCAACCTGAAGGAAATTTATCAGACAGGAGCAGAAAACTTTGAAGCAAGAGATTACAAATGAAAACCATTTTGTAATTTCAGGGAAAATGTTGGTTACTGTAAAGGCTATAATGAACAGGTGAAAAATGTCCTTTAAATTACATTATTTAGCTTGAATAGGCACAGACTTGAGGGTTTTAATTAACCTGACTAGGAAAGTAAATAATCTCAAATTACGATTCTGCACAGCTCTGCTGTATAGGCTGATAATGTGAGGTCTAGGGCTCTGACCTCCACATGGGTGGCGTGGGGGCTGACTTTTATATCTGTTTCCCGGACGACCGAGGAGGACACCAGGAGGGCCGTCCACTCTCTCACCATTTCCTGCATGGCTGTGGTTGATTCGGTGAGAAACAAAGGGAAAGAAACTTGGGCCAGGGTGGGTCCTGCATCTCACCTGTCTTTGGACACTGGAGTTTGCCCAGTCCAGATGCCCCTGAAGGAGGGCCGGGGTGGTTGGCTCATTCCTATCCCTGCAGGAGCCTGCACTCCCATAGCCAGCGGATCTGGAGAACAGGCGAGGCCAGAGAGCTTGCTAGAATGGTGTCAACAATCTGTTCTCATCACAAGTTAGCACGATTTTTAAATAAATAACCACTAATAGATAGGAAAGAATGCTTTCTAGTTATGTATAAATACTAAATATAACACAAAATAATATAGTATATATTATTAAATGAAACTAAAAATAATATTTAAACTCTTGATAACAAGAAAGTGGAATTTGTTATCAGTCTTTTTGACAGGGTTAGAAAGGTTGCCTGCAGCAAATAATTGATTATAGCTAAATTAATTTTGTTTGATTTCAAGTCTTCTGGAAAGTTCTGAGTTGGTGCAATAGCTCTTGGTAATAGTAATGATAATAATTTTTTCAATAACATACTGCATCATAACAATAGAATCTCCTTCATGAAGAAGAAACTTAGGATGGAATGTCAAAGATATGTTCCCTTTCTACCCCAAATGTCATAAAATAATAAGTAAAATATATCATGCAAGAATAAATCCTGGAGGTGATTAGACAAAGGGAAGAATACACAACAGGTAACAGAATGTCCTCCCCATCAGAAAAAAAAATTGAGAAATTCTTAGAGACCAATCAGCTTTGGAGAAAACAAAACTGAGAAATCACAGTCCAAAACACAGACAAAATTCCTTCATAGATGAAAGTGATTCCAGAGGTTCTCCACTGAAAACAAAAGGAGAAATAAACTCCATTAAATAGAAGATTATTATTTGCTGCAGACAGCTGTCTAAGATACCAGTTGCCTTCTGGAGAGTGGGGCCAGCAGGGTGCAGTCCCTCACTGAGGGGGCACTGACCGGAAGTCAGAGCCTTCAGAACTTCCTTCATGATGGTGGAATGCAGCTCACTCACCCAGGCCCACAATCACAGGGGGAGATGCAACCAAGAGCTCCCAGGGGCAATGCCAGGTGAAGGCAGAACAACATGCCAGCAGGCATCACCCTGCAGAGGATCAAAAGACACACCTCCCCAGACATCAATGCACAGACAAGCCTCACCCCATGTTTCAGAAGCATCAATAATTGTAGAGATTCTCCCTGAGACTGTGGGGCGGGCGGGGGGAGCTGCCACAGATACAGGTAGATAGAAACAACCCCAAACCTAAACTTAGAAAAATAAACACTAGGAAAAAGAAGTATCAATCTTAATAACAGGAGAACTAACATCGGAGAAAACAGAATGGTTCACAATGAAAGATATTTTAAACCTAGAACACTGTCTCAAATAAGATGTCTTTAAATTTGAAGACAAAACAAAAATTGTCAAATATGTAGAAAAGCAAACTCAGAAAGTTACCACTAGGGAAAAAAATGACTGAAGGATGTTCTTAAGCAAAAACCAAAAGCAAGTCTTCAGAAAACAGTGTGGGATTTATGAAATTATGATGAAGAAAGAAATAAGTAAGACTCGTCTTTACATATACAAAATAAATGAGTCCTAACAAGACAATGCTGATAGAAATCTATAAATGGTATCTGAGATGGTTTTAACATGAAAGCTTAGTGTGGAAGCTTAGTGAGAGGATATAAGATTTTTATCTCATACAAGAAGATAAAATTTATTGAATTTGGGTAGTCATAGAAAAAGTATGTTTAAACAACACAATTTAAAATTTGTCTAAGTTAATTAAATATGCTAAAATATTAAGAGAACTACCAACATAAGGCAACAAAATAAATCTAAAGATATTTAACAACAATAATCATGGTGAGTTGGTTAAACTCAACTGTTTGAAGAAAGTGTCCAAGAGTAAATAGACTTCCTGCCTATATTCCACTGAAGAGTAAGTTAGTTACATATCATGGTGTAATAAATCACCCCAAAACTTAGTGGCTTGAAACCACATACAGGTATTATCTCACAGTTCCCTGGAGTCAGGAATCCGGGCATGGCTGAGCTGAGTCCTCCAGTTCAGTCACTGCTGCAGTCTGCGTGCTGGCTGGTGCTGCAGTCTCAGCTCCAGGCTTGACTGGGGAAGGATCCACTTTCAGACTCACTCAATGGTTGTTGGGAGGACCTAGCTCTTCATGAGTCTTTGGACTGGGGGGTCTCACTTCCTGTCTGGCTGTTGGCAGGAAGCCCCCTCAGTGTTCTGCCACACAAAGCTGGCCTCTCCATCAGGTGGCTCACAACAGGGCAGCATGTTTCATCAGGCAGAGCAAAGAGGAGCCCAGGAGGGTGAGCAAGATCTCTGAGTAGCCGCTGTCCCTTTATCACCTAGTTGAGGGAATGGTAATCCACCTGCTTGCAATATTCAGCCCAGAGGAGCAAATCACTGGCTCCAGCCCACACTCAAGGACTTGGATGCTAGGAGTTGGAGACTGTTTCTAAACATAGGAAGGGATTCCCACAGCAAGTAACACACAAACATTATGCAAAAAAAGAAAATGCCCCAGCATGAAAGTGATAAGGAATTATCAAAGAAAATAGCGCCCAAGAAAAGAGTGATTAAAAGGAAAAAATAAGTTTTATTACTATGTTGTGTGTTATATGAATAAAAAGAAGAATCTAGCAAGAAGTTACAAATAAATAACCTTTTTATCTAACAATAAATTTAGAGACAGATAAAGTAAAAGTTTGTAGAAATATAGAGAAGAGTTTGAACATTCATTCTTCGCTCAGATAAAGTATCCCCAGAGAAGTATGAATACATGTTTGATTTGAAAGACAAGCCTGAACTAAATACAATTGCTGGTGCTGGTGTACAACAAGCAGAGTGTATATGTTATTTTGAAACATGAAAAAAGTACAAAAACTGATATGAATTTAAGAGGTCCTTAATATTATGCAAATAACATCTCTCCC